>NC_059134.1:106055438-106385214 GCF_020740605.2 Lemur catta | reverse complement strand
GGCCTCTGGGGCTGTAATCTTACCAGTCCAGACTGGCCCCTGGGACTGGGAAAGGCAGTGGGTTATAATGCAGCAGGGCCCCTGGGGCTGGGTCTGCCAGTCCTGACCCGGGTGCAGCTTCCCCACACCCACCCCTCAGACTGCTGTGCCCCCCAGACCCCCTGAGCTCCTGCCTGAGGCCCCCGCACGTCTGGCTGGCCCCCACCATCCCCTCCTTAAGAGGCCTTCCTTGCTCCTGCCCAGCAGCCCCAGCAGGCCCTGGCCCTCCCGCAGCCTCTGCCCCCTCTGAGCCTCAGCAGCCCAGGTGCTCGGTGGGGGGGTCAGCCCGTCCCTGTCCCGGCCACCCCCCCGGTTCCTGCCCGAGGCCTGGCTGCACTCCAGGGCCTCCCCAGCCACCTTGACCAGCAGGGACCTCACCTACCCCAGCATGCACGGTCTCGTACGGTTCCTCTCCAAGGACGCGCGGCTGAGGACAGCAAAGTGGGCCCCAAAGTAGGTGAGAACTGCCACGGTGGCCATGGAGAGGCCCAGCAGCTGCGGGCGGGGCAGATTCAGGGGGCACAGGCTGGACGCAGGGGCGGGAGGCGAGGCCCAGGAGGGCAGGGGCTGGGGCTCCGGGCTCCCCCAGCCAGGCTCCCTCCAGCTTCCTGGTCTCTTATAGGGCAGGCTCCACTGCAGGGGGTTCTGGGTGTTTCTGGGGTGCTCTCAGGGAGGCCTCCACCCCAGACACCCCGCCACACACGCACACACATGCACAGACACGTGGACAAGCAGGCGCTCACACGCTCACTGCCCTTCTGTCTACAGAGTGAGGCGTGGGCCCTCCCCGGCCCGTGAGAGCAGTCCCCGGGCAGGAAGCGGGGAGCCCCGGAGCCCCACAGGCAGCACCCTCCACCCTGCTCACCGGCCACCGAGCCCTGGCCTAACTCAGGCCTCCTCCGGGCCGTGCGCTGCCCTCGGGAGGACAAACGCTGCCCACAGGGGTGTCCTGTCCAAATGGCCACAGCTTGCTGGCCATCTGCCACCAGGGACCCCTGGCACATGTCTGCTGGGGCAGGACGGGGACAGTGGGGCTGGCGTGTGCGTGTAGGAGGCGTAACCACAGTGCTGACGGCCTGGAGATGCCCCCCCCCAGCCCTCTCCCCTGCCCACCTGCACCCCCACCCCTCCTGCCCGACCCACTTGTTACCAGGACAAATAAGCCGGTGACCAGCATCTGGCACTTGGCAGCCCTGACTCGACTCCAAGGCCCCATGGTGGTCTCTCTCCCCCCCTCTCCCCTGCTGCTGTGGTTTCCAGTGGGCAGGGGCCTCCGACCTCAGCTGCTCGCCCAGGAGGCTGCCTCCACCCTGGGTCTCTGCGTCAACATGCCCCTGGAACTGAGCCGCCGTGCCCGGAAGAAGGGCAGGCAGGAAGGGGCGGGGTGGTGAGGCCAGCTCCCACCACCCTGCCGCCCCCCGCCCGGCGCAAGACACCAGGGCGTCTGCTGACATCTGAGGCCTCTCCCAGGGAGGGCCTTGTTCCTGGTGCGGCCACAGAGCACGGCACTGGGAGCAGACCCAACAGGGGCAGGGGTGGGTGGGTGGAGGGGACAGCACTTGGGCAGGGGGTGAGCTCCCCGTCGTGGGGTGTGCAAGTGGGGACTGGACCCCAGAGAGTCCTGCCTGGTGGCATAATCCTGGAGGCATCTGGGAGATGGGGTCTAATCTGAACATCATTTTGAGGTATTCTTAGAAAATACCATTTGAAATGTTCCATGATAACTAAATTTTTGAAAAGGTAATTTGATTTTTAATGCTGTAAGGGGCACAAATGGGTAATTTGGAGCAGAGCTGTCTTGGGCTGAAATTGCTGCCTCTTCATCTTATAATGCGGGGTCCCCCTGGACACGGGGGAGCTCAGCAGGGGAGGAGGCCCCTGAGGCCATGGCAACCCCTCAGCCTTCTAGAAGCCAGCGGAAAGCCTGCCACTGGAGGGATTGCTCAGGCCACTCACCTGCATCTGCCCCGGGAACCTTCAAGCAGCCCCTCTGCAGCTCTGGCCCCAGGAATTCCCCACCTCGAGTCTGTGGACAGGTGGTTCCTGTCAGGTGGAGGACCCCGTACCAGGGGCAGGGCAGGGCGCCTGGCGTATCTGGGGGGCATCCCCTGCGGCCTACGAACCCCCGCCCCTTCCCTGCAAGCAGAAGGGCCCCTTGCACAGCAGACACTGTGCCACCTGCTGCCCACACTGCTCTGGCCTCCTGGCGGCTGCCCACTCGATCCGGACGGCAGTGCTGGCGGAGGGAGCCAGGGCCAGGCCTGAGGGGCGGGCGGGACACAGATGCCCGAGCCCCCCCCACCATGGAGCCTGTCCTGAGGGTCAGGCCTGGGCCTGGGTGGCCTCCCGTCTATTTCCAAGGAAGATGTCAGCTTGGATGTGTGTGGGCGTGTGCATGTATGTATGTGTGTGTGGGTGGGCGTGTGCATGTATGTATGTGTGTGTGTTATGGTGTTTGCCCTCTGGGACTTCCTTTTCCTTGATCCTTCCCTCTTTCCTCTAATGATTAACTGATTAATTAAAAATAGTTTTGTCTCAGGACCCCACTGAGGAAGCTTCAGTGGCCAAAGCTGGAAAAATTTGAGCAACAAAACAAACGTGGTCACACGGGGTTACAGCCCACGTGTCAGACAGCACTGCGGCCCCGCGTGAGCAAGTGGCTGCACTGAGTCCGGGAGGCAGAGGCAGCGGCTCCTCCTGCCGAAGCCCAGGCGATGTGCTGGGGGGAGGAGCCTCCTCCTGGTGGGCGGGCGAGGGCAGTGGGGCCCAGCTCCCTCCCCGTAATGTGGGCCGCGCACACGAGGCTTCCTCCCAGAGGGTGCGGTGTGGATGGGGACGTGAGTGGAACCCAGTGGAGGACCTCCGCCAGGAGATGGAGGGCAGCACCAGCCGCGAGCCACAGCCCAGTGTAACTGGACGAAAACGCCAAACCCAACCAAGGGGCGTCCTCCAAGACCCCGCCAGCCCCCCAGCTGCCCAGGGCCTCAGGAACAAGGAGTTTCGTCCACCACTGCCAGCTCCCTGCAGCACCCACTCACCTGCCGGACGCCCCCCCAGCGATGCCCCTGCCCCACGCACCTGCCCAGCCAGGCAACCCCCCCATCGGGCCTGTTCCGTCTCCCACCCAGCATGGAACTGTTTACCCCCCAGGTCTCCATGTGCTGGCTTGCTCCTGCCGCCTCAGTTTACCAGGGTGGGGTGGGACTTGCTTCTCCTGGGCCCTCCCTAGAGCAACCCCGAGGGAGGCCCAAGAGACCATCCCAGCAAGAGGTGGGACGGGGGACAAGAGGCCAAGGCACAGAGGCCTCGGGGCCAGGGAAGGACCTGAGCCCCCAGGGAGCCTCCCCGAGAAGCCACAGCAGTGGGCGTGGGGGGCCTGTCTGCCACGCTGCCACCACGGCAGTCACAGGGGCCCCCCGTGTCCCCTGGGGATCCTAGGGTGGACAGGTGGCCCACTCAGGGTCATCCCTCGAGGTCACAGCCGAGGGTCAGGGCTGCCGGAGCGTTTCCCTGCTGCAGGCAGGGAGGACGAGGACCCCTCACCCGGGGGCTTCGCAGCCCGGCAGCCAGGTGCTCAGAGCAGCAGGCACCGCCAGCGACAGGGCTGCGCCGACGAAGGCGGTGCCCTGGGCCTGCCGCAGTCGGCACCGGCAGGCAGAGTGGTCCGGCCCACAGGGACCTGCCCCGCGAGGACAGTGGCACTGGGACGACGGTGGCCTCCGGAGCCTCCCTTGGTCCGCGACAGTGAGGCACTCGGGGCCGGGGGCCTGAAGCTCTGAAGCAGAGTGTCGGCCCTCAGTGGAGACCCGGCCCGCCGGCCAGAGCCAGAGTCAGGGGTCACAGAGCGAGAGCTTCCGGGTCAAGGGGGGCGGGTCCTTCCACCTGCCCCCAGCTCCCCCCAGCGGGACCTGCAGCCATTTCCGTGTCTTTTGCGAAGTGGCGTCTTTGGTGTGGCCAAAGCCCCTCGTCCTTCACGCACCCTCGCAGAGACCCCCGCAGCCAGCTGCTCTCCGGCAAGGCCAGCGACGCACCCTCCCTGTCCCACCTCGGGGGCAGGTCAGCTCCGTGTGGCATCCAGTCCACAGGGGCCGTGTCAGCTTCCCCTTCCACGGGCCGTCACGCTAGCCGGTTACACGGACGCTGTCGTGCCGGAGGCCGGGGAGCAGAGCCGCAGTCCCCCTACCCCCGCGGCCTGGGAGCAGTGCGTGCCGCGTGGGGCCTGCAGCCATGATGAACCCGCCGGGGTCGGGCGGTCCAGGGGCACGTCCTGAGCCACGTCTGGTCCTCCCTCCGGCTGAAGAAGAGGCACAGCGCCCAGCGGGCCTCTTTGGATCTCGGAGGTGGCTCATCTGTGATATTCTGTCCCGTTTATCAAGAGACCAGACACGCAGTCCGGTCCAGAGCAGGAAAGGCTGCATGACAGGACCAGGGTGCCACCCGAGCTCTGCCCTCCGGCCACGTCGCCCGCAGACCCTGTGGTGTTCGAGTTGACGGAGGCAGAGGAGGACGCTGTCCGGAGCCTGTGACAGCCCGGAGCCTTAGGATTCAGGAGCAAGGCTCTGCCATCCTCTGGATAACTGTCCCTTTGAGAACCGGACTCTGGCTGGTTCCAGGCCTCAGCAGAGACTGAACGGGCGACCTGGATTGTGTGCCGTGGATGGCGTGTTGTCGGGATGGCATGTTGTCAGACCCTCCGAGCCACGCAGCTGGGCACACGGATGGACGCAGAATACACAAGGCTGGGCTCCAGCCGGCCCTGAAGGCAACAGGTAGGTCACAGGGCCGAGTGTCCCCGCTGTGCGTGGTACCCACCCCTGCTGCCGGACCGTTCCCCCCCCCCCACTAGGTCCGTAGGCAACTCTTGTGCCTGATGACTGAGGATGACAAAACCCGGTCCTGGCTCATGGATGGTTCTGCAGGACGCGTAGGCACCGCCCAGAAGGGGCCAGAGGCTACTGCAGCCCCTGGGGACAGGGGTGTGGGGAGGGGCTCCCCGCAGCAGACGGGGGGAGAGGTCAGAGCTACAGGCTACCCCAATTCTCAGTCGGTTACTCACGGCTGGCTTGACGCTCAGTGCCCGGGAGGGTGTCCACTGGGAAAATGGTGGGAGAAGGTACAGGAAGTGTGGTGTGGTGAGACCTCTCCTCTGGGTGCAGGCGTGACAGTATCCGTGACCCACGTGAGTGGTTGTCAGAGAGCTCCCCGCCTTGGTCAAGGGGACACTAGCGAGACAAGATGTCTGTGGACATCACTCGGCCTCCTCCCCCCGGCCACCCTGTCATTGCCCGGCGGGTTTCTGGAGGACGTGACTGGCCGTAGGGATGGAGGCTGTGCCTGGCTGGGCACACAGACGCCCACTCTCCGGGCCGATTCGCCGAGTGCCCTGCCCGGTGACAGCAGAGACTGACGCCACCGCCCCAGTGTGTCCGAGGGCTCCTCGCGGAAGGGGCACTGCTTTGACCCCACTAGAGTACACGCGCGCTCCGGATGCAAATGCCTTTCCTGCCCCAGTGCTTTTGCCAAAACTGCCACCTGTGCACGTACAGCCATCAGTACTTGAGTTTGGGACACCAGAGGGGGAACGTGGTCCGGCTGGAGGGGGATGAACACGACCCGAGGACGGGCAGGGGTCCTCCTCTGTGGAGCGGGGCGGGGTTTCTGTTGTGTAGACTCACTGCACCTTGTCAGGCACGAGCGTGGTTGTGTCTTTATCCGGAAGCTAAGGACAGTTAAATCCGTGCGCGGGGCGTTGCAGGACGGCACTTGCGTGAGGGGTGCAGAACAGGCAAACCGCTGCCAGGGGCTGCGGCCTGGGGGCCACTGCTGATGGGGAGGGAGCTTTCTGGGGGCTGCTGCAAATGTCCTGAGGTTGGGTGGTAGCGGGGGCTGCAGGACTCTGGGAAGGTGCTAAACCCACTGCCTTGAGCACTTTAAAAGAGTGGATGTTACGAGACGTGAATTGTGTCTCAGTGGAGCTGTCGAAAGGAGCAGAGGAGCAGGGGGAGGCCGAGGGGACAGACTCGCAGCATGTCACCCTCGCTGAGCTGCGGCATGTTCCCCAGAACTCCCGCTGCCTGTGGGGCCAGGGGGGCCACGAGACCTGCTCTGGGGGCTGGGGGGAGTAGAGGCCACCCTCTTTTTAGCCTGGCGCTGACTTGGCCCCGGCTGCGCTCCTGGGGTGCAGGTGGCTGGGCGTCCTCCCCCGTCGTCCAGGCCCTGCCCACCGCCTTGTCCTCCTCGGAGGCCAGAGCACCCCGCCCACAGTGGAGGAAGCTGCGTCCCAGATTCCGAGTCATTCCTGGGGGGCCTGGACTCCCGTCAGAGTCACCAGTGAGCTCCACACCCCCAAACCCAGCCGACCCCTCTGTGCTCGCCCCATGCAACCACCCACGCTGCCTCTCGCTGGCTCCTCCCACTCCCCAGTGGTCCAGACACCGGGGTTCTTCCTGGCCCCGTTTCTCTTCTTACTCTTGCTCCTTGGACGGGTCCATCAATCCCCATGGACCCAACTGCCACTGAGTACAGGGGACCCTCCCCTCCCTGGAGCCCCTCCCTGGAATTCGGACAGCTGCCTTTGTGGCGAGTTCCCGGATATCCCCGACCCCGTGCACCGGCCTCCCGCAGCATCCCGGGTGGTGGCTCGAGTCCCTGGAGCAGAGACCCTGACGTGAGCTGAGACCCCATTCCCCCTGCCGGCAGCAGCACTGATAGTTTCTCCAGGAGGCTTCTGTTTTTAAAAAAATTGTGGCAGGCCGGGTGCGGTGGCTCACGCCTGTAATCCTAGCACTCTGGAAGGCTGAGGTGGGTGGATCGCTCGAGGTCAGGAGTTCGAGACCAGCCTGAGCAAGAGCGAGACCCCGTCTCTACTAAAAATAGAAAAGAAATTATCTGGCCAACTAAAATATATAGAGAGAAAAAATTAGCCGGGCATGGTGGCGCATGCCTGTAGTCCCAGCTACTCGGGAGGCTGAGGCAGGAGGATCGCTTAAGCCCAGGAGTTTGAGGTTACTGTGAGCTAGGCTGACGCCACGGCACTCACTCTAGCCCCGGCAACACAGCGAGACTCTGTCTTAAAAAAAAACAAAAAAAAAAAAGAAAAAAAAATTGTGGCAAAACACACATAACACAAAGTTTACCGTCTTAACTGTGTTTCAGTGCACAGTTCAGCGGCACTAAGCACGTTCACGGTGTTGCGCAGCCACCGCGGGCGTCCACCTCCAGAACATCTTCCCGAACTGAACTCTGACCCCTCCCCGGCCCCTGGCGCCCACCTTGCTACTTTCTGTCTCTATGCGCTTGGTGACTCTGGGGACTTGTGTAAGTGGAATCACACGATGTCTGCGCATCCGTGTCCGGCTCTTCTGCTGAGCTCTGTGTCCAGAATGGTCTCAAGTCTGTGCCTCTTTCCTGGTGCCGACGTCGCCTCTTGCTCATCTGCCCGCGACAGCCCCCCAGCTGGCCTCCCTGGCCCTGCCCCTGCCCCATTCAACATGCCCACCCTGTCAAAGCTGGCACCGGCTGCCGGCATGGGGACCTCGCCCAGGCTGCCAGCTTCCGACCCCAAACTGGCGCTGCAGAATCTCTGGCGTCTAGAGTCGGGGGGCAGGTCCCAGGACACATCAGCCCTGTGAGACGTCTCCAGGGTGTGGCAAACCGGCGTGCACGTGTGGTGGCTGCAGCCTGGGGAGAGGCAGCTGGGAGGGGAGGGACAGCAGTGGGGGAGGCTTCTCTGTCCCCTCACCAGAAGTCAGCGGCAACGGCCGGAGTCGGGGAGACCAGCAGGGCAGAGGACGAACCCTGCGTGGGCACTGGGGCACTTGTGCAGGGGCACCTGCCAGGTGGGCACTGGGGGAGGGGGGTGGAGGGGGCTTCTGCAGGCGCATGGGCTGGTGGGAGGAGTCACAGGTGGGAAGGAAAAGGGAGAGGAGGAAATACTGAAGAAATAACAAACACCCCCGCCAAAGGGAAGCCCATGCGGACAGATGAGGGAGAACCTGATGGGTTGTGTGAAAGTTTGAAATGTCCAAGTCCTCCAGTGGCCCAGAGCTCACCAGCAGGTGGCCCACGAGGACAAGGAGAGGCACGTCGCTTGCGAGAGCAATGCTGGACGCGGGAAGATGGGGAGTCATGTTTCCAAAGCAGGGAGGACGAGCAGCGACCATGGCGGGATTTCCCCAGGGCAGAGTTATCACCGCAGTGCAAGGTGGGGTGAAAATCCTGTGCCCAGCACCTCGGGCGGGTGAGGACACAGCACAGGAACCTCGCCTTGCCGGCACCGTGTGGAACACCCTCAGCCAGAGAAGTGGATCCTGGAAGATGCCAGCAACGACGTGAGGGGGAGGGGCTGAGGAACCGTGCACGGTGCCTGCGGTAACCAGTGTGAAAATACAATAATACAGTGTTCACTATGGCAACAGAACTGGAAGTTTGCAGAAATTAACGTGACAGGCATACGCCAGACCCCCTGTGGAAAACACTACACGCAGCTGAGGACCGTGGTAATTATTTTAGTAAACAGACAGGCCTTTCCTGCAGGGTTGCCCTAACGTCACAGAGATGTCACGTGTCCCCAGCGACACCTCAGCTGGGGGTTTGAAATGCTCGATGAACTTGCTCTGACAACGCTATCCAAGTCCACAAGCACCTGGGTCAACTTTCAATAAAAAGAACAGAAAAGGCTGGGCACGGGGGCTCACGCCTGTGATCCCAGCACTCTGGGAGGCCGAGGTGGGAGGATCGCTTGAGGCCAGGAGTTCAAGACTAGCCTGAGCAAGAGTGAGACCCCATCTCACTCGACAAAAGCGAGACAAAAAATAGAAAAATTACCAGGCATCACAGTGTGCACCTGTAGCCCCAGCCACTCGGGAGCCTGAGGCAGGAGGATTGCTTAAGCCCAGGAGTTTGAGGTTGCAGTGAGCTGTGATGACGCCACGGCACTCTAGTTGGGGTGACAGACTGAGACCCTGTCTTAAAACCAAACAAAAACAACCAACAAACAAAAGAACAGTAAAGAGGAATTCACCCCGTCTGAAATTAAGACATGAGATGAAGCCTAATATCAAAACCCCAAACCACATGGGATTAGCACAAGAACAAAGTTGGACCAAAACCAGAGCAGAGAGTGTGGGAACGGATTCCCAGGCACACATACACCACGCCGAGAAATACTCATTTGCTCGTGACTGCCCTCTGTGAAGTGAAAAGCAGTTAAACAAACAAAAAAAATTTCATTAATTTTAATGGGAAAATTATGATATACTACAGCCTAACCCAATTCCCCTCAAATTTTCACAGGTAAAATATTAATTGAAGAATGAAGATAAATTTGTGTGATTAAGAACTTATAGATTTTAAAACCAGTTTGTCAGTTTCTATAAAGAAGCCTTCTGAGATTTTGATTGGGATTGTGTTGAATCTATAGATTAATTTGGGGAAAATTAACATTTAAAATATTGAATTTTCTAGTCCATGAAGACTGTATCTGTCTCCATTTATTTAAGTCTTCTTTAATTCTCCTCAACATTTTGCAGTTTTCAGTGTACAGGTTTGCATGTCTTTTGCCATATTTATACCTAAGCATTTAATCTTTTTGATGTTTTTGTAAATGGCATTTTTAGGTCAATCTTCGATTGTTTTTTGCTATCATATAGAAATACAATTGATTTTCTATATTGATCTTATATCCTGCAACCTTGCTAAACTCACCTTACTTAGTGCAATGTTTTTGTAGATTTGGTTAAGTTTCTTTCATAGGTGATCATGTTTTGTGTGAATAAGGATAGTTTTGCTCTTTCTCTCCAAACTGGATGCCTTTTGTCTCTTTTTCTTCCTTTATTGCACTGACTAAAACTTCTAGGACAAGTTTTAAATAAAAAGGATGAGAAGAGACACCTTTGTCTTGTCACCAACCTTAGGGGGAAGCATCGGGTCTTGTACCCTTCAGTCTGACACTCTCAACAGGCTGCGAAAGTTTCCTTCTATTCCTAGTTTGCTGAGCTTTAAAAAATCATGGCCAGCTGTTGCATTTTGTCAGATGCTTTTTCTGCATCTGTTGGGATTATGACAAAGTTTTTCCTTTTTTAATATAGCCGATTACTTGAGTTGGTTTTTTTTTAATGTTAAACCAACCTTTCATTCTTAGAATAAACTCCACGTGTATTGTTGTTGGGTTCCACGTGCTAAACTTTTCTTTAGAATCCTTGCGTCTGTGTTGCCAAGGAAACCGGCCTGTGGTTTCCTTCCCGGTGCGGCGATTCTCTGGCGTTGGTGTCGGGCAACGCTGGCCTTGCGGCATGGATCGGAGGGTGCTCCATCCTCGGCAATTTTTCTGGATGAGTTTATGTGGAATTGGTACAATTTCTTTCTTAAATATTTGATAGAATTCACTAGTAATGTCATATGGGGCTAGAGTTTTCTTTGTAGGGAGATTTTTACCTACAACTTCAATTTACTGGATAGATATGAGGCTGTTCTGGTTGTCTATTTCCTCTTGAGTAAGTTTTGTTAGTTTGTGTTTTTCAAGGAATCTGTCTATTTCATCTAAGTTGATACATTTATTGGCATAAAGTTGTTTCTAATACTCTCTTATTATACTTGTAGCATCTGTAGAGTCTGTAATGATGTCACCTCACTCATCCCTGATTTTGATAATTAGTGTCTTTTTCTTTTTCCCAATCAGTCTGGCTTTTATCAATGTATTGACCTTGTCAAAGAACCAGAGTTCGGTTCCACTGATTCCTCTACTGTTTCCTGTTTTCAGTTTCACTGATTCTACTCTGATCCCTATTTTTGTGTTTCTTTTACTCACATTGGCTTTAATTTGCTCTTATTTGTCTAGTTTCTTAAGGAAGCTGAGGTCACTGACATGAGATCTTTATTCTGCTCTAAGAAATGTGTCCAACCCTCAAAATCTCTCTCTAAGTACTGCATTCCACTCATTTTAAAATATTGTGTTTTCATTTTTACTCGGTTCAAATAGTTTCTAATTTCTCTTTTATTTTTCGAACGACGAGCTATTTAGATCTATTTTATTTGTTTCCAAATATGTGAGGACTTTTCAGATATCTCTGTTGCTAGTCTAATTTAATTCCATCATGGTCGGAGAATATACTTCGTTGAATTCTTTTGCATTTTTCGAGACTTGTTTTATGGCCCAAAATACGGTTTATCTTGGTAAGTGCTTCATGTGCACTTTAAAAGGAGGTGTATTTAGCTGTTACTGGGTGGAACTTTCTGTCAATGTCGATTAGGTGGAGCAGGTTGATAGTGTTTTTACCTTTTCTGTATCTTTCCTGATTTCCTACCGACGTGCTCTGCCAGGTGCCAGGAGAGGAGCAGAGTCTCCCCCTGTGCTCGGGATGAAGCCGCTGCTGCCTGCGGGTCCCTCGCTGCTCCTTACCCTGCAACATTGAGGATCCTTGTGGCTCCCGACTGACCCCTCAGTTGCTGTGAAGTGACCTTCTAGTAATAGTCCTTATTCTGAAGCCCACTCTGTCTGCAGTTGCAGCAGCCTCTCCTGCTTTCGTTTGACTAGTTCTGACACAGAAGATCAACAGATATTGATCATTTCACAGTTTCCTTGGTGCCTCCAGACCGTGGCTTCTCACGGGCTGAACCTTCCGCTTTGCCCGAGGCTCAACAGATCATCCCGTCATTGTTTATAATTCTGATATTTTGGTCTTCATAGTTTTTATTTTTTTGTATTTTTGCATTAAAACATTATCTTGATTACTGAGGATTTGATGCCTGTTTAAATTTCATGACTGAGGCAAGTGCCAGCCTTGGCCCTGAACACCAGGACCCTTGGGGCCCCCCAGAGGCTGCCTGCCATCCCATCATTTGACATTTACCATATTTGTATATTTATGTTTGGAGTGTGTTTTGTGAAGGCAGCAGACAGGTCTTGCGTTTGTATCCGGCCTCTCTGCTTTCTGTTGGGGTGTTTAGACCATTTACAACTAATGTGATGACCGATGTGGGTGGGCTTTGAGTCTGCAGTTCTGCTGTTTTCTGTCTGCTCTGTCTGCTCCTTTCCTCTCTTTGTCTGGCTTTTGTTGGGGGAAGGGGAATTAGCTGAATAATTTTTAATGATCCCATTAGTTTTTTGTTGGCTTGTTCACTATAACTCTGGTGTGTTTGTCTGTTGTTCAGTGTTTGCCGCAGGGGTTTATGGCCTCTGTCTCCAACTTGTCATGCCAGCCTTCGGCCTTCGAGTGACGTCACACAAGCTCACCTGCAGTGCGAGGACTTTACAGCAGCAAACGTCCAGTGCTCCCCTCCCGGCCTTTGTGCTCCTGTTGTGCAATCTGTTTTACACATGCTATCAACCCCGCACTAACTAGTGACTGTTTTTGTTTAAATAGTCACTTATCTTTTCAAAATATCTAGATGATAACAAAACCTTTTACGCATTGACCCACAGAGTTACATTTCTGGCGCTCTCTGTTTCTTGGTGTAGATGACAATCCCATCTCGTGCAGCTTTCCTCCTGCTTGAAAGACTTTACTTCACACCTTTGAGTCCAGGCCTGCTGGCCATGAATGCCGTCAGCCTTTGAACGTCTGAAAAACTCTTTATTTCAGCTGCACTTTTGGAGACAGTCTCGCTTGGTGTGGAATTCTAGTTTGTTTTTTTTTTTTTTTTTTTTCATTGAGGAGCTTAAAGACACCGGCCCCACTCTCTTCTCCTTGCATTGTTTCCAATGAGAAATCTGTATCATCCTTTTTATTTTTTTTTTCCTAATTCTTTCGTGGGGGTAAAATATACGTGACATAAAAATTTACCATCTCCACCATTTCTAAGTGTACAATTTGTGGCATTGAGCACATTCACATTGTTGTACAACCGTCACCACCGCCCATCCCCACAACTTTCTCATCTTTTCCAGCTGAAACTGTCCCCATGAAACAGTAACTCCCCGCCCCCTCCCCCAGCCCCTGGCACCCACCACGCTGCTTTCTGTCTCTGTGAATTCAGTGCCTCGGGGACTTCATATGAGTGGACTCCTGCAATATTTGTCCTTTCGTGTCTGGCTAATCTTACTTGGCACTGTGTCCTCACGGCCCTTCCCTGTTTCAGCCTGCGTCAGAATCTTCTTTCTTTTGAAGGCTGAATAATATTCCACCGTCTGGACAGACCACGTTTTGCTTATCCTTCCTTTGTCAATGGATACTTGGGCTGCCTCCACCCGCGGGCTCTTGCATGAACGTGGGTGCACCAGCACTGCGTCAGCCTCGCTGGTGCATTCCTCTGTGAGTGTATGCTCAAATGTGCCGTGGAAACGTGCCTCTTTTCCTCTGGCTGCTTTTAAGATATTGCCCTTTAATTCTGTAGGTTTTGAGCAATTTGATTAAGACGTGCTTTTTTCCTTCATGTTCCTTGTTCTTAGGGTTTGTTGAGCTTCATGGATCTGCAGGTTTAAAATATTCATCAAATCTGGAAAAAATTCAGCCATTTTTTCTTCAAATATTTTTCCGTCTCCCCCTCTCTGTCCTTTCCTTCAGGGACTTCAGTTACATGTATGTTAGACCACGTGAACTTGTCCATAGCTCACTGACGCTGTCTTTAGATCATTCTCTTTTCTCTCTGTGCTTCATTTTTGGTGTCACCCACCACAGTGTCTTCGTGGTCACTGAGCTTGTCTTTCACAATATCTGTGCCATTTGTCCAGCATCCCCCAGTGCATTTTTCATCTCAGACATTGTAGTTATCATCTCTAGAATTTCCATGTGAGGCTTTTATTTGTTTATAACTTCCATATCTTTACTCAGCTTTCAACATATGAAATGCAATACCTGTCTTAATGTTTTGTCCTTGTTAAGACCTTGGATTCATACCTGGATATTTGTTTGTTTGTTTATATATCAATCTATCTCTTCATCATGCGGCACATTTTCCTGCATGTTTCCACACTTGGCAATTTCGATTGGGTATTATACATTGTAACTTTTATCTTTTTCGGTGCTAGATATTTTGTATTTCTATTTTTTTAAGATTTGTTTGGGACACAGTGAAGCTACTTAGAAACACTTTGATCCTCTCCGGTCAGGCGGGACTGGAGCAGTGCTCAGCCTACGGCAAATCTTCCCCACCACCGGGGCAAGAGCCCGCTGTGTGCTCTGTCCAACGCCTCGTGGGTCGGGCGATTGAACGGCCCTATTCCTATCCCGAGGGAGGGCTGGGCATTGCGCTCTAATCCTTTAGGCTGACTCCTTCCTCAGCCTCTGACCTCCTCACACTCACACCCTGATCATCTCCGCGGCCCCCTCTGTGCAGCTCCTGGTCGCTGCTCCGTCCCGCGAGCTCTAGCCCAGGGCTGCCAGCCCCACCGGGCTCTGCCTCTCCTGGGCCACAGCCGGGAAACTCTCTGGGCAGTAGCTGGGCCATCGTGGGGTCCCTCCCTTGCTCCCCATCTCTTGAGGACCTTGGTTGCCTGACATGCAGAGTCTTGAAAACTGTTGTTTCCTGAATTTGGTCCTTTTTTTTTTTTTTTTTTTTGGTTATTTGGGGACTGTGTGTAAATTCAGTTCCTGTTACTTCATCTTGGTCATAAATGGAAATCTTTAATTTTTAATCTTTTTCATATTTGTACTTAAGTCACCTTTCATATTGTTGTTATTTTTTTAATGTGTCTTCTTTCTTAGTAAGACTTGCCTATTTTGTTGGTCTTTCTAAAAATCAGTTTTTCATTTCATTGACTTAGTAATAGTTCACTTTTCTGCTTTATTAATATCCTTCCTCATCACCATTAATTAGCCCTTATTACATCTTTTAAATTTATTTTGGACTTTTTTCCCCTGACATGCTAGAGTTGAATACTTTGTTCATTTTTGTTGGATTTTTCTTATTTTTTAAGAAATTCATTTAAGGTTATAAAATTGCTTTGGGGTAGGGTTTTTTTTTTTTTTTTTTTTTTGAGACAGAGTCTCACTTTGTTGCCCGGGCTAGAGTGAGTGCCGTGGCGTCAGCCTAGCTCACAGCAACCTCAGACTCCTGGGCTTAAGCGATCCTACTGCCTCAGCCTCCCGAGTAGCTGGGACTACAGGCATGAGCCACCATGCCCGGCTAATTTTTTTTTTGTATATATATTTTTAGTTGGCCAGATAATTTCTTTCTATTTTTAGTAGAGACGGGGTCTCACTCTTGCTCAGGCTGGTCTCGAACTCCTGACCTCGAGCGATCCACCCGCCTCGGCCTCCCAGAGCTAGGATTACAGGCGTGAGCCACCGCGCCCGGCCTGGGGTAGGGTTTTTATAGGAATTGGTCTCATGGCTATTTAATTTCAAAAGGCCTGCAATTGCTGTTTTTATATCCTCTTTGACCTAGGAGTTATTTGGAAGATTGCTCTTTCTCTCTTCCGTCTGCCATGTGACTACACTAATCTTCTTTCTTGTTTTATGTGTTGTGGTTAGAAAATGTGGCCTAGAGAATCTGTCTGTCTTGAATGTATGGCAACTGTCTTTGTGATCTAACACCTGACAGCTTTCTGTCTCATGGGACAATGACGTGCTCCGGCGGGGCAGCCTCTCCCCTACCGTGTGCTGGGCGGCTGCTTCCCGCCCAGCGGGACCAGCCCTGGGAGTCGCAGCCACGGGAGCCCCCCAGCCCTGAGCCCCCCTGCAGGGTCCGGGATTCGAGGGAGGCAGAAGCGACCGAGCTCAGTGATGGGCTAAACAACTGTCTCTTACTCGCCGACCAGCCTTGGGCGAGCGGATTCTCCTCTCTGGCCTCAGTTTCCTCTTCTGTCATGTGAGGCCACAGGTGTTTTTAAATGTAGGTTTCATTATCATTTAGGTATGGTGAAGCCAACAGTCCAGGTGTAGACGTTGCCACCGAAAAAGTAGTTGTCATTGTCACAGTTCCCAAAGTGGGGGTGGCCTGCCACGCCACGGTGGGGGGCAGGGACATGGGTTGGTCGGAAAGCAGAGGGAGTTAGGGTGCAAGGCAGGAACCTTTACTGTGGTCTCTGAAGGAAGGAACGGGCCAGGCAGGGTAGAGGTTCTAGGATTGGCTAGTTTGAGTAAGTCCAGCATGCTCTGGGCACAGGGGCTGTCCGCAGGTACCTGGACCCGGGGGGATTCGCAGTGTGGGAGCCCCACGGAGTTGGGGTCTGGATTGGTTGGTCTGCATATGAAAGGGGAGTCTCTACTCTGGCTGGGAATTATCTTACCCTGGAAGGGGTATCTAGGGTCAACAAGGCCCCGAGATGTCAAAGTATCAGATACGGAAACTAGAAAACTGGTGACCACAGCGGGCCCCGCGCTCTCTCAGCACAGAGCTGTGCCGTCCCGGTGGCAGCCGCCGGCCACAGGCATCTACCGAGCACTTGAAATGAGACTCACTGTCAGTGTAAACAGATGCACATCTGGTTTCGAATCCTCAGTACAAACACAAAACTTGCAACATCACTTAAGTAATTTTTATATTGATTATATGCTGAGATGCTAATATTTTGGATGCATTATTAGAATTAATTCCACCCGTTCGTCTTTATTTATCTATTTATTTATTCTTTGAGACAGGGTCCTGGTCTGTCACCCAGGCTAGAGTGCAATGGTGTCATCACAACTCATTGCAACCTCAAACTCCTGGGCTCAAGTGATCTTCCTGCCTCAGCCTCCTGAGCAGCTGGGACTACGGGCGCGCACCACTGCGCCCAGCTAATTTTTTCTATTTTTAGTAGAGATAGGGTCTCACTCTTGCTCAGGCTGGTCTCAAACTCCTGAGCTCAAGGGATCCTCCCGCCTGGGCCTCCCAGAATGCTGGGATTACAGGTGTGAGCCACCGTGCCCTCACTGCAGCCCCGCCGCCCTATTCCTGCCAGGTTCCGAGGGCTCCCTGGTGACCTGAACACAGACTGGACTCTCACAGGAGGGCTGCAGCATGGTCTGCGTGTCTGGAGAGGCCCTGCCTGGCCCCAGCCCCCCAGCCCTGACCTGCCCCAAGCAGTGCAGCCAGGTAGCCGGCGGAGGGGGATGGGACCCCTGCAGGGGCAGAGGCTTGCCTGGGCCTGTCCAAGCAGCGGTTGGCCCTGGCAGGCCCTACGAACTGCGGCTGCCCCAGTGCTCCGCTGCGGCTCCCGGTCACTGCCCGGTTGCTCTGAGGGGTGGACCTGGAGCAAGTTCTCCCCCTGGCTCGAGGCTGGGGAGGCAGAGGAGGGGTGGCCCAGCCCCTGCCCTCGCTCTGTGCATGTCCTCACTTCCTCTCCACCCCCATTTCACAGACGAGAAACCCAGGGCCAGAGAGGTTAGTCCTGAGCCGCATGGCTGGCAGGGAGCACACGTGCCCGACTGTGGGGCCTGCTGAGGCCAGTCTGCCCGACGCCCAGCGGCACCGCCCACCCCAGGCCCACACTGGCCCCCAGGCCTCCATGTGTCTGTCCCTCTGTCTCTCCCCAGCTGCCCCTCACACATGTCACCTGCCAGTCAATTGGGCATTTGTGTCTCCCCGGGGCACCCCAGCTCCCAGGCTCCCACACCCAGTTCCACGGAGCCCGCGGGCACCTTCAGAGTGGGCGCCCATCACCTGCTTTTGTTGCCTGAAAGCCAGGAACTGTTTCTAAATTTTTAAGTGGTTAAAAAGTTAAAATTTACACCCATTAGCTATTACCAAAAAACTACCATAAAAAACCCCAGAACCTAAGTGTTGGTGAGCATACGGAGACACCGGAGCCCATGTGCATCGCTGGTGGGAATGTGACACGGTGCAGCCACTGCGGAAAACCGTGTGTGGCGGCTTCTCAAGAGGTGAAACATGCAATGAGCACAGGAGTTGCTGGAACTTTCCGTACAAGAATGGAAAGCAGGGACTTGGATGTTTGCACACCTGTGTCACAGCAGCCTCACTCACGACAGCCAGTGGTGGAAGCCACCCACGTGTCCACTGAGGGCCGAGTGGACACACAAAACGTGGGCCGTCCATCCGGTGGGACAGGAAGGAGACCCTGACACAGGCCACAGCACGGACGGCCGTGAGGACGTGGTGTTGCGTGAAACAGGCCAGACACAAGGACACGCAACGTGAGGATGGCACTTCTGTCGGCCCCGGAGGAGTCAGAGTCACAGAGACAGGAAGGGGTGGCAGGTGCCAGGGGCTGGGAGTTGGTGTTTGATGTGGACAGAGTTCCAGTTTGGGGAGACGAGAAAGTTCTGGAGATGGAGGGTGGTGACGGGTGCACGGCAATGGGAGGGTACTTAACACCTCTGCACTGCACACGCAAAAACAGCTAAGAAGGTACATGCTTTGTCATGTATATTTAACCACAATAAAAAAATCAAATGTTGTGACACATGAACATGATCTGGAATTCACATTTCTGTGTCCACACATCAAGCTTTGCTGGAGTACGGCCACGCTCGTCCGTTTCCTCGTTGTCTGTGCTGGAATTTGCTCCGCGGTGGCAGCGGATTTGTGACAGACTCATGTATGGTCTGTGAGGCCCAAAGCATTTACCGTCCCGTCCTTTGCAGTGTTTGTCTGCCCCTGCTCCAGAGCTCAGGGGTGCACACCCCAGAGTGGGCAGAGCCCGGGAGGGTGCCAGGTGCAGGCACACGGCACATCCACTGAAAGTGCACATTTCAGAAGTTTTTAGTATATTCACGGAGTTGGGCAACCATCCCCACAGTCCGTGTTCATCATCTTGCAAAGAAACCTTGTACCCTTTAGCTGTCACCCATCCCCCGTTCCGCTCCCCAGCCCCAGCAGCCACTGACCGCCGTCTGCCTCTGTGGGTTCACCTGTCCTGGGCGTTTCCTGCGAGTGGAATCACACGCCGCGACCCTTTGCGCCTGGCTTCCGTGTCTCCGCGTCGTGCTTCTGGGTTCACCCACACTGTGGCGTGCATCAGCGCCCCCTTTCTACAGTTGAGTGATGTTCCACGGTGTGCCTAGACCACGCTTCCTGTGTCATCTGCGGATGAACATTGGAAACGTCACGTGGGCACCGTGCTTATTTAAGGTGTGTTCTCGGGATGGAGGGAGGGTCCAAGAGTTGCAGAAAAGATGACGACCCAGACAGCACGGAGACCTCCAGCTCTGGAGAGAGCATGCTTCCGGATCAAGGGAGGGGCCGCAGGGCCAACGGCTGTGTGGTGTGTGGTGCCAAGAAATGAAGAAAGGGGTGCCTTGGGGAGCAATCCTGAGTCCCCAGGGATGACTGTTTCAAGCTGGGGGCGGGGGCAGGCCCCGGGAGGACCAGGAGGGGAGAGAGGTGAAGGTGGAGAGAGGTGCTGGCCTGGCCGTGCCGCAGGACACATGGTGGAGGGGGCAGGGCTGTGCAGGTGGACAGGGAGGAAAGAGGGTTGTGAGTTTCGGACAGGAAGCTTCTGGGTCTGCTCCCGAGATCCTGGAACCCAGCTGTGGATAGGTGCCCGTGAAGACCAGGTGGAGGGCCAGACCCAGTTGTGCCCCCCTGCCACCATACTGATCCCGAGGTGCACACAGCCGTGGGACCCAACCCAGAGGACCCTGAGAAATGAGAAATCATCGTGCAAGCTGCTACAATCCTGGTGGTTTGTTCTGCATCCAAGGATAACTGAGGCTGGGTCTGTAGGGCTCTGGGATTTTCCCGACACCTTGTCTTGCAGCCTTGGCGTAGGCAGGGGAGGGACGACAGGCCAATCCCTCTCAGGCTGCGGTTTGCCAAGTGACCGTCGGGGAAGGAGCGGGTGCCAGGGTGAGATGGCATCTGCCCTGGCTGGGAAACCTGGATTCAGACTCAGCGCCCTGACTTCTCCCTGCGTTGCGCCACTGTGCCAAGGCAACTGTGCACACAGCCAGGGTCCTCTCTGAGCTGGGTCCCCATAAGCCAAACGGAGACAGGTGCCCACCAGGTCCCAGGCAGGTGCTACTGTCCAGGCCACTTGGCAAAGCAGGAAGGTCAGGCAGCCCAGCCCAGAACCCTGCAGTGGGTGCCCGTGAGGTTGGCAGTAGACACTCGGCCTCTGCCAGGTGGGCTCCCTGGAGGAGGGGCTTCCACCAGCCAAATCAGGAAGGCAGCTCCAGGCACCTGGGTCCACCGGACCACTCCATTCCCTGAGGTCCCAGAGGCTGTGCCCCAGGAGCATCTGGTCACCTTTGGAAAAACCGGCCTGGCCACAGGTGCCCCAGGGGCTCCCATTCCAGACAGTGAGGTAGGATCGAAACTCTCCCATTAATAGTGTATTTTGCATGTTTCCTCTGCCCTTGTCGCCTCAGACCACACCCCCATTTCCCCCCCACAGACCAGGGAGAGATTCTCTGGACATCCCACCTGCCCTGGGAGGGGGGCCCGGCCGTGCTGGCGCAAGGCTGCCCCCAGCGACTTTTCTCCCACCGTCGCAATCTCTGTGCCCTCGGGGGCGGGGTGGGGAGGGAGGCGCGAGCCAGCCACGGTGGGTGGCTGAAGCCAAGAGGGTGTCAGTGAGGAAAAACGGTCGGGGCAAGGAAGGAGGAGGAGTGACAGGGAACGAGAGGGCAGGACGGGGTCGGGTGCTACTGGAAACGGGGGAGCCGCGGAGGGAAGCGGGCCTCAACTGGTGGGATGCAAACCTCTGGCCCTCGAGAGTTCAAGTCGCCGCCCAGATCCCTCGGCCCAGGGCGCACAGACACCACTGGAGAGGTGTGCAAAGAGGGACTGGGGTGAGGGTCGGGGTGGGGACCGTGCCCAGGGAACCTGCACCTTCCACCCCAACTCAGCCTCGACCGCGCCCTAAGCCCCGCCCCGCCCAAAGGGCTGTCCAAGCGGACGCACAGGTTGGGGCCCGGATAAGCACAGGTGTGCACCCGGCTAGGCACAGGTGTGCTCAGGCGAGCGCGCACGCCCCGTCGCGGGGAAAGGAGCAGGGCGGGGGCGAGCGGTCCCGAGCTTTGTTAGGGACGCTCCCCGGGAGCCACGCGCCAGGCGTACGCGCTTCCTCCTTGGGGACGGGTGTGGGGCCGCGCCCCCAGCGATTGGCCAAACGGGCGGCCCACGATTGGCTCAGACCCTGGCCCCCGCCTTCTGGGCCCAGGAGGGCGGGCTGCGGGTGTGGGCTGCACGGCGCGTGCTGCCCGCGGGGGTTTAGCGCGCCTCCGGGACGGCTGCGCTGCTGTCCTGGCCACGCCTTCCCTTCCACAGCGCGCGCTGCGCGTGCGGAGGGCTCACGACTCTGGCGACTTGCTGGCTGCGCGCACAGGGGTCAGGGGTACCGGAAAGTTGCACTAGGGACCGGCTGACAGCGCCTGGGGGTGGGGGAGGGGTGCACCTGAGACCTGCGGACTGTGGCTGGGGGACGCACACCGGGACCTACTACTTTGCTCTGGAGCAAGAACTGAGCACCTGCTGGGATCAGGGGGGCGCACTGGAGACCTGCAGACTGCGCCAGGGGGGCGCACTTGGGCTCTGCGGACTGCGCCTCGGGGAGGGGGGGGCGCTCAGTTTGGGCTTTGCAGAATGTGTGCGCGAGGGGGAGGGCGAAGCGTGGCGGGAGGGCGAGGCGAAGGAAGGAGGGCGTGAGAAAGGAGGCGGCGGCGGCTCGGAGGAGGGTTATCTATACATTTAAAACCGAGTCGCCTGCACTGCGCCAGAGAAGACCTGGGGAGCGTCCGGCCGCACGCGCGGGACACGAGCGTCCCACGCTCCCGGGCGCGTACGGCTCGCGGCTCCCCACCTCTCGGCCTCTGGCGCCTCTGGGTCCCGGGCTCCAGACGACCTGGAACGCGTGCCCCGGGGAGTCGTTCGGTGGCGCAGTGCCAGAGGCCCCGTGGGGGCACGACCAGTCTCCCCATCGCCCCCAGTTCCTCTGCCTGAACCTCCCTGGGACGCGCTGGGACTCCGAGCAGGCGCCTGGCGGCTGGATGCGGGAGCGATGGACCGCGGCGCCCTGCTCAGGCCCGCGCTCCCGGCGCCCGGCGTCCCTGGGGGCTGCGCGGCCCGGCGGAGACCCGCGTCCCCGGAACTGTTGCGCTGCAGCCGGAGGCGGCGACCTGGCGCGGCGGAGGCCGGGGGCGGCGCGGCGGCCGTGGCGCGGCGCAACGAGCGCGAGCGCAACCGCGTGAAGCTGGTGAACTTGGGCTTCCAGGCGCTGCGGCAGCACGTGCCGCTCGGCGGCGCCAGCAAGAAGCTGAGCAAAGTGGAGACGCTGCGCTCGGCTGTGGAGTACATCCGCGCGCTGCAGCGCCTGCTGGCCGAGCACGACGCCGTGCGCTCCGCGCTGGCCGGGGGGCTGATGGCGCCGGCCGTGCGGCCCTCCACGTCCCGCGGGCCCCCCGGGGCCGCCCCCGCCGCCGCCTCACCCTCCTGCGCCTCTTCGTCCCCAGGCCGCGGAGGCAGCTCGGAGCCTGGCTCCCCGCGCTCCGCCTACTCGTCGGACGACAGCGGCTGCGAGGGCGCGCTGAGCCCCGCGGAGCGCGAGCTGCTCGACTTCTCCCGCTGGTTAGGGGGCTACTGAGCGCTGCCGTGGGACTACGCAGGTAACCCCCGGCTGCAGGGAGGAGGGGTGGGGACGGTGGGGCGGGGCGGGGTGGGCATGCCTGGCGGGTCGCGCGCCAGGCCCGGGCGATGGCTTCGATTGCGCTCACTCTTCATTTTCCCCCAACGTTTTCAAGCCCGAGCAAGACCTCGTTTGTTTGTCCGGGATTGCAAAACTTCCTCTCGCGGCCCGCCGCCGAGTGGGGGCGGGGGAGACGGAGGGAGCGGTGGGGAGGTCCCGAGTGCCGCGCGTCGGAGCGGACTGGGTGCTGGAGGCGGGGTGACTTTGCATTGCAAATCGGCCGGGTGGCAGAATGAGTCGGAGGCCCGGAGCCCTGAGTCACCGCGGCCCGGAGTGCGCGCCCCGCCCCCGCCGCGTCGCGGGCCTCAGACTCCAAAACCGACGAGGCGGCGAAACTGCCGACTCTGCCTGGGGGAGGAGGGCAGGGCCGGGCCAGGCGGGGTCTGTCCCGCGCGCAGCACACGGTGACGCGTCGGCTCCTCGCCTTCCCCCGCAGCCTCAGCCGCAGCCGCAGCCCTGGACGCTGCCGAGCGCGCCTCGCCCGGAGCCCGCGAGCTGGACCGACCCGCGCGCGGTCCCCACCGTCCCTCCGAGCTGGGACGCCGCCCACGCTTGCCCCGCTGCGTCCAGCCTGCCAGATGCCAGCGTGGAAACGATCTTGGGCTCGCGGCTCCCGACGCAGGTGCCCCCCAGGTGTGCTGCAACGGGCCAGGCACCCGCGCTGCGAGATTTTCTGGAGGAGCAAGGATTTTATAAGGACACAGAGAATCTGTTCTCTGCACGTTAAGCTGAACTGCTGGAGGGACAGTGCTGGCAGTCTGAAGACTGATTTTTGTACGAAGACTCCTTAGACTTGGAGCACAATAAAGTTTCTGCAACCCCCTACGCCCCACCTGGAAGTTTCCAACTTGGCCAAGATCTGGACTCTAGTGGCCCCTGAGGGGTGGGGTCCCGCCTAGGGGAGACCTGCAGGGGAAACCTCCTTTGCGGAGGATGAACTTTATACATAAACCAGTTCTGTGTGTCAGTGGCCCCCTGTTCCTGTTCCTAGGTGAGGGCCAGACTCTTCTGTGGTCACTTCCTCCTGGACCCTGCCACCTCCTCTGTAGGATGGGCCCAGAGGCGTGAGACTGGAGTCCAGCCAGGCCACCGATAGGTGCCAGGTCTTCTGCAGGTGGCGGCAGGCCAGCGGGTGGCCTGGGCGGGTCTGCTTTCTGGCTGGGCAGCTGAGGGCTGGAGGCTGCTGACCACACAGGGCTTGGGCGGTGCCCAGTGTGGGGCTGGGCTGAGGTGGCCTGACTGTGAGCACCCGCCTGCCCTCTGTCTTGGGGCCGAGGGCAGGGGCTCCAGGCCACACAATCCATATCTCGACTGCCCGTTACCAGCCGGGTGCCCGGGAAAGTGGCTCAACCTGGGGGTGCTGCTAGGCTTGTGTGAGGGTTTGGCCAGAGGTGCTGGAAGTGTGGCCCCAGCCAGCTGCAGAGGTGGCAGCAGTGTGACACCCTGCAGGTCTCTGTTTAGCTGAGAGCCACCCTTGCACAAGGAAGGCTGGGAGGCTTCCTGAGGAATCCCCACCCACAGCACCAGGCCCCCCACCTGGGAGCTGCTGTCGGGACATCACACAGCTCCACCTGTGACCCTGGGCCTCGGCGCCTTTGAAGTCTACCCAGTGCCCAGAGCTGCCTTTTACTGCAGGGGTGGGGCGGGGTTGGGGATCCCCAAGTTGCTTTAGGGCGCTGGAGGCACCTCCTCCTTCCGGAGGGAGTGGTTGGGGCAAAGCTGTTGGACCCTGGGAGGTGGGAGCGTGGGAGGAGGGTCCCATGGTGTTGGCATGGAGCAGGTTGCTCCCATGTAACCACGGCAACTGGACAGAGGCTGCTGGGGCGCATCCATTTCAGCGAGGCTGACCGGGTCCCCCTTACTGGAGGAGCAGGGATCCTCTCCAGTCAGCTGCAGCCTCCGCCTGGGTCAAGGCTCCTCAGGAGCCAGGGTCAAAGCTGACTCCAGCTATGCTCAAGGGTAGGTTGGTCTAACGAAGATCAGGCTCACTGGGAAGCAGTTCCCGATTTCTTTGTTGAAGAAATGGGGTGCTTGTTCTGTCGCTCTGGGTGTTGCCGATGGCGCTGTCCTAGCATCATTTACTGGGTGCCTGTCCCTGTGTTTCCTGGAGAATGGGGGTGGGGATGGAGGGGCCAGAAGCAGACCCCAGATAGGTTCCAGTTTGGCGGTGCCGTTTCCCTGCCAGTGCATCGCGCTAGGAGACAGACTTACAGTGACCGTATCGCTGTGTATGGGGACATTTGGGGGCGTGGAATGGACTGCCCTTATAATGAGCCAGGACGCAGGTAGTCTCCTGGGCACATGGGCCTGCGGATTGTGCCCTAGTTATAACATCCCCTCACCCCAAGGTGTCCTTTACTAAGTGCCGGTCACTAAAGATTAAGTGCCTGAAGCCCTAGAGCTTGAAACTATTGGGAATTGTGCTTTAACCCGGGGACTGTTTCAGTCCTAAGTCCTTGCAATAGTCACCCTCCGGGAAGGGGTCTCAGCCTGGTGGCTCTCCTGGGCAGGGCACGCCTGGCAACTTAGCAGCCAGGTCAGTGAGTGCACGTGCCCAGCCTGTCCCAGGCTCTGCTGGGGGGCCGGGGTCCAGGCCCTGCCCCTGCCTGGAAGTTCAAAGCCAGGCAGGAGGTGATTGTGACGTGACATCAGGGCGCTAAAATTTAAAGTCTTTTTCCTTTCTTCCATGGTTCATCTCTTGACTTACGGCATTTTATACTCACTATTTAATACCACTGTAAGTAAAGGAAAATTAGCAGTTTAAAGTATTAGCATGAGTTTTGTCATCATTCTTTACATTGTGTGGTGCCAGTTTTAAATGCAAATACGAGAATGTTTACCGGCTGTGCAGAATCACTGGAATGACACTGTGCACTTTGTAGCTTGCACATGCGTGTGTGGCCAGTGCAAACAGCCGTTTCTGTTTCACTCCTTGAAGCACAGACGTTTTGCCAGCACGGCCAGCGGCTGACCGAGGGTAGGGACGGAGAAGGAAGGGAGCTGCGGGTCGATCCGGTCCCGCCTCTGTCCTACTGTCAGCGCAAGTGCTTGGCCAGTATGGAGAGTTACGTGAGTGGGAAAGGATTCTGCGGCCTCCTTGGTCACGACGCGTGGTGGTTAGAACGCCGCCATCTTCCTGCTGCGTTTGCAGCAAGTTGGGTCTGAGCGGAGAATGTGGCCCCTCGACCCCGTGGCCGGCTCAGCTGCAGACGTCACATGCTGACCTGGCACCTGCTTGGCGTGTCGCTGGACTCCTACGTGTCATGGGTCCACTGGCACCGTTTTCCTGTGGGCATCGTGAATGCGCCACTCAAACGGGGCGACTGGCGAGGGTGGGCACGCGGGTGGCGCCTGTGCCTTCCCTCCGTGGCTGATGTGCGTGCCCTGGCGTCCCGTTGACCTTCACCTGCAAAACACACATCCAAAGGCAAAGGCATTCGGAATTTCAGGACGGCAACAGCAGAGTGTTAAACCAAGCTCAGCTCCGGGCCTGTGCGTCCTGCACCTGTGAGGTCAGCCCTGACACTGTCCCCAGCTGGGGTGGGGAGCCGCGTGGAGGTGTCCCTCCGTCACCCAGTCCCTGTCCCACCAGAGACAAGCGTGGGAGTGATCAGCCCCCTTGACTCAGAAAGGGACAGGGCAGGGCCCCTGGTGTCCACACACCTGCTCCTCCCAAGGTGACCTTTGTGGACACTTGGGCTGCGTGGTTGTGTCTGAAGGGGATTGGCCGGGGTGAGCCCTGGCCAGAGCTGGATGGCACGGGGGGACCTGCCCCTAAGCCCTGCTGGGTTTGCCCTGGCTGGGGACATGGAGACTGTCCCTCAGTGACCATCAGCTCTCCAAGTGAGTCCTCAAGATGACATGAAGGTGACATGAACCCTGGAGGGCTGGGGAGGAAGCCCAGCTGGGCTGCTGCACGAGGCCTGGTACAGCCGGTGCTCAGTGAGGGGCAGGAGGTCCCCCTGCTCCCAAGCCCCCCTCAGTCCAGCCCCCCATCCCCACCCGGCTCCCTCCAGGCACCCTGGATGTGTGTCCCAGGGTGATCCCAACGTGATAGGGTCCCCTGCAGGGGCTACTTGCACATGCTGCCCACTAGGGAGGGGAGAGGGCCCCAGGGCTCTGAGGCCAAGAGACCCACTGCTAGAGGACCCTTCTGGAAGGAAGAGGTGGGATGTGGGATGGGGAAGGGGAGGAGAGATCCCAGGCAAGCCCCATGCGGGGCCAGGTGTGTCCCTATGGGCCAGGGGGAGCCTGGGCTGTTGGGAGGGGCAGCACTCAGGGAGGAGGGGCTGGAGCTGTCCAGCTGGGCACTGGAGAGGGTCCCAGCCGTAGCCAGGGTGTTGTGGGTGCGCAGGCACTCTGTGGGGGGAGGCCTGCGAGACTGTGGGGGCAGCAGCAGAGCCCGGTGTTGGAGGGGTGAGGCAGAGGGTCAAACATGGCTCTGTTACCCCCCCTGCACAGCAGATGGGGGATGGGCGGCTCCCTGGGGTGCCAGCGTGGCCAGGTGGGGCTCTGCTCTGCCCAAAGCCACCCAGCGTGCGAGCCGTGCTCCTGGAGTGGCCCAGGCCCACGGGGAGCTCACAGAATACGAGAGGGACCCCAGGGCTGGGAGGGCAGAGCAGCAGGCAGGGTGCCGCCCATCGGGAAGGGGCCACAGCCACAGCGGCAGGAGCTCCGGGGTGCCTGGGTGGGCCACCCTCCCAGCCCCCTTGGAGAGTCTCGCTTCTGCTCCCAGGCCCAGGGGGGCCCAGTGACCTGCCCGAGGTGCACAGGCACCTGGAAGTTCAAACAGCCACAGCAGAGCCTGAAGCCCCTCCCATGACGCCTCCCTTGGCCCCGGAGGGGCACGTTCCTGCTGTTTTCCCGCTGCAGTGGAGGGTCCTGCTGGCGAGTGAAGGAGCAGACCCCCAGCCCTCGGGTGGGTGGGTGCGGGGTCCTGTGCCCTGGGGCGGGGGGACCCTGAGAGCTGGGTCGGGGGGCTTGGGTGGGGGAGAGCTGGCCTGGGAGGGAGGCGAGGGCCGGGCGGAGGTGCTGCCTGCAGGTGCAGGCCGACTCGGGGCCCCAGGCCATGGGCTCCTGCCCTGCCCCCGTGCCCCCCCAGCAGCTGCCGGCGTAATTAATGGGGTAACTCAGCAGGAGGCCCCGACGCCCACCCGCCACCCACCACCTGGCCCCCAGCAGTGCCTCCCACCGAGGCAGGACCCTGCCCCTCACAGGTTGGAAGAGGTCGCCGTGACCAGGTCTCTGAACCTCCACCCTCCCAGGTGGCCCTCGAGGCGGGTTCCCAGCCCAGAAATGGGGAGGGCCCTGGGGGGTCACCTGTCAGCTCCCCAGGCTGTGATCCGCGAGGGGGGAGCAGGTGTGTGCACGCAGGGGCAGTCACAGCCCCGGCACCCAGCCGCTGCCCTGCAAGGTGGGAGGATTGGGGTCCTGCCTGCCTGCACCTCCCACACCCCTTTCTCCACAGCGGGTGACACCACGGGAAAGGTGGGCCCCAGAGTTAATTAACACCCCCGAATGCAGGCTTGGGGCGAGGCCACAGCGAGAGCCCAGGGACCCTGACGGTGGGAGAGGCTGAGTGCGGTCAGCCCTGCTGCCCTGACAAAGCACCGCAGCCCCCGCGGCTCACACAGCAGAAACGTGCTTTCCCCGCGCCGAGGCTGGAGTCCGAGATCAGGGTGTCACGGGTGGGTTCCTTCCGGGGCCTCTCTCTGTGGCGTGCAGACGGCCGCCTTCTCCCTGTGTCCTCACGTGGCCGTCCCGTGTGTGTCTGTGTCCTCACCTCCTCTTCCGGTAAGGACCCCAGTCCTGTGGTTAGCGCCACCCTGGTGACCTCACTTTAACTCGACGCCGCTGTAAAGACCCCTTCTCCAAAGAAAGTCACCTGCTGAGATGCTGGGGGTCAGGACTTCAATGTACGAATTTTGGGGGCATAAAATTCAGTCCCTAACAGGCAGGAACAAAAGGGTATTCTAGAAATTCCAGCCTTTGGGGGTCTCTGCCCTCTCCCAGCCTCTCCACGGTCACAGCTCGTCCTCTTGGGTCAAGCATCACCCTCAGGGACCCCCTCGTGGAAGGTAGACAGGGCTGCGGACAGGGAGGCCCAGGTCCCTGTGGACGAGACGTCTGCCCTGAACCAGCACACCCGGGACGCAGGGGGTGGACCAGAGGCTCCTGAGCAGACATTCCTGGAGCCCCTGGGGGAGCACCCTTGGGGGCGGACTCCAGGCTCCCCCAGGGCCGCAGGCTGGGAGGGTCCCTGCGTACCTGCCTACCTGTGAGATCACGTGACAGGGACACGTGGGGCTGCCCAGATAGGCCAAGGAGGGGCGGCAGTCCCTGGGGGTGTGTGGGGAGGTGTGCCTGGCATCCCTGTTTGCGGGATCCACGTTTTTCTCCCTGCTTGTCCTACCCTGGTGTGTGTGGGGCCCACGTCGTGGCCGAGTGCGGCCTGGGCCACGCTGGGTTGGCGGCAGCCCAGGCTGTGCCATCCTGAGCACGGGAAGGGCTGGCAGCCACCCTGGCTCCGGAGTCCTGTGCGCCCCCCTCCCCAGCTGGCATTTGCCTGTGAGTCCTGGGACCTGTCCAGGCTGGCCTGGCCCCGGCACCGCCACTGCCACGTTGATAAGCATGCAAATCTCTAAACGACATCCAATTAATACCCAAATGAGGGCCCGGGAGCAGCTCGGGCTGGGCCTGAGAGGCCGGGCTGGGGTTTATCTCCGGCCTCCAATATTTGTGTCTCATTTGAATGCCTTTTGTGGGCTGGTGGGCAGGGCCTTGGGAAGGGCCCCACGGCTCTCGCACATGCACGCTAGGTTTGGGGAGCCCTGAGCCGACAGCTCCTCCATTCACACATCCCAGGCCCTGCCCGACCCACCTTGCAGGTCTTCTGGGCCCCAGGGCCTGACCCCTCCCTGACCGCCCCTTCCCCGGGCCTCAGCCTCTGCTGCCCACACCCTCCTGCAGGGTCCACAGAGCAGGAGCTTGAGACCCACTTGTCAGATGAGGAGACTGAGGCGCGAGGCAGGACAGGCTTGTTCAAGGATGGAGGCTGTTGAGGGGCGGGCCGGGACGGGTCCTGGGACCTCCTGTCCCAGGTTGGAGCCGGGCTCTGTGGGAGGGACATGCCAGCTGGCAGGCTCTGGGGGGTGGGGGGGTGGGCATGGACGGCCCCTCGGGGAGGGCATGTGGCTTTCTCAGCAGTGCACAGTGCCAGCCTGTGCCAGGGTGGTGCACCTGTGCCCACTACCTCTCCAGCCCTCCGAGAGCCCTGCTCTGAGATGGCACACTTGGGCATGCCACGCTTTGGCACCCCCTGGGGTGACAGCCTCCCCGAGGGCACCAGAGCCTGGCACCTCCCCAGTTAACCGTCCTCTTGTAGGCGGCTGCCCTGCCCCTCCCTGGCCAGAATCCTGCTGCGGGCAGGTCTGGCACTCACAGTGTGTTTTGGTCCCTGTGGCCATGTCATCACAGCCCTAATGGCCCCTGTTGGTGGTGTCAGGCCTCAGGCTGCTTTCCTGGCACGGCCTCACTTCTTCCTGGTGTACTGTGCCCATTTTACAGGCCTGCAGACTGAGACTCTGGGGACATCAGATGAACTTCCTGGCCTCTCCAGGCCAGGGCGGGATTCCCAGGCAAGGCTATCTGCACCCAGAGCCCCTCCCAGGGGACACACGTGGGCATCTTGCGTGGGGGAGTGGGGCTGGCTGGGGTGGGATGCCCTTCCCGCGCCAGCTCCCCGGCACTCACCCCTTGCTCCCAGTGGGCCCTCAGTCCTGACGCGGCTCTCTGGTTGGCCTGTACCTAGTTGGGCTGAGCCTTTAGGGCTGGGCCAGGGAAACCCTGCAGGGGCTCCAGGTGGGGCCATGGGCTTCTCGAAACCTGGTAGGTTGGGCTGGGGTCAGCTCAGCTGCCGGGGGCCACCTGCCAGGTGCCTTGACGCCACCTCTCCATCTGCAGGGAGACAGGTCCAGCTCCACACTGCCCCAGCCCCTCTCTGCCAGGGTTGCCTTTCTGCCAACACAAGTTCACAGGGACCTCCTCCAGGAAGCCTCCCTGGGCTGCCCCTCCACCAGACCTCAGGCAGCACCCTGGGGGGAGACACATGGATAGGCCATCTGTGGGTGGTGCCAGCAGGAGGTGGGGGGCCCAGTCTGTCCCCACCCTTCCTCCCTGTGTGTCCTCTCGCTCCGATTTCTGCTGGGCCCCTGCCCTGCCCTCCATCTGAGGGAGCCCCAGGGCAGCCGTGGGCGGTAGGGGACTTCAGAAGACAGAAGGGGCCGTGTCTTTGAGCGCCTCAGGCCTTGGATTTAACGCCTGGGTCTTTGGAGAGAGCAGGATTCTGGAGTCTGGGCCGTGGCCCAGGGCTGGCAGCGGAGAGCAAGGCCGGCGGCCCCTGCAGCGCTCAGAGAGAGGGAGCTAAGGCCGCGGCCAGCCCGGCCCGTGGGTCCCGCAGAAAGAGGGACGGACTGGCAGGGTCCGGGTGGAATGTGGAGGGGCGAGTCTCAGGCCTTCGTCAGTGACCTGACCCCCGCCTGGCGCATCTCCCATCGCGTGCCTGGGGCGGGCTGACCTCAGCGCAGCCTGCCTCCCTGAACCAGCCTGCATGTCCTGGCCGCCTCAGTGGCTGCAAAGAAGAGGTGGGGCGAGAGGGATCGGCAGGGGTGGTGCGGCCTGGGGGAGAGGGTAGCGAGAAACACACCTTTGCCCTTGGCCTCGGGAGGCCTGGGCCCCGGACGCCCTCCCTGCAGAGGCTCCCAGGCCCTCTCCCGAGGGGCTGTCTGGGTGGGCACGTCCTCCCGGGTGTGCTCCGGGACACAGGTGCCGAGCTGGGCTGTCCAGAAGCCTGCAGATGACCCCGTGCCCAGCCTGGGGTCCCCTCCCCTCCAGGGCCTTCCAGGGCATGCCGGAGGATCCTGTCGGGGGCAGCTGGGTGAGCCGCTTTTAACTGGGGTACAAACACCTCCAGCACAGGAATGGCGTGCACGCCGCTGAGGTTGGCGCGTGTCTGCACCTGCCGAGCCTCCACCCTGGTCAGCAGGCCGCGCTGCCTCCCCGAGACCTGCCCCTCCCTCCCCCACCCTTCACACGTACCGACCTCTGGCACCGCTGGCCAGGCCTGCTCTGGAATGTCACATAAGCACAACCGCAGCGTGGACCTCTCTGTCCGGCTTCTGTGTGTCGTCAGGTTCCTGCCTGGGGCGGTCGGCATAGGCGGCCACGGCGCCCCATGCGGGACTCACCTTTCTGCTCCTGTGGGTGGGCCCCGGGCAGCTCCAGGGTCCAGCTGCTGGGAATGCGCTGGGGGGTCCCTCGGGGCTGTGTCTTGGTGGACCTGGGCTCTCGGCCGTGCCCTGTGCTTGTGCCCAGCAGGGGACAGGCCAGGCCTGGCTGTCACCTATGTTTGTGTCGGGGGTGGCCACTGACGGCAGACGCTGGCCTTGCCCACCAGGGCGGCGGTCAGCGGGCGTGTGTGTTGGGGGGTGCCGGCAAGTGATGTGAGCCCTGCTCCTCGTCGCCGCGTCCTGTGTGCCGGGCATGCCCTGTGCCCTCTGCTCTCGCTGCGCCCGGGTCACACGTCCTTGTCTCTGTTGCTGACACCTGCTCGGGTCCGCGGACGCCTGTTTCTGCCCCCTCCCCTCACACTCCCTGTGGACCGAGGCAGTAATAGACGCTCCACTTGTGAAAGGAAAAGAAGGCAGATGGGGGTGCCGGCAGCGGGGGGACGTGCCCCTCTCTGTGCGACCTCCCTCCCCCTGGCCTGGGGTACGGGGAGTGAGGACCCTGCCCTGGCCGCCACAGCCGCCCTCCCTCCCCAGTGCCCACTGGGCCTCAGTCCCAGCTGCACCAACATGGAGGGGAGGTGGGTGGGTGGAGGGTCTTTGGGGAACCCGTCCTGCCAGATAGCTGGGATTCCTGGCCTTTCCAGAGTCCCTGTCGGCGCTGGGAGGTGACCTGGTGTGGGGCTTGCAGAGTCCAGATGAGAGCCCATGCGCCGGGTGGGCAGGGGTGGCAAGGGAGACCCCAGGGTGTCCTGCGGGATCATGGGGGTGGGCCTGGCACAGCCCCAGACCAGCAGAAGCACAGCCCGGGCAGGGGTGGGGGCGCGGGCAGTGGGCGGGGAGCCAGGCCCTGCTCCCCTCCCTGTCTCAGCCTCCCCCACCCCCCAGGGCAGGGGCAGCCCTGGCTCAGGTTGAACCTGTTCTGGGCAGGGCCAGGCGCAAGCCGCTGGGGCAGGATTCCAGCTTCTGTTTCTGCTCCACTGCATCTGCGGGCCTGGCCCAGCTCAGCCTCCTGCGCTCCCTCCCTCAGCCCCAGGGCCTTTGCACAGAAGAGACCACGCCGACCCCTTCTCCCTCCTACACACACGCACAGACACGCACAGACACAGATACCTGATAGAAACACACTGAGACACACATACACAGACATAGACACATATGCACATAGTACATAGACACACATACGTGAACAGACACGTATACACATAGACACGCAGAAACACACATGCTCATGCACACACCCAGACCAGGTTTGCACTTGTGGCCTCAGGCAGCAGCTGACGCAGGACCAGCACCATGAGCCTCCTCGGGGCGGGCGTCCCTCCCCTCCTCCCCCGTCACCCACAGGCCCCCCGACACACGGGGGGCTGCACCGAGGAGCGTCCCTGCAGTGGGGTGCGGGAGTTGTGGTGCTCCACATCCTCACGAGCACTGGGAACCGCCCCTGTGTTTCTGCCATTTTGTTCTAATTGCAGCCGCTGCAGTCGGTGCAGAGAGGCATCTCGTGGCTTTGCTCTGTATTTCCCTGGTGGCCAGCGGTGTGGCACACCTTCGTGGGCTCAGCCACCGTTGGTCTCTGCCGTCTCATCTCTGCTGCGGTTGGTGGAGGGTCTATTTAAGTCCTTCGCTGATTTTTAAGAATAGGGCTATTTGTCCTCTCACTGTTGAGTTTTGAGAATTTTTTACATATTCTGAATATCACAAATTCTTTATCTGATATGTGATTTACAAATACTTTCTCCCAGCCTGTGTGTTGTCTTTTCAACCTCTTAACACTGCCTTTTATAGAAGAAAAGTTTTAAATTTAACAAAGTCCAGTGCATCATTTTATTTCTTTTATGGGTTGTGCTTTGGTGCCACAGCTAAAAACTCTCTGTCTAACCTAGTGGTTCTCAACTCAGAGCTGTTTTGTCCCCAGAGGACCTCTGGCAATGTCTGGGGACATCTTTGGATGTCACCACTGGAGAGTACTGCTGGCAGATAGCACGTGGTGAGCAGAACAGCCCCTCGAAGAGTTGTCCGGCGCCAGTGGCAGCCGGGCTGAGGTTGAAGGCTCTGGCCATCCTAAGGCCACGAAGACTTTCTCCTACAAGTTCTGTAGTTTACATTGAGGTCTGTGATTCATTTGGGGCTAATCTTTGCATTAACCCCAAATGAATCATTTGTATTAAAGTGTGAGGTCTGTGTGCCAAGGTTCATTTCTTGCGTATGGATGTCTAATGGAGCCAGGACCATTTGTCTTTGCTGCATTGATTTTCCTTCGCATCTTTGCCAAAACTCAATTGGCCATATTTATGTAGGTCGTCTGGGCTCTCTGTTCTGTCCCACTGATCTACGTGTCTACCCTTTCACCAGAACCACAATGTCTCGATTGCTGTAGCTTTATTGTAAAATCAGGTAATGAATAGTAAATATATAGTAACATAAATGAAACCAGGTTGTGGAGCCTTAGAACTTTCTTTTTCTAAGTTATTTTGACTATTCTCATTTCTTTGCATTTCCATATGAATTTTTGAATCAGGTTGTCAACATCTACAAAAAATTCTGCTGGGAAAATGATTGGGATGTGTGACTACTGAGATCAATTTGGAGAGAATTGACATCTTAACAATATTGAATCATCTAATCCATGAACATAGTATAGCTTTCCATTTATTTAGGTTTTCTTTGATTTCTTTCATCAGTGTTTTATAGTTTTCAACATATAGAATCTGTATATTTTTTGTTATATTTATGCCCAAGTTTTTCATTTTTGAGTGCTATTATAAATGGTGCTATTTTTGAAAATATGGAATTCTTTTTTTTTTTTTTTGAGACAGAGTCTTGCTTTGTTGCCCGGGCTAGAGTGAGTGCCGTGGCGTCAGCCTAGCTCACAGCAACCTCAGACTCCTGGGCTTCAGCGATCCTCCTGCCTCAGCCTCCCGAGTAGCTGGGATTACAGGCATGCACCACCATGCCCGGCTAATTTTTTTCTCTTTATATATATTTTAGTTGGCCAGATAATTTCTTTCTATTTTTAGTAGAGACGGGGTCTCACTCTTGCTCAGGCTGGTCTGGAACTCCTGACCTTGAGCGATCCACCCGCCTCGGCCTCCCAGAGTGTTAGGATTACAGGTGTGAGCCACCGCGCCCGGCCAAAATATAGAATTCTAATGAATTCTAATTTCTCTCTCTCTCTCTCTCTCTCTCTCTCCCTCTCCCCGCCCCGCCCCCCACACCCCATGCTGGGTCTGTTTCTGGAGAGCCCTGACCGGTACAAGTATGTATAGAGATGATAATATGCTTTTTCTTTTAGTTTTGAAAACTTACATTGATTGATTTTCTTTTGAAGTGTTAAATCAACCTCGTATTCCCCTTTGGTCATAATGTATCATCCTTTTTATATATTTTTTGGTTTGATTTACTAAAATTTTGTTTAGAATTCTTGCATTTATTTTCATGATGGATTTTAGCCTTAGTTTTCTTTTCGTGAGGTGTCTTTGTCTTGTTGCGGTATCAGGGCAATGCCGGTCACATAGAAATAGTCGGAAAGTATTTCCTTCTCTTTAATTTTCAGGAAGAGAAAAGTATATATGTATGGAATTGGTATCCTTCTTCTTTAAATGTTTGGTGGAATTCACCTGTGAAGCCACGAAGCTTCCTTAGTTTTCTTTGTGAATGGGATTTTTACTACAAATTGAATGTGTACATATATGTGTGTGTGTGTGTATCCATATGTGTGTGCATACATATGTGTGTGTATATATATGGCTATTCAGATTATCTATTTTTTCTAGAATGAGCTTTGGTAGTTTGTGTCTTGGAATGGATTGGTCCCTCTCATTTAAGCTGTCAAACTTATTGGCATAAGTTGTTCATAGCAATCCCTGTTACCCTTTGGGGATCTGTAGACCCTGTAACGATGTCACCTCTCTTTTTTTCTAAATTGACAATTTTGTGTGTCTTTTTTCCGTGGTTAACCGTAGTAGAAGTTTATCAATTTGATTGATTTTTCTCCAAGAATCAGTTTTTGGTTTCATGGAATTTGTTTTCTGTTTTTTTCTCTTTCTTTCCTTGATTTACTCCTCAATGTTTATTATTTCTTTATTTCTGTTTACTTTGAATTTAATTCGACTTCTACTTTAATTGCACTGTGGTCGGAGAGCGCACTTTGCTTGGCTTGAGTCCTTTGGAATTACTGACCCTTGCTGCGTGGCCTGTGACACGGTCTCCCTTGGCGACTGTTGCCCGGGCACGGGGAAAGAGCGAGTGCTCTGCCTTTTTTGCATCAACTACGGCTGAGTCAGCGTCACTGGTTGTTTGTTGAGGTCTCTCATGTCCTCACCAATTTTCCGCCTCCTTGTTCTGCCCGGTGTTGAGGGAGGAACATCGAGTCCCGCTATGCCGTGAATGTGTCTGTTTCTCCACGTATCATAATACAATGAGTTTCTGCTCCGTGTGTTTCCGAGCTCTGCTGTGAGGCGTGTAAACACTGAGATTGCTAAATGCTCCCGGCGGACCGACCCCTTTGTCATTACGAAATGCACTTTTTTTGTCCTGGTCATAGTCCCTGCTCTTCAGTCTGCTTCTCTGACACTGACGTAGCCCCTCAGCTCTCGTGCGATTAGTGTTGGTTTTACTTACACTTGTTATCCTTTTACTTGTAAACTATTTGCGCCTCTTCTGTGTGCAGTGTACAGTTGGGGCAGCTTTTACACAACTCAGCAGTCCACGCGTGTCCACGCGGTGCTGGGGTCGTGGTATGTAACGTGACTGTTGGCGTGAAACCTGCCCCCCCCCCCGCCTTGCAGTCTGCTTTCTGCTCCTTCGCCCCGCTCCCTTCGCACCGAGTATGTCTCATGATACCCTTTTCTCCCTCCGTCGGCTCACGGTCCACAGCCGTTGACTGTTATTTTAGTGGTCGCGCTGGGACTCGTGACACACGCTGCCCACGTCACACATGGCGTGAGGGCCAGGCAGCGGCGTGTTCCCGTGTCCCCTCCGCACGTCTGCGCTGCTGTTGTTACGTGTTTCACTTTTACGTGCTGTAAACCTCACACTGCTCTCACTGATTTTGTTTATGCAGCCACTTTTAAATAAAATTTTTATTTTAGAATACTTTCAGGTTTTCCACAATTTTGTCAAGTTAGCACAGAGAGTTCCGGGCATACCCCACACCCGGTGTGCTCTATGGTTAACCTCTTGCATTATTTTGGTGCATTTGCTACAACTATAATCATCTTTTAACAATACTTAAATAATGACACAAAAAGAACACATTTACCCACATCCTACACGCTTTGTTACTTTGAGTAGATGTATTTATCGAGTGTCACTTGTTTCCTTCTGCCTGAAGATTTCCTGGAAGATTCCTGGCGGTGCAGGTCGGCCGCCGGCTCTGCAGAAGGCTTCCCTGCATCTGCCCTTTGGAGAGACCTTGTCACTGGGTGTGGAGTTTCTCCGGTCTGCCTGCCCTCACCATGTGGCCCCAGTCCCCATGCCTGCTTTGTCTCTGGTGAGAAATTCACGATCACTCTTACCAACCTTGCTCTACGTGTAACAGGTTTTCCCCCTCTGGCTGCTTTGAAGATTTCTCTCCAACACTGATTTCAAGAAATGTGATCACGGCGTGCCTCAGTGTGGTTCCCCTAGTGATTCTTGTGCTTCTGATCCTTAGATCTGTGAGTTATGGGTTTTCTCAAATTTGGAATTTTTGGGCCATTGTGCCTGTTTTATTTATTTATTTCTTTTAGACCTGGGGAACAGGAAGTACTGACTGTTTTAATAAACATTTATGTTTTAGAACAGTTGTAGACTTACAGAATTATCGCAAAGACAGCATAGGGTCCCCCTATACCCCACACCCGGTTCCCTCTTATCCACGTCTGACGTCGGTGTGGGACATTTGTCACTGCTGATGAACCAACACGGATATGTTATTATTAACTGAAGCCCATGCTTTTTCCAGACTTCTTCAGTTTTCCCCTAATGTTCCAGGATCCCATCCGAGACACCACGTCATGTTCAGTGGTCACGTCTCCTTAGGCTCCTCTTGGTGGTGACAGTTTCTCTGACTTTGATTTTTTTTGACGACCTTGACAGTCATGAGAAACTCTGGTTGGGTATTCTGTAGAATTATCCAAAGTTGGGACTTGTCTGACGTAGTTCACAATCGCACTGGGGTTCTGGGTTTGGGGGGTGTGGTGACAGAGGTGAGGTGCCACTCATCGTGTTAAGGCTGCACACCATCAACAGGACTTGTCACCGCTGGTGTCGGCCTTGGTCACCTGGCCATGGTGCTGTTTCTCAGCTTTCTCCACCGCGAAGTTGCTCTTTCTCTGTCCCTCCCCAGGCGGTGCTCTTTGGAAGAAAGTCACAGTGCTCAGCCCACACTGGAGGAGCGGGGAGTTGGGCGTGGCGTGGCCACCTAAATTGTTTGAGATTCTCCTGCATGGGAGATTTGTCTCTTTCACCCATTTATTTACTTATTCAATCATTTATTTTTATCAGATTAGATTCATGGATGTTTATTTTGTACTTTGGGTTCTAATCCAGTAGTTCATTTATGTTGTTTTGCTTATTTTATTTTGTTTTGCTCATATTGTTCTAAATTTGGCCATTGGGATCTCTTTTAGTTGGCTCCTGTGTGCTTTGCCACAGCCCCGTGGTTGTGGGTAATTTTGTGGGCTCTCTTACTTTTGGCACTAGGAGATGCTCTGGGCTCCTCTTACCCGTTTCCCGTCCTGCTCCCAGAGCCAGCCGTCTTCCCAGAGTTCCTGTGTGGGAGAATGGCATCTGAAACCAGGGTCTGGGCACCAAGGTTGCTACTGGGATTTCTTTGCTTTTAAACCCTCTCAGCTGACACGGACAGGAAATCGATGTGTGTACAGTGACCTGCGTGTGTGCACAGACCTGTGAACGTTGCATAGGAAGCACCGTGTCTGCAGTCAGCTAACCGCGACTTCATGCCCATGTCTCCACTCCATCGCCACACGGGCGTCCCAGCCCGTCCTGCTCCGGCAGCCGGAAGCCCGGCCCCGCCCCTGGCCGCCCACTTGCTGCTCAGCTCCGGCATCAATATTCGAGGGTATCGGAGCTGCTACCCACCCACACCCCCCCGGGAGACAGCTCTGCCCGCAGAGCACGGAGCGCATGTGCAGGTCCTTCCGCCTTCGGTCTCCACGGTGCCCGAGGCCAACCCTGTATCCCCGCCCTCAGGGAGGTGGTGTCATCGTTGGTGACACAGTTGAGGTGTCTCACTCATCACAGCCATTGGGATCTCCTGGCCTGGAAAATTATTTTTTAAAAATTTGTGTGCATTAAGGTTGCCTCGTGCTGTAAAGTTCTGTGGGTTTGGACAAATGCTTACGGCCTCGTGTCCACCACGGCAGCATCTTAGAACCGTCTTACCGCGCTGAGAGCTTCTGTGCTTCGCCTCTGCCCTCCGCCAGCGGCCGGCGACCGCTGACCGCCGTCCTGCCTGTCCAGTTTACCTTTTCCAGAATGTTGTGTGACTGAAACCGTGGACAATGCAGTTTTTCAGACTCGCCTCTTTCACTTAGCACTATGCACCGAGGTTCCTTCTCGGCTCCTTTGCCAGAGACCCGTGGACCGTGTGTGCGTCTGTTTCTGGGGTCCCCTTCACCAACACCGCAGGTGTGGCGTCACGCTGCCTTGACTCCCGAGGTCTGGGAGTGTGGACGCCTGGCGCCACGCGTGCCCGGCTCTGTCCCTCCACACCGTGTCGGCCACAGCTGCAGAGACAGTTTGCTGTGGCTTCGGTGGGGACAGCATTCAGCTACATGTCAGGGTGGGAAGAATCAGCATCTTCATACCGAGTCTTCCAACCCATGAGCACAGAATATTTCTCCATATGTTCAGAGCTTCCTTAGAGGTGGTTGACCAGAAGTCCCCGACGCCAGCATTTTGCATGTCTCTACAGACAGGCCCTCCCACGGACCATCAGTGCCGTCGCTGCTACCTGAAGTCGTGTCCTTCGAATATTTAAGTCTAATCAGACCAGAGAGCCAACTCCAGAGACCTCAAACCAGTTTAGGAAACTCACCCTTAAAGTTCTGTCCCCTCTGGAACCACTCCTGGTAGCAAAATCTGTATTGCTCAGGGTCCTCCGGAGAGACAGAACCAGTAAATTAAATATTTAACATATAGACACGTGACAGGGCGTTTACTGCGAGTGTCGGCTCACACAGGGCTGTGGAGCTGGGAGTCCCGTGACCCGCCGTCTGCCAGCTGGACCCCGGGAAGCCCACAGCCTTGCTCGGTCCAGCGCACAAGCCCTGGAACCAGCAAAGCTGGGGATGGACCCTCAGTCTGAAGGCGAAGGCCTGAGACCCTGGGGGGCTGCTGGTGCGTGTCCAGGGGTCCAAAGGCCAGAGGACCTGGAGTTTCGAGAGGGCAGGAGATGTGTGTTCCCGCACCAGGCGGGAGAGAGAGCGCACGCAGGAATTCACCTTTCTGTTCCGTCCGGGCCCCCAGCTGAGTGGCTGCTGTCCACCCACACCGGCGAGGACAGAGCTTCCCCACTCGGGGCACTGATTCAAATGCCCGTCTCTCCTGGTGTCACCCCCGCAGACACCCAGAAACGATGCTTCACCACCTCCGGGCATCCCTTAATCCGGTCAGGCTGACCCCTAAAATTAACCATCACAAGGTCCTGTACACATTTTGTTAGATTTATACCTAAGCGGTACGTTTTGGGAGGTACTATTGTAAACGGTATTGTTTATTGTTTTGTTAAATTTCAGACTCCAGTTGTTCATTACTGGTAGGTGTATAGGAAAGCAATTGACTTTTTCTTTTTCTTTTTTTTTTATTTCAAAATATCATGGGGGTACAAATGTTTTTGGTCACCTGTATGGATTTTGTTGTGCTTGAGCCAGGGCTGTAAGTGTGCCTGTCACCCCCAGATGGTGTTCATTGTACCGTGAGGGAGGTTTTCGCCCATCCCCTCCCCCCCGGCTCCATTTCCACTGAGTTTGACTTCCCCCTGCGCACCCGTGTGCTCATCGGTTAGTTCCAATTTAACAGCGAGTGCATGTGGTGTGTGTTTTCCCATTCTTTAGATTCTTCCCTTAGGATAATGGTCTCCAGTTCCACCCAAATTGCCGCAAAGACCTTAATTCATCCCTTTTCGTGGGTGAGTCGTATTCCATAGTGTGTGTGTATCACATGTGGTTAATCCACTCATGAGTAGTTGGCACGTGGGTTGATGCCGCGTCTTTGCAATTGTGGGTTGTGCTGCAACGACATTCCAGTGCAGGTGTCTTTCTGACTCACAGTTGACTTTCGTATGTTAATGTGTATCCTGAAACCTTGCTATAATTGCTTTTCAGTTCCAGCAGGTTTTTTGTTGGTTCTTGGGGATTTTCTGTGTGTACAATCATGGCATCTGCAACGTGGACAGTTTTATTTGCTCCTTTCTGATCTATACACACTTTATTTCCTTTTCTTGTCCTATTGAGGTGGCCAGCACTTGCCGTCTCAGCGAGTCGGGAAGTGCGATTCTCCGGCTGGGCCTTGCTCAAGGTTGCTTTAGCTATTCCGGACTGTTTTTTCTTTTCTATGCAAAATGCCACTGGAGTCTTGCTAGAGACTGCATTGACTCTGTAGATCACTTTGGGCCATGTAGACATTTTGACAATATTAATTCCTCAGATCTACGAACACAGGATACCTTTTCATTTATTTGTGTTTTCTTCAATGTCATTCCTCCAAGTTTTACAGCTTTCCGTGTATGTATCCTTCATCTCCTTGGCTGAATTCATTCGTCAGTATTTTATTCTTTCTGATGCTATTGTAAGTGGATTGATTTCTTAATTTCTTTTTTGGGCAGCTCATTTTTAGTGTATAAAATTCAATAGATTTTTGTTTATGATTTTGCCTCCTGCAGCTTTGCTGAATTTATTTATTAGTTCTAACAGTTTTTGGCGGAGCCTTTAGGGTTTTCTGTATATATGATCACATTGTCTGCAAACACAGACAACTTTACCTCCTCCTTTCTTATGTGGATGCATTTTATTTCTCCTTCTTGCCTAACTGCTCTGGCTGGGGCTCCAGTCCTGTGCTTAGTAGAAGTGGCAAAAGTGGGCAAGCTTTCGGCCTCTCACCATTGAGTGTGGCGTTAAATGTGAGCTGTCATCTGCAGCCTCTGTTGTGTTGAGGTGCGTTCCTTCTACACCACGTTTGTGGACAGGTTTTATCACGAAAGGATGTTGAGTTTTGTCAAATGATGTTTTTGTGTCTGCTGCATGGTCGCTCTGGTTTTTATGCTCCATTCTGTCAGTGTGGTGTAGCCTGTTTCCCGACTTGTGTGTGTCGAGGCATAAGTCCCACTTGGTCTCGGTGTGTGACGTGCTGTTGGGTTTGGCTTGCAGGTGTCTGCCGAGAGCTTTTACGTTCGTGTTCGCCTTTGATATTGGCCTGTGGTTTTCTTCCCTTGCAGCGTCCTTGTCTGGCTTTGGTATCAGTGTGATTCCGGTCTTACAAAATGAGCTTGGAAGTGTTCATCCCTCACAGAATGAGTCTGAAAGCATTCCAAAAATTCAATTTTTTGCGAAGGTTTGAGCCGGATTCGTATTGGTTCTTCTTTAAACGTTTGGTAGAATTCACCAGGGAAGCCCCGAGGTTCTGGGCTTTTCTGTAGAGACTTTTGCTTACAGATTCCATCTCCTTCCTCATCATTCATCTGTTCACATTTTCTGTTTTCTCGTGACCCAGTCTTAGCGAGTTGCATATGGCGGGGACCTCCCCGTTTCTTCTAGGTTGTCCGATTCGTCAGCCTGTAACATTCATAGAACTTTCTCATAATCCTTCACGTGTCTGAGTAATTCCTCCTCTTTCATTTCCGATTTTATTTGAATCTTCTCTCTTTCTCTTAGTCTACCTATTTGTCAATTTCGTTTACCTTTTCAAAAAAGCAACTCTTAGTTTCGTTGATCTTTTCTGTTGTTTTTCTATTTCATTTGCTTTGCTCTTATTGTTATTTTCCTTTCTCTGCGAACTATGGACTTGGTTTGTTGTCCTGTTTCTAGTTCTTTGAGGTGTAAAGTTATTTATTTAAAACCTTCCCTTTTTGTTCATGTAGCCATTTTTCACTATGAAATTCTCTCTTAGAACTGCCTTTCCGCCTCACCTAAGTTTTGGTTTGTTGTGTTTCCATTTTTGTTTGTCCGAGATGTTTTTTGATGTCCCTCTTGGTTTTGTCTTTGATCCGTTGGTTGTTCACGGGTGTGTTGTTTAATTTCCACTCTCTGTAAATTTTCCAGTTTTCTTCTTGTTGCTGATTTCTAGTTTCAGACCGCTGTGCCTGGAAAAGACGCTTGATATGATTTCAATCTTCTTAAATTTGTTAAGACTTGTTTTGTGGCTTAACATATCCTGGAGGACTTTCTGTGTATACTTGCAAAGAAGGTGTATTCTGCTGCTGTTGGCCATCTGTTGTGTCCATTTGGTCTAACGTGTAGTTCAATTCCAATGTTTGTTTCCTCATTGATTTTGCCTGGATGTTGAGGTCCCCCGCTGTTACTGTTATTGTATTTCTCCCTTCAGTTGTTATACATACGGGTGCTCTGATGTTGGGTGCATATGTGTTTACAATTGTTATATCCTCTTGGTGAACTGACCATTTTATCATTATATAATCATATTCTTTTGTCTCTTGTTACTGTTTTTGACTTAAAGTCTATTTTGTCTAATCTAAGTACAGCTCTCTTTTGGTTCCATTTGAAAGAAATATGTTTTTTCACACTTTCACTTTCAGCCTATGTGTATCCTTAAAGCTGAAGTGAGTCTCTTGTAGGCAGCATATAATTGGGTCTTGATTTTTTTTTTTTTTTTTTTGAGACAGAGTCTCGCTCTGTTGCCCGGACTAGAGTGAGTGCCGTGGCGTCAGCCTAGCTCACAGCAACCTCAAACTCCTGGACTTAAGCGATCCTCCTGCCTCAGCTTCCCGAGTAGCTGGGACTACAGGCATGCGCCACCATGCCCGGCTAATTTTTTCTATATGTATATTTTAGTTGTCCATATAATTTCTTTCTATTTTTAGTAGAGACAGGGTCTTGCTCTTGCTGAGGCTTGTCTCGAACTCCTGACCTCGAGCGATTTACCCGCCTTGGCCTCCCAGAGTGCTAGGATTACAGGCGTGAGCCACCGCGCCCGGCCTGGGTCTTGATTTTTTAATCCATTCTGCCACTCTGGGTCTTTGGATTGGAGAATTTAACCCCTTCACATTTAAAGTAATTATTGATAGGTAAGGACTAACTACCGCTATTTTGTTTTATATGTCCTTTTGTTTCTTTCTTCCTCTCTTGTCTTCCTGTCTTTCTTTATGATTTGATGATTTTCTATTTTCTGTGGTGGTATGTTTTGATTCCTCTCTCTTTATGTTTTGTGTAACTACTGTAGGTTTTTGATTTGTGGTTACCAGGAGGCTTACATTAAACATATCATAATTATAACAGTTTATTTTAAGCTGATAGCAGCTTAACTTCAATCCCATACAAAAACTACATTCTTACTCTCTGTCCCTACATCTTATGTTTGTAATGAAGCCTGGCAAGGTCAGTAGGATCTATGGTCTTTCTCCCCTTCTGCCACCTCTCTCAGTCATGGAGCTGTGCCAATCTCCTAAGTGTTCTGGGTTGGGGGAGATAAAAGTGGGACTCTGGGACAGCATCCCACGGGCTGGGGGAGCCTGGGGCTTACTCACTAAGCTCCCACTTTCCCCTGTGGGAAAAGTCACGAACCTAGTGGGTCTTTCTCGGTACTGAGCTGAGCCAGCTGGAGGGACGGGTGATGTGGGTAGAGTCGAGCTGTTCTCCGTATCCTCTCCAATGCATTTGTTCTCAGATGCTTTTCTGTAACAGTGTCACACTCATGGGCAGTTGGCGCATCAGTACTCCTGTGGGGGATGATGCTAGAAAGCTCCTATTCTGCCATCTTGCTGGCCTCACGCTGCGTCACGCCAGCCAGCAGTGACATTGATCTTTGCATCGGATCAATGAACTCTGGGCACAGAAACCAGGGCACTGTGGGGGCTGCTGCCACCCCTTACCTGCTTGGAGAGCTAATACCGTCCCCCGCCAGAAAGAAGGAGAGGGGAAGAGGGAGACAGGGCAGGGGAAGAAGAGAAGGAAGAGAAAGAAGCTGAAGGGAAGAGAAATCCCAGTGCTTTTTCTCTTTCATTGATGTGCTCGTCGTTTTCCCTTTAGTCCGGCGTCTGGACCACACGGGTTGCTTGTTGAACGCTGAACCAGCTCTGCACGCCTCGCACAAATCTCATTCCGTCATGGTTCATAATTCTTTTTATTTATTGTTCAGTTGACTTTGCTCATGTTTGGAGGGTTTTGCATTGGGATTCATGAGAGGTATTGGTCTGTAGTTTTCCTTTCTTGAACTCCTTTACCTGAGCTTTGGTATTGGGGTAATGCCACTCTCGTAGAATGTGTTAGCAAGTGTCGCCTCCACTTTGATTTTCTGGAAGAGATTGTGGATAATTTGGTATTATTTCTCCTTTAAATTTTTGGTACAATTCACTGCTGAAACCACTTGGGCCTGGTGATTTTGGGGGAAAGGCTGCTAATTATTAATCTGATTTCTTTAATAGACACAGGGCTATGCGGTTGTCTAGTTCTTCTCGTGTGAGCTTTGGTAATTTGTGTCTTTCAAGGAATTGGCCGATTTCTCCTAAATTATGAAATGTGTGGGCATGGAGTTATTCACAGAAATCCTTTATTATGTTTGTGATGCCCATGGGGTCAGCAGAGATAGCCCTTTTTCACGTCTAATTTTGTTTGTGTCTTTTCTCTTTTTTCCTTGGTTAGCCTGGCTGGAAGTTTGTCAAGCTTGTTAATCTTTTCAAAGCACTGGCTTTTGGTTATGTTGTGTTTCTCTTTGTTTTCCTCTTCTCAATTTGCTTGATTTCTCCTCTGATTTTTATTAATTTTTTATTCTGCTTGTTCAAGGATTAAGGTAAATGCTGTTATTGATTAGCTTTCTGGTAATGTGTATTTAAGTCTGTAAGTTTCTCTCTGAAGCATTGCTTTTGCGGAACCCTACAAATTTATGTTGTATTTTCATTTTCATTTACTTAAGACTATTTTTAAAATTTCCCTCCTGGACAGATCAGTGCCCTCCCTGGGAGAGAGGGTGAGTGAGGCCTCACCCGCTCGGTTCTCTGGGCAGCCGGTTACTAAAAAGGGCCCGACACATCCATTCCCTCTCCCTTGCTCTCTCACCACAGGGCCTCTGCACGCACGGCTCCCCTCACCTCCCGCCATGAGTCGGGGCAGCTGGCGCCATGCTCCTTGTGCAGCTGCGGAACCGCGAGCCAAGTAGACTTCTTTTCTTTATAAACTCCCAGCCTCGAGTGTTCCTTCATAGCAACGTGAAGGGACAGAGACGAAAGCCACATAATGACCTTGTTAGGGCTCTCGCACTTGAGTGTAAATTGCAGAATCGGAGATGTGAGCTTGACGGCTTCTTGCAGGACCTCAGTGGCCCCCAGCCAGTGCCACCCTCTTCACGGCCCTTGGTTGAGGCCCCCGTGGCTCCAAGTGCCAAGTGCCGGAGACGTGGCACCAGGAGGCTGTGTGATCCCAGCTCAGCAAGTGACAGCACAGCCGACGTCCCGCCCTAGCCTGCCGGGGGCTCTGCCCACCCATGCCCCTGCTCGCAGAGCCCCCCACGTGGAGTCGGCCCCCTGTGCCACACTGGGCACCGACTCTCTCAGGCCTGTTCCTCCGAGGTCGAGTCTGTGGCGGGCATGTGCGACCATGCAGTTTGTTTGGGGTGGGGGCACCCGCAGGAGAAGGGGAGGGACTGAGAAAACAGACAGGCACGAGGGGTCTCGGCAGCAGACGCCTCAGCTGGGCCCAGGGAGCTCCGGGGCACGAATCGCAGCATAGCTGGCCCTGGCTTGAGGCAAGGGCTGCATTTGCACTCCTGGGTGGTTGCTCCCCGGCTGTGGCCGCCCTGGGCCGCGGCGCAGCTTCCCATTTGCCTGGGAACAAGTCTCTGGCCAGGTGCTGCCGGCCTCGGTGGCTGGGCTTTGCGCGCAGCCAGTCTGGGGACCAGCTGGGGCGTGGGCCGCTCAGCTTCCCCCAGAGCAGGCAGCTGCAGGGACCTTTCTCAGTGCCATGTGCCAAGGAACTGTGACACTTCCAAGGCCAGGCCCACAGAGCGAGTCCGCAGGGGAGTCTGGGCCAGGCTTAGGTGCTGTCTGGAAGCTGCCCTGACCCGGGGGAGGTGCCCACAACCCTCCCCAGGCCTTGGGGGTGGGCGCTCGGCTCAGCCAGGTCTGCCCCAGGCAGAGGGCAGTGAGCCGGCGCATCCGCACACCCACAGGTCTCCTCGTCCCAGCACATGGGACCCCAGGCACACTCCGCCTGGGGCAGTGTCTGTCTGGCCCTGCTGGCCTGGTGGACACAGCTGAGGACGTGTGCCGGGGTGTTGGTGGCTTGTTGCTGCCGCAGGCAGCTGTGGGGGGAGTGGCAGGAGTGGCTGTGGGTGTGGGTGCAGGTGGCTGTGAGCAGGCTGGGCACGTGTCTCTGCGTGCCTGTGCGTGCCCCTGTTTGGCTGCATGTGTCTGTGTGTCCCTGTCTGTGTGTGTCCATGTCCCGTGTGTACCTGTGCATGCCAGGCACCCTCCAGGGGCCTGGGCACGGGGAGCCCGCCTCAAGGATGGGCAGTGTCTGGTCTCTGTGTCCCTGGGTGGCCCTGGGAGTGGGGTGGGGGTGACGCACACGCCCGTCTCTGCTGCTTGCAGGGTGGGGGATCACACAGGACAGGGGAGCAGCAGTGCCCGCAGCTCCCTCAGCTGCTCAGTGACCTGGCACAGCTGACATCGGCTGCACACACGTCACTGCCCCTTCTCCATTCCCGCAGAGCTCAGCTCCGTGAGTGCCACCCGCTTACTGACCCGTCTGTTCTCTTCTCCCCACCAGGGGTTCCTGGGTTGGTCTGGCTTGTTTCTCGCTGTGCCCCAGTGCCCAGAGCGGTGCCTGGCTGTGCGTGAAGGGGACAGATGTGGCTCTCTGAGGACAGGCGTGTGGCCTGGCTGGGCTGCTGGGAGGGAGTCGTGCTCCAGTAGCCGTCAGGGATGCAGCAGGTGCAAAGGCCCCGTGGCTGATGGGTGCCTGGTCTTGCAGAGGACAGAGAGGCTGGGATTGGGCGGCACACCCCAAAACCTGGGGGGACAGGTAGGCCAACCTGGGCCAGGGACAAAGGCTGAGATGTGAGTTCTGTCTGTGGCTTTGTCAAAAGCCAGCAGGTGCTCTGGGGCCCTGAGTGTGGAGGAGATACAGGCTGACTCTCACTCTTGCAAAGGTCACATCAGCCCCCAGGGGGACAGAGGGGCCCAGGGAGGGTGAAGGGAGGCCACAGCATGGGTCACTGCTCTCCGGATGGGGGCTCCAGAGCAGCTGATGGGTGGGATGCGGACAGGAGTGCCAGGTGGGGGAGGAGGTATGTCCCCAAGGAGGGTGGGTGGTGGGGAGCCCTGGGGCTCCGCGCGGGGTGGCCGAGCCTGAGCTGCCACCGTCAGAGAGCATCAGAGGGCAGCTGGCTTCCAGGCCGGAGAGACGCCTGGACTAGCGGGAGCAGCAGCTGGGGGGCATGGCAATGCCACCGGGGGGAGAACACACGTGGGGCTCGGAGGGTCTTAGAGCGGTGACGCTCCTCCGTGTGACACTGGGGTGGCACAGGGCAGGGCATGTCCACACCCACAGAGTGTCCAACACCAACAGTGAGTCCCAGTGTTGACTGTGGACTTTGATTAGTAATAATCTATCAGTGTATTTCAAAACAACACGCTGCACCTGATGGATGTGTACAAATTTTATTTGACAATTGAAATAAATAAATAAATAGTTAAAATGTTTACAACAATTGTCAGCGTGGATGAGCAAAGTGTGGTCTGTCCCTACAGTGGTGTATTATTCCAGCGTAAAGAGAAGAAAACCCTCCGCAGGCTACGACGTGGAGGCACCTTGGGACGTTGCACTCAGGGAAATGAGCCAGACGCGACAGGACAGACCCCGTCCGTGTGCTTCCGCCAATCCGAGGTCCCCAGGGCTGTCGAAGCCCCAGAGACTAGGTGGATGGGGGTGCAGGGCTGGGAGTTCAGATTCACCACCACGGTCCATCCCCCGCCTGTTCCCCCCCGGGCTGCCTGGTGCCCAGGGCTGCCTGCTGACCCCTGTGTCCTGCAGCCGGGCCAGCCCCTGGCCTGGCGGGTCTTGCTACGCGGTGGGGAAGCGGGAACCGACCAGAGGAAGGCCTGGTCAGCCTGACAGCTCCCGGCACGCTGGACACTGAGGCCCTGAGAGGCCACCACCGCCCAGCCGGCCACGGAGGCGCTGGCCTGAGCCAGGCTGCCCTCGCGGTCTGTGCCCAGCCTCGTCCCCCAGCCTCTCCGGGCTCCCGTGCTCTGAGATTTGCTGTTTGTACCTGTCTCAGCAGGTTATTGTTTTTAAAATGAGGTGAAATTCGCATATCACAGAATTGGCTATTTGGAGTACACAGTTCAGTGACATTCAGCACTTTCGTGGTGCTGTGCGACCGTGACCTCAGCCTGGTTCCCGGAGTTGGCGTCACCCCGAAGGAGCCCACCCCGTCAGCGTCAGTCCCTGCTCCGCCAGCCCGGCTGCCGCGGCCGCCATCCGCCCTGGCCCCTGTGCATTTGCTTATTCTGGAAATTTCACACACATGGGGGCAATGGCCTGGGGCCTCCGGTGACTGGCTTCTTTCGCTCAGCGTGTCCTCGTGGCTCGTCCCTGTCGTGGCACGTGTCAGCGCTTCATCCCCATGTGGCCAAACCACACTCCACCACACGGAGAGGCCACTTCCTTATCCTGCCGCTGGCTGCCGTGGCCGGTGCTGCGTGGCCGTGGCCGTGCACACTGGAGTCTCAGCTCTGACTTCTGGACCTGGGGCTGGACCTGGGGTGGGACCGTGGGGTGGTGTCCAGCGCCGTGTGCTCCTGCCAGGCAGCTTCCCCGGCCACTGCACCACTTCACGCTCAGGGGGTTTTAATCACGTTCCCACTTCTGTCCTCCGGGCCCGGGAGTGCGCCGTGAGTGCCGGCTCTCCCGTGTCCGAGCGTGACCTGCGGCCCGGGCCCGGCGGGCGTCTTGCAGGCAGCTCCATCCGTATCCTCTGGACGAGTCTCCCGGCGCCAGGGCTGCTGGGAGGCTGGTTCTAGCCCGGGGAGAGGCCATGTGCTCTGCTGCTGCAGGCCCTGGCGCAGGGTGGCAGTGCCACGGTAGGGCCGGGCGGGGGCGGTGCCCAGGCCATGCCCTTCGGCAGGGGCCACCGTCCTTCTCCCTTGGTTTAACCATTAACAGGCCAGCCCCTGGCGTGGCTGGAGACAATGCCGTGTTTGTTCGGCGCAGCCCGCGGAGGCCGGTGCGGGGCCCTGGCACGGTCATCAAAGCCTCGAGATTAAGTCTATTAGGGACGGGATTTGTACGAACAAAGAGACAGGTGCAGGGCTCGGCCAGCTGCCAGGCTGGGGTGTGCCGCGAGGTGGCCATAAACCTCCCTGGCTGGCCGGGCCCTCCTAGCCCGCAGCCCGCTCAGCGCAGCCCGCCACCCGCCAGGCAGGGAGGCTGGGAGCAGGTGGTCGGTGGGTCCTGCCGTCCCCAGCCCACGACCCTGGGCCGGCCTGCAGATCCGCTGGCCCCTGGAACGTCTGAGCCCGTCTCCTTTTCACACAGCTCCTGCGAGCAGGTCCTTTAAACACGAGTGACCATTTGGGAAGGGAGGCGCCACCTGGCAGCCCCTGCTCAGGGGGGGCCTCTGCTCCCCAGTTCTGGCCCTGGCCCCTCACCCCACGGGGGCTCCACGCGCCTCGTCCCTGTGTGACAGCCGAGACCGCGGACCTCGGCCGCGTAGGTCCTGGGTCCGGAGGTCGCAGGCCCCAGTCTGAGCCTGGCCACGACCAGAGGTCACGCGGGTGATGGGCCTGGGGGCTCGGCTGCCCTGGTACCTTGGGATGTGGTCTGAGGGACACCTCATCCTGCCTCCCTTCCAGGTGTGCCTGGACACCGAGTGGACACACCCACCTGGCGGGCAGACAGCCCCGCTTGGAGCTGCGTGGAGCCGCTGTGGACTGGGCTCCCACGTGCCTTCACGTGGCAACTGGCTGTGGACCCCGATGAGGGCCCGGCCACCATCCCCACAGCGACAGGAGGACATGGGATGGCAGTGCCTGGCCTTCACTGCCCGGGCCCGTGGCAGGGCGCGGGGCGGCCTGGACAGTGAGAGCCGGTGTGCCCCACGCTGGGAGGTGATGGCTCCACTTCTTCCGAATCCTTCTGGCTGGAGCCGAGCCAGGAGGCCCCGCCCCACTTGGGGTGAGAATCCCAACAGGACGGGGACTCAGGAGGCCAGTCGGGGTCCTCAGGGCCTTGGCCACAGAAGGAGGACAGGGCCTGGAAGTGTCCTGGGCAGAGCCCTCAGTGGGCGGAGGCAGCACAGGCCGGCTGGGGCTCCCCCTTCCCCCCAGGGCCACCCCCCAAGGGACGGAAGGGCCGTAGCTGGGAAGAGAGGGGGCTGGTGGGGCTGGGGGGGCTGGGCAGTGGTGTGAGCATCCCAGTCAGGGTGGTCCAGGGAGTGAGCGCCTGGTCTCTGGGGGTGAGCAAGCACTGAGGCTGGAGCCCACCCACGGCGAGGGCAGGACTGGGCGGCTGGGACTGGATCCCTGGGGAGAGCGTGGGCGGCAGGGGAGGGAGGAGGGGGGGGCAGGTCCAGGCCTGCGGGGCGGGTGGGGTTGGGGAGGTTGCTTGGGAGTCCCAGAGAAGACTGATGGGCCCGGGGCTGCACCGTGACCTGGGGCCCCACCAGCCTCCTCCTTGGCCATGGGGCCTGGCGAGGGGCCGGCTGTGCGGGGGGCAGAGGGGCTCCTCCAGCCCCTCCCCTCCCCCACATCCCAGCGGCCCAGTCACCACCCCCCGTGCCCCCAGCGGCCAGCTCCAGCGTCAGAGCACAGTCCTGTCCCCCCTTCCTGTGTTCCTCAGCCCCTCACACGAAGCCACCACCCCCGCCTCGTCTGTGCCACCCCTGCCTTCTCTTGGAGGCCCACGGGGCTGTCCCTGTGTCTGTCCTGCGGTGTTCTGGACTCTGCTGTCCCTCCAGTCCCTGCCGGCTGCATCTCAGCCCCTGGCTCTCGGCTGTCCATCTGCTGCCCATATGGCCAGCGGTGACGTCCCTGCTGGGAGGGGAGGGGCCGGGCCACACCTGGGCAGGAGCGGGGACAGCGGTCACTGTGGACAGCAGAGCTCCAGAGGGACAGGTGGAGTTAGGCACCGAGAGCAGCTGGCAGGCAGGGGCGGTGACCCCATTTTCTGCTTGGCCACTGGCCTGCCATCAGGGCGAGGCCCGTCCTGGGGCACTGAGGCTGCTGCCCAGGCCGCCCGCCTGTAGCCAGGGGCCTCGGGGGAGCCCAGCGCAGCCCCTCCTTGCGATTTTCCAAACCCCCATGCCTCGGAGGACGCTGCCAGGCCTCACCGGCTCTCCAGACAGGGGCTCACCCCAGCCTGCCCACCGGAGCTCAGGGGACGTTCCTGGGAGGGTCATGTGCACGTCCCCAGGCCTGGCCACAGACCCTGAGTCAGGGGTGGCCGGATCTGCGTTTGCACAAACTCTGCAGGCACTTCCGAGGCCCCGGAGCCCCGGCATGCCTGGTGTTTCTCTTGTGTGCCTGTGCGCCGAAAGCCAAGCCAGGGTGTGGCCTCCCCCCTTGCTCTCCTGTCCTCAGGGACAGCTTCCCCCACCTACTTCCCTGCTGGCCACACTTCCTTCCTGCTGGTCCTGAATGTGGGGGCTGCACTCATCCCGCCTCAGGGCCTTTGCACTGCTCCAGCCATTCGAGAGGCCCAGGGAGGGCCTGGTGTGGAAACTGCCTCTCTGCCTGCAGCTTTGTGTCCCCACTGCCCCGCCGAATTCTCCCTGGTGCCAACGTCGGGCATCTCTGTCCGACACTTCTCTGTCCCTGATCATCGGATCCCCTTCACCAGAAAGCAGCTGTGTGGGGACGGCCTCTGCTCATTGCTGTGTCTCCCAGGAGGGGGCCTGGCACCCGCTCTGTGCCACTGGGATGAGTGGATCCCCCGCCGACGGAGGGGCCGCGTGCAGATGTGCTGGCCAGGGCGGCTGTGAGAAGGGTGAGCTGCGGCCGTCTGGCCGTCTGGGAGCGCAGGAGCCGCCCTGCAGAGCCCGTCCACTCCGGAGCTGTAGGGGTGAAAATGCCGTGACCTTGTTTCCAGCGATAGTGGTGGGCAGCGGGGTTAACGCTGTGGCGGGGAGAGTCCGCCTGCCTCCGTGTGACGGGGAGACCATGGCAAAGAGCAGACGGGCCTGGAGCCCTGAGCCCCAGCCCCGGTTTCTTGTGTGAAACAGGGAAATTGCAGACCCCCCCGCAGACCGCAGTGGTGAGAAGCCAGTAAAATGTGGAATGTGTGCGAGACAGCGGTGGACAGCACGTGGCCTCAGTCTCAGACCACAGCAGGCCTCGCCATAACCTCGCAACCCCATCAGGGAGGAAATGGAAACCAAACAACTCGACGGGGCTTCCAGCGCACGGAGTTCTGTTTCCTGCATGTCGCAAGCGCTCGGCTAGACGGGTTGGGGGCCCGACCCGCACGTGCCGCTGTTGTGCATACGCGGAGGAAAATACAGCAACGAGACCTGGCTCCTGTCCCCCAGCAGGCCCCTCCTCCCAGTCCCTCTTGTCCAGAGGCCTCGATGGCGACTGTGCCACAGGAATCCCCCTGTGGCCGTGGACGGGCCGGAGGATGCTGCGTTCTGAGAGAGGGGTCCCCACTACTGACCGGGGGTTTTGCTTGTTCTGCTGACGTCTGGATCTTACAGCAGATGCCAGCAGGGGTGTCCAGACACACCCGAGGCTCCCACCCTCCCCAGATGGGCCGCAAGGCTTGGGACTGGCGTGTGGAGGGGTCACCATCAGGAGGGACCACCTAGTTGTCAGTGTCCACCTGTGGCCACCGTCATGGACCCACCTGGGAGGCTGGGGGGAGGGAGGCTGGGAGGAGGGAGGCTGGGGGGAGGGGAGGCAGCGTGTGGGCTTCTCAGTGAATCACTGGCCCCTGAGGACAGCCGGGTCAGGTGCAGCACTGCCCCAGATGCCGCTGACCAATTTGTCACCCCTGCCCTGGAGAACCAGCTGCAGGAAGGGACGGTGCCCCCAGCTGCAGCACCGGGGAGGCCCCTCCTCCCTGGCAGAGGCAGGAAACTTCTGAGCTCCCACCGACCCAGGGAGGCCCCCATATCTGGGTCCTTGTGCAGCAGGCCCAACCCGCCCTGCCACAGAATCCTCTAGAATCCCTGGAATCGCAGAGTCCCACCCCCACCAGGAATTCTGTCAGATATCCTAGGAATGGGGCCCTGGGGGAGGGGTCGGAGCGGGAGCCTCTGCACAGACAGCGCTGGGCAGCGGGACAGGGGGGGCGTCTGCTGTGACCCGTGAGCGCCGCCGTCTGACCCTCGGGCTCCCCCAGTCAAGTAGAGGACCCCCCACCGCCGCTGAGGGCTGGGGAGAGGAGCGAAGCGGACGCCGGGGTCACGCCGCATCCTGCTGCCCGGCCCACAGCAGGGCCACCGCCAAGGCATTCCCCTCACGCTGGGGACCCTGCTGCTGCCAGGGCGGGGTTGGCACCTGGGACCCCCACCCCTGCAGGCAGACCCCCCTCCCGAACACCAGGGGCTGGGCTGGGGGCCCCAGTGGGTTGGAGGAAGCCGACAGCGGCAGCCTTGGAGGCTGTCAGGAGAGCTGGGCCGGGCTGACCCTGTGGTGCCACGGAGCCCCCAGCCCCCCAGAAGCTCCTGGATCCTGTCAACATGGGGTGGTCGCCAGGTGGAGGGGTGCGTCCCTGCCCCTAGGAGGCTGCCACCTCCCCTGGCCTCTGCCTGGCTCAGGCGCCGCGCCTGGAGTGAGGCCCGGCCCAAAGGCAGAACCTCAGGGTGAGGTGGGGGCCTCGGGGGGCTGTCGGGGCCTCCCCTGGACCCAGGGGTGGGGCTGGGCCGAGGCCGCTCCCTGTGGAGACTGAAGTCTGGGCAGCTCCAGGCTTGCTCCGACGGCCCGCCACCCCTGGGTGGGGCCCTTTGATGTCCCCGAACCGCAGGTGGGCGGGACCCAGAGGCTTTTTCTCGACCTTTGAAGCCGGGCACTGCCCTGTGGCCCCTCTGAGCAGAGGTCTCCGCAGAGCCATGTGGCCCCAGCCCCAGGGTCAGGGGCCTGCTCACCCCAGGGCCCCGAGGGCCAGCCCTCTGCCTGTGGCCAGATGTCCTCACCCCCGGCCCTCAGCGGCAACAGCTGATGGCACTGCGCCCGGCTGAGCTGTCCCCTAGTCCCGCTTGAGCAGATCAGTGTCCTGTCCTTTAGGGAGGAAACTGAGGCACGGGCCTTGAGGGGGCAGGAGGAGACGGGGACCCGCCTTATGGGAGCCAGAGCACGCCACCCCGCCTGCAGCTGGCAGGGAGATGGGGACCAGCCGTAACCGTTTGTTCCCGGAACCGAGAGGAATAAAGTCAGATGCTAATAAAACAGCCAGACTCAAAGCCGACTTATCTCCTCGAGGTGCCGTAAAATCGCAGACTCACAGAGGCGGCCGCCTCTTTATGGTTCGGGACCCAGAGATTTCCGTGCCCGTGGCCCTGCAGGGCCCCCACTGCCCTCCCAGCCCCACGTGGAGCCCCAGCCCAGAGGGGACCTTCCGTGGGCCACTCCTGGACATGGGCTCCTGAGACCGGGCAGAGCTGCCCTCCCCGCACGATGGCACCTTGAGTGGCCCTGGCAGAGGGATGGCCCCACCGCTGTGGGGTTCCTGGCCTGGGCACTGTGCCCTCTGGTCTCTGCAGAAGACCCCCCCCAGTTCCTGAACCCCTAGACTCTCTGGGAGGGGGCCCAGCCTCTGTGCCAGCCACCCCCTCTGCTGTGCAGCCTCCAGGCTGAGTCAAGTGTGTCCGTGGAGCTGGCGAGGACGGGTTTGGGGGTCCTCTTCTCCCGGGTGGCTCCTCCCTCTGCCACCCAGGCCCCTGGGGTGGGGGCACCAGTCAGTGGTGGGTGGGATGGGACCCCAGCGCCTCGGGCAGGCAGGCAGTCACTCTTGCAGGCCTGGGGTCCACATCAGAGACACCGTGCACCCCCACAGGTAGGCATGCTGTGGACACACCCCTGTGTGAACACGTGCCCAGCTCCCGCTGACGCCCCTCCCCCGCCCGCCCAGGGTCCCTGAGCAAACGCACGTGGGTGGCCCGCCACGCTTCCTGTGCACGCTTCACCTCTTTCCTCACCAACTGCTCCCCAGAATCTGGCCTCTTTCCTTCCCAAACAGGACCGACAGGTCATGACACAGAGGATCTCAAACCTTCTCTGAGGGCGGGTGGGAAGGGGAGGGGAGGTTGGCCTTGGGGCAGGGGCTTCCACTGGCCTCCAGCCTCCACCCTAGAACAACCTGGGCCCCAGAAGCAGGTCCTGCACCCCTGCTGTGCAGGGCATCGGGTTGGGTGTGGGCCAGGGGCCAGGGGAAGGGGCCGTTCCCGGGTGGCTCCGGCAGGCACAGCCAGGGCAGAGAGGGTGGGGAGCTCAGTGGCTCTGCAGCCCCAGGGACACCCTCTCCACCTCTCTGGGCCCTGGCCGTGGCTGGGTCTGGAGGGAGGGCCTGCCAGGTGGATGTGGGTCCTGGGCGGGGCTGGGGGTGGGTGTGGCCTCAGCCTCCCCCCACCCAGGCATTGCACTGTAGGGCCCTGCTCCCCGCTCAGGGCAGAGCCTAGCAGGCACCCAGGACAGACCAGTCACGAGTCTCAATGGCCCCAACAGGGATGGGCTGGGGGCGGGGGGAGCCCCTTGTTTCAGAGAAGGCTTCCTGGAGTGGGTGACATTTCCACTGGGACTGGGTGACAAGAGGGATATGGACAAGCAGGCCGCTCCTAGTAGCCCACAGATTTCCCCAAGGGGTGTGTTGCACAGATGTGGGCATCCATTCATCCATCTGTCCTTCCATGGAATCTACTCGCCGTACAGAAGCCTGGCCAAGGACTTAGAGGGTACCCAGGTTAGCAGCAGGGCAGCTGCCCCGCCATGGCTAAGACCCAAGTGAGCCCCAGCTGTGGGAGTGATATTACCTATCTACCACGTCTGACACTGTGAGGATTTGGGTCCTGTTAGTTGTATTTACAAGAGGACTGACTCAAGCATATCCTAGAGCAGGCAGGACACCAGAGTCGGGCCTTTAAGAATGTGACACTTTGAATACATCAAAGAACTGTCTCCTCAGCTTCCATCCAACCATCCCTCTATCACCCCACCCATCCATCCATCCACCCATCCATCCACCCATCCATCCACCCCCCCATCCATCCATCCATCCATTCACCCATCCACCCACCCATCCACCCATCCATCCATCCACCCATCCACCCATCCATCCATCCACCCCCCCATCCACCCATCCATCCACCCCCCCATTCATCCATCCATCCATCCACCCATCCACCCACCCTTCTTCCCACCCATCCACCCACCCATCCACCCATCCATCCACCCACCCATCCACCCACCCATCCACCCACTCACCCATCCACCCACCCACCCTTCTTCCCACCCATCCACCCATCCATCCACCCATCCACCCACCCTTCTTCCCACCCATCCACCCATCCATCCATCCATTCACCCCCACCCATCCATTCATCCATCCATCCCAACCCATCCATACATCCATCCAGCCAGCCAGCCACTCATCCACCCAGTTATCTATCCATTTCCCATCTATCCATCCACCCACTCTTCCCCCACCCATCCCTTCCTCCCTTTATCCATTTCTCCCTCTCTTCCTCTCTTCATGCATTGATCTACCTAAGTGTCTCTCTCTTGATGTATCTATCTATCTATCTATCTGTCTGTTCATCCATCTATTCATTACATCTCACCACTTTTGCTTAGCAGACGGGCATGAGTTGAATCACAACTTATTTCTTAGGAGGTTATGAACATCGTCCACGCGCCCACGTGATGCAGCAACTCCTCGCTTAATGAATGAAAGCATTCTAAAGCCGCAGGACTGTTTTATTAATTCAGTTGCTTTGAAAATATCTATCTTTCACCTTCTTAGAGGATTGGTTTTTGGTCATCAGTCAATGCTGAGTGCACTGTTTTGGGCACGTGGCGGTCCCTGTCCACTCCTGTGGGTGCTGCTTGTGCCCAGCGAATGCTGGAGGATGGAACGGGGCAGGCGGGGGTGGGGCACACCCGGGGTGGGTGGGCAGGTGCAGGGGATGGGAGGGAGGGGCGTTGTAGCAGGTCTCCTGGGGCCAGGACGCAGCCCAGACCCCAGGCGTGTCACCCCCCGCGGGGGGCCTTGCACACTCTGGTGGGCTCTCCCAGTCTCGGCCCCTCCGTGGTGAGGTGAGGTGGCGTCTGCGCTGCAGGCAGAGCGTGAGGAAGCCGCGGGGCAGCAGCCCTCGGAGGATTCTATAAAGGGCCTCACTGCTGCCTCCAAGGGAGAAACGGGTGAAATGAGGGCGTGAGGCTGGGCCCTGGCCCGGCAAGGTGAGTGTCCTTGTAAGAAGAGGCTCAGCAGGGGGACACTGCCAGGCAGCCCAAGCAACTGGGGGACACTGGGGACAAAGGAACCACCTCGGGGTCACATCCAGCTGGCCGGCTGGCCTTGGGAGTGGTCAGAGGAGGCAACAGTCCACTCCCGGATAAACACTTCACTGCGCTGACCGCAGGCGTCTGGCCCACTGTTGGCCCCACTTGGCGCAGGGTGCACATAGTAGGTGGTCAATAAAGGCCTTGCAGGAATGGCCTGGCGACAAGTCTGCCCTGCCAGTGGCCTGGAGGTCCCGTGGGGTGGTCCATGTCAGCATCGGAGGTGCCCTGGGTACGGGTGGGGCAGGTCCCTGATGGGTGCCAGGGCACCTGGCCGGCCAGGGGCTCCAGCAAGTGTCCCCAACTCGGCACATCCCCGGGGGAGGAGGGAGGACCCCTGACACTGGGGTCCCGGGTGTGGGGAGCAGGAAGCCCCAGCATCCGTCTGTGCACTCATTGCCTCCTTGTCCCACAAGCCTCCACGGCTGCCCTTGCTCGGGGTGGGCGCGGGAAGAGGAAGTGTGGTCACGGAGCCCCCGCGGAGACACAGGGCTGCCGGTCAGGACCAGGCTGCCTCCCTGTCCCTCCCGCCACCATCCCACACGCAAGCGCAGGGAACGGGAGATTCTGTGGCTCTATGCAGTCTCTCCCCAGCTTCCGTGGCCAGGGCCCCCCGAGAGTTCAGCTGTGTCCCATCCTACCTGGCCCCCAGTGGCTCCTGTCTGCAGGTGCTGGCTGTGGCTTGGCCAGCTGCTGTGGCCACTCACGCCGTGGCCGACAGTTCTCTAGGCCGTCCCTCTGTGGCCCTCTGTCCGCGGTGGCCGGGCTGTCCAGGGCAGACGGTGGGCTAGGCGGGCGAGGTCCTGGCCCCCACTGCTCGGAAGGTCCAGAGCTGGGTGTCTGTGAGGACCCCCGGGGGGAAGAGCCCTGCAGGCGCAGGCGACTCAGGCTGGGAGGCCCCAGGGCACCCAGGGCCTGGCCATGTGTCCGACCCTCGTGTTTCTAGCAGGACCAGGCCTAGTGCAGGATAAAGGAGGGGTGCTGGCCCTGGGGTGTCATCCTGCTGCCCGCCAGGACTGGGACGGCCTGGCACTGGGCTGGTGTGCGAATGACCGGGTGGCTGGCCCACCTCCCGGCTCCCCACAGCAGGGCCTGACCCCTTCCCTATGGGGGTCCAGGAGGGGACGGTGCCCTCTGTCCTTGGGGAAGGGCCTGAGAGGGGCCTCCTGGTCCCAGGGGAGGACACTGGACCCCAGGAAGGTGCCACCTGCCAGCCTTCTGGGTCTCTGATGTCAGCACCTGGGCCTTGGGGCCGCCTCAGTGGTCAACTCACGGCGTTTCCCACCCAGATGTGCAGGCTCGGCCCTGGGCGGCTGGGACAGGTGAGGGCCCCAAGGGGTGTGGGGGGGCCGGGTGGGGGCGGGAGGGTGGCCTGGCCACACTGATCCTCCGGCACCAGAGCCCAGGGCCACCGCGCCCCGTTGGTGCCTGGCTGGCAGCTGGGGAGTGTCGCGAGTGTCCCCATCGCTGTGCTGGCCCCGCCGTGCAGGCTGCCAGGTGGGAGGCTGCCAATGGCGTGTGTGTGAGCACCACCATGTGGGAACATGTATGCTGTGGCGTGTGCACATGCGTGATTGCATGGGAATGTGTGTTGTGGCCGTGTGTGTGCATGTGTGCTGTGTGGTATGTGTGCACATGCATGTCGCATGTGTGTCTGGGCCCCATGTCCTCTGGACTCTGGGACTGAAGCTGCCTTGGAGACCCCTGTCCTGTGGGCCTCCCGCAGGCGCCTCCTGGGGACACCAGTGACCCCCGCCCTGTTTGGCCATGACAGCACCTCTGGGGACGCCCACCCGGCCTGCACCAGCCGGGCCCTGCCCCAACCCCCACCCGTGACAGCACCTTCCTCCCTCCCTCTAGGGTCCTGTGGGGCACCTGGGGTCCCCGAGCCCCAGCCCAGCTGCCCCCGGCTCCTCCCCTCTCCCCTGGCCTGGGGCAAAAACTCCCGGCTCTACCGAAAGTGGGGTGAGGGCCCCATCCTGTGGTCACTGGCCGCACTGCAGGGCCTGTCTGACGCTTCCCCACCCCATCTGCCCTTCCTCCTCCTGGGGAGGGGCGTGTGAGACAGAGGGAGACAGACAGGGACAGAGACAGAGAGAGACACAGAGACAGAGACAGAAAGAGACAGAGAGACAGAGACAGAGACAGACAGGGACAGAGACAGACAGAGACAGATGGAGACAGGGACGGATGGAGACAGGGACAGAGACTGCTGGGGCCACTCCCATCCTCCTGCTGCATTTGGGTTCCTCCAGGACACAGGCCCATCCCCGTCCCTTGGCCCACAGGTTTCCGTGGGTGGATGGGGACCCCAGTGGCGGCTGGGCACAGCAGTGGGACAGCGATGGCCACCTTCCACCAGACCAGGCTGAGCCCGCGCACCGGGTGGGCATGTGCCCCTGTGGGTGCTGCCACCTGGCTCTGTGCCCTGACGGGTAGGCAGGGGTAGGCACGGGCCTCCTCCCCGAGACGCCCTGCCCATGGTGGCAGAGGCCTGGTCACTCACTGTCTCCTGGGCCGCTGTTTTTTCACCTGTCACATGGGGGTGATGACCACAGAGCCTCCAGGCAGGCTGTGGTGCGGCACAGATGCGCGGGGGCCACACCGTGCCCTGTGACCCGCTGTGGACAGAACAGCCCGGCCTGCCCAGGGTGGGGTGGGCAGCAGGGACGGCCTTGCTGGGGGCTGACGGCTGCACTGAGGGCCTGCCCGGCCGCGTGGTCTCCCAGGACGAGCCTGCGGGAGCCGGGAGCAGCTGGGCTGGGGCTGACACAGCAGGGAGGGAGGCAGCCGTGCTGAGAGCCGGGGGGAGTGGGGGGCTCCAAAACCTCCGGAGCCCTCGGGAAAGGGGGCCTTGCTCCCAGCGGGCATCTGGAGCTGGAGCAACTCCCTTGTGCTGGCCACGCCGGAAAACTCCGCCACTGACCTGAGATGCCAGGGCTCTCGCGGACCCCGGGGGACTACAGACCCCACGCAGCCAGTGACAGCCAGAGCCCCCCAAGGATCTGAGACCCCCTCCGCAGACCCCCTGCCAGTCAGGGGCTTGTGAACCCCCAACCACCTCTTCCTGAGCGGCGAGCAGGGCTCGAGGTGATGCCCCCGATGGCCACGTGGGGGCGCCAGCCCGCCAGGAACACCAGGCGAGGGGCTCGCCAGGCGGGTGGGTGCTCCAAGCCCTGGCAGGGGTGGCAGGCGTGCCCCCCACCACGGGGAGCCTGCTCCCACGGGGGACAGGAGAGAGGACGGCAGCTCCAGGCAGCGGCACAGGCTCACGTGGGCACGCAGCCCACCCAGGGAGGGAGTGCTGGGGAGCAGGCTGGGCAGGCGGGTGCAGGTGGGGGACGTGGGGGCAGCCTGTGCGAGCAGGTGAGCCGCATCCACGGGGAAGCCAGGGTAGCTGGGGCGGGGGGACGAGGACCCACCGTCCACGACCCAGACCTGCGTGTCCAGAGACAAACACACCCACACCTACTCACCCGACAGACACACACACGCACACGCAGCCCGTCTACGGACGCACACACCCCACACACCCTGGATGGAGAGCAGAGGGCCTCCTGCCCAGAAAGGCTCGTGGCCAGTTTCGGGGCATGTCTGGGCCTCCCGAGGGTCTCTGTGCCCGTCCCCCGACCACAGACCCCTCCCCGTCTGCGGCCCTTCCCTCCTCCACCCCACGTGCAGCCACCGTCACCTCTCTCAGCAGGCAGCGATGGCGTTCGCATGTGTCCTGGCTGTGCAGCGTCCCCACCACACACACACCGTGTGCACACACGTGCGCGTGCAGGCACACATGCTCCCGCACACGTGTGTGCACAGATGGCAGCGGGTGCCGCAGCAGCACTATTGCAGTGAGTCCCGGGGCACAGGGTCCAGGCCCCCCACGCTCCAGGTTTGGGGTCCAGGATCGGTGGGGGAAGGGCTTGGGGCTGAGGCTCAGAGCACAGGGAGGCTTGTCCCCCTCCAGGCCTTGGTGGGGGTCTCTGGGTGCTGGTCGGGTGGGCTCTAGCAGGGTGCCCTCTCCTCCTCCCAGGGCCCGGACCGTCCCCTGTGCCTGCATGGATGGGACCGTAGCCGGGGTCTCTGTGGCCTGAAGCTGGGCCCCTGCCGGGCGCTACTCATTGCCCCGCCCGTCCCAGAGCGGCCCCCGGGCTCCTCCGCTGCTGCTCCCGCCCGCCCTGCCGCGCCCGCCTGGCCCTCTGCCGCCTCGGAGACCGTCTGTCCTCCGCCAACCCCCTCCCCCCCCCCCCCCCCCCCCCCCCCCCCCCGCTACCCCTGTCCTCCAGGGCAGCGAGTGGGCCTCCCTGCTGGGCTTTCCGGCCCCGCCCACAGCCTCAGCCTGGCTCCCGGTGGAGCCTGGTGTCACCTGTCAGAGTGACACAGACCAGGGCCACTGCCGGGGAGCGGTGGGGGAGCAGAGCGCCTGGGTGCCCGCAGGCGAGGCTGGGGCGCGTCCTGCGGAGAGAACGCCGTGTGCCCTCAGCAGCAGGACAGCCTGGGGCCGGGCGCCTGGCATGAGCCATCGCGCTGCCCCCATTGCCCATGATTCCCGCCACAGCCCGCAGGGTTGGTTTCAGGACACCCGCCACATGGGGGGACATTGAGACCCACAGGGAGTGGCCAGACGAGGCCCTGCACCCGGCGGCCTTTTCCTACCTGGCAGCCTCCCCAGGGCTGCGGGCCGGCGAGGGTCAGGGCAGCCCCTCGGGCCTCAGGGCTGCCCACAGCCCGAAAGGCAGAGCCACCAGGCACCGTCAGACCCCACCCCAGCACAGGGACAACGCTTGACCCCATGGACAGGGCTGTGGCCACCACCGCCCGGCACCAGGGATGGCGGAGGGGGTGCCTGCCCGCACCACCGGCCCTCATGTGCCCCCCCTGCAGAATCACCTCAGCTCAGAGACACCAGACTCTGCCTTTTGGGGTCCCCAAGGCTGCTCCCCTAAAGCCCCAGTGTTGGGGTCCCCCCAAGCCTCTGCTCCCTCTGGGAGGGGCTGACCCTTCCTGGATCCGAGAACTCTTCCCAGAGGGATGGGCACCCAGCCCCACAAGAGCAGGCTGGGCTGTCGCCACGCTGTCCCTGTCATGGACACGCATACCGCTGGCCTGGGGACAGCTGCTCGGGGGTCAGGCCCAGCCTGGAGGGGGTGGGCCAGCTTCACCCTGAGAAATCACATCACACCCGGCCAGGGCCCCCACGGTGCATCCCAGGGCCGGGTGTTTAACAATCCCGTGTGCCAGCTGGTGGGGACAGGGGAGCACCAGTGTCCCCAGAGTGGCTGCCGCCGGCTCCGTGAAACCCGGGTACCTCTGGGACCCCGTGTCCCACCTCGAGAATAAGGACCCAGCCTCGGGTGTGCACCTCAGTTCCACTGCGCCCCCTCCTGCCCCAGACACAGCCGCCACCTGGAATTTGGGGTCCCCCACCTGTGGAGGCATGCCGACGGGCACCGGTGTGTCCAGAGACCCAGGGCCCCACACGTTCCGTGCGCTCGCTGCAGGGCACTGGGCGCCTGCTGTGTCTTCCCCACGCGTTTCTGGGCCGCTGACGTTTTCCTGACGCGCACAGGTGACTTCATGCTCCTGAGAACACTGTGGATCTTCAGTATCAGACGGGGAGCCACAGGCTTCCCACCCACCTGACTCCAGCGGTCACCCCGGGCCTCGTGACAAAGGCAGTAGGCAGAGGGGACTTGGGGAAAGTCAAGCTCCCAGATCTCAGCCCCGGGACCCGCTCTGTTCCACCCGGGCCTTCCAGGTGGCCCTGCTCCCCCACTGCAGGGGGTGTCTCTGGGGCCCATGTCCCTGCAATTAGTCCCCAGTGCGTGTTACAAGGCAGCAGGGCCTGGCTGACGGTGCACAGATAAGACAGGATGATGCTCTGCCCTGAGGCTGAGCACGGGGCTATCTTCCTGGACGGGGGACCAGGGTGGTGATCAGACGGCAGCGTCGCCCAAACCTCTGTCGCGAGGGCCCTGGGGGGCGGCAGCAGCACCCGCTGGCACAGCCCTTCCTCCTCCTCTTCAGAGGTGGACTGGACGCGGAGACAGTCGGGGAGGGCTGCAGCCGCGCCTGGCGGTGGGCGCGGAAGGCGCCCCTGGGTCTGCCCTGCAGTCGCCATTAGCCACAGGACGGGAAGGCGCTCGGGGCAGCCGGCCATATTCACCCCGGGCTGCTGTTTCCTCCGGTTTTGTTCACTTTGCTTTATGATGGAAGATAACACGTCTTAATGAAAACTCGGTAAACGTTCCCAGCCTCTAATGGAGGAGAAATGAATAAATGCACAGAAGCTGAGCTCCCCTGACCAGCAGCGGAAACAGCACCTTCTGCCTGTCCCCAGCCCGGGGCCCTAATCAGATCAGGGGCAGCTGGAGCGCGGGGAGGGGCCGCCCTGCCCTTCCAGCTCCCAACAGAGCAGGTCATCCGTCCCCCGCGCTGTCCCCGCTGTCCCTGAGAGGAGGGCAGGGAGGGCCTGGGCCCGTGAGCTGGGGACGTCTCAGCAAGCGGCCGTGGCCTCCCCGCCTCCAGGGACCCCCTCTGCTGCCTGTGAGCAGGGGCTTGGGCACGGTGGGGCCGCGGTGGCCCTGGCCCTGCACACCCCGGGGGGACAGTTCTCAGGGCTCCCCAGGTGCTGCCTGCACAGCTCGGTACCCCAGGCTCCGTGGCCGGGTGAAGGGGGTGAGCTGGCCGCTGCCCCACATGCTGGGTGGGCTTCCTGTCCGGTGCCCACCCGGCCTCCTGGGAGGGGCTGCCTGCTCTGCCAGTGGCCCAGAGACCCAGGTGCGGGCGGTGGCAGTCCTGCGGTGGCCCGGACAGAGCCAGCCTTCTCACGTCCCAGCCTGGCACCACAGATGGCCGCCTCCCTGGGAGGGTGGGGCGCGAGGTCCCGCCTGGCCAGTCCGGGGGCTGTGCCTGGCGTATCTCAACACTTGCAGCCCTGACAGCTCTCTCCGCCTTTCGTGACCCCTGACCCTTTGATAAACATCAAAACCCCAGCATCCTTGAGGGAGGTCATGCCCCCTGACCCCCACCACGGTGACACTCACTGAAGTGTTCTCCCCAATCCAGAAGATTCTGCGCAGCCCACCTGCCTGCAGTTTGTAAAAGAGAAACAAGAGAGCGTTGTCGGTTGTCATTATTGAAATGCAAAACTGCATTGTCACATGGAACGCCCCCAGTGTGCGCGGAGGGGGCGCATGCTCCTCCTTCGGGGGGCATTGCTCTGTTTGGGTGGGTTCTCCAGCAAGTCCCAGACTGCCACACCCCGAGGTCACATCAAAGCCAAACCTTCTCCGTGACAGTAGGCCCCATAAACACGTGAGGGACGGGCTGGGGCCTGGAGAAGATACCTCTCGCAAAAAAGGACACAGGTCCAGGACAGAGAAAGGGCTCCTGCATCTCACTGCGGAAAACACACACCCACAGGGGACAAGGCGAGGTGGGGAAGGGCCACCTGAGCTCAGGTGTGGAAACTGCCAGGCAGCAAGCGGAGGATGGCGCCCTGGGGCCCTGGACCAGCAGGCTAGAGCGTCGGTCAGATTCTGCCTTCACACGCCTCACGTCTGACAGTATCACGTGTTGGCAGGCGTCCTGGCCCACGCTGCAATCCCAGCACTCGGGAGGCGGAGGCAGGGGATCACTTGAGGCCAGGATTTGAAACCAGCCTGGACAATATAGCAAGACCCCATCTCTACAGAAAATAGAAAAATTAGCCAGGCGTGGCAGTGCACACCGGTAGTCCAGCTACATAGGAGGCTGAGGCAGGAGGATCACTTGAGCCCAGGAGTTCGAGGTTGCTGTGAACTGTGATGACGCCACTGCACTCTGGCCTGGGTGACAGAGTGAGACCCTGTCTGTAAAAAGAAATTAGTAATAATAATACAGGTGTGGAGGAACTGGACCCCTCGCACACCACTGGTGCAGCCGCTGTGGAAAACCGCCGGACACTCCTCAAAAAAGCAAAACAGAACCCCCGTGTGACCCCGCAGCCCTACTCTGGGTTTGTCCCCCAAAGAATGGAAGCGGGGACTGGAGATGTCTGCACCCCGTGTTCGCAGCATGTTCACGGGCAAAGGGTGGACGCAAAACAAAACATGCTCCGTCTACAACGGAATATTCCTCAGCCCTGACAGGAGGGAACCCTGACTCCTGCCACAGCGCGGGCACACTTGGGGACGCTGTGCCCAGTGGGACGAGCAGGACAGACACTGCGATGCCTCTTACGTGGGGGCCCCGGAGTCGTCACTGTCACAGAGACAGAATGGGGGGCTCTGGGGCTGGGAGGGGACGGGAGTGAGCGTTCCACGGGGACAGAGCGTCCGTTGGGAAGATGGAAGGTTCTGGGGATGGAGGGTGGTGACGGCACACGGCAAATGTGCTTGGTGCCGCTGGACGTGCACTGATGGCGATTAAGGGGCGGAGTCTATCTTACCACGGAGGAAACAGTAATCATTTTAAACTGCAGTAATGAAAGGCAGTGGGGATGGAGGGGGTGGTGACAGGCAGCCGGCCGGGGCGCGCTGGGGTCCTTTCAGCCGTCCCCGGGAGTGGAGGGGTGGGCTGGCGTGGGGGCCGCCCCTGTCTGGCCCCGGGGCCGCGCTGCAGACGCCGCGTGCTGCGTTCGCTGGAAGTGAAGTTCACCAGGGCTTGGCCATGGGGAGGGGACGTGGGCCTGGTGGCATCGGCTCGTGGCCCCCAGCTGCCCATTGTTCACTCACCTCACAGACCCGCAGGCCCCGCCAGGTGCTGGTGGACAAAGGGGCCGGTTCCGCTTCCGCGGAGGGTCATCCAGGAGGTGTCAGGAATGGACTGGGCACCCCTCGCTGTGTGGGGCAAGGCAGGGCGTCCACAGGGAGGTCCCCATGTCTGGACACCCAGCGGCCTTGGGGCGGGTGACAACACAGGCCGGGGAGGATCCTGACCCAGGCCTCTGCCCCGTGCTGGGGACCCCGGCCTGGGCAGCCTTGCGACCTTCCTGGGTCCTGGCTCCAGGGTCAGCTCCACAGGGCCCGGCCCCCTCAGCCCTGCCCTGTGCGACCTGCCCACAGCCCTCCCTCCTGCCTGCCGCCCGGTGTGCCCGCTGGACCGCCCGGCCGGGTGAAGGGCGTCACTCGTGTGCGGGATGAGCACTGGGGTGCAGGGGAGGAGCTGACGCCACTGTGGCCGCAGCGCAGAGCCCGGGGCATCTCCCACACGGCCCCAACCCCCCGTGACGCACGGCTGCACCTGCCTGCTCTATCTGCCGGGTCCCCTTGCTGCCCAGCCTCGCGTGGGGTCCCGGCAGCCTTGGTGACAGTGCTTCTTCCAACCCTGGGGCTGGTGGGGCCTGGCCTTGGCTCCCACCAGCTCTGGCGTCTGGGCACTTCCCCCCCAGCCCCGGAAGCAGCCTGGACAGAGAGGACAAAGGCCCAGAGGAGCCCAGAAGGTCCCAGCCTGGAAATGTGGGGGACTTTTAGGGATTTGGAATCTGGTCCCAGAAAGCCGGGGGTCAGGGAAAGCCCCTGGGGGCCCAGAGTCACCCGTCTCTCTCCATGCTGCGCCCCCACCCCGTCCAGCTGTGCCGCCCCGGCCGCCCCAGGCCACGCTGGGGTGGGGGCGGGCCGCATGTGCTGGGCCCCCCAGGGTCTGCCTGGCGCTGCTGGCCCATTGAGAGCCTCGTGGCATTTCCCAAAGGGCACCCAGGAAACGCTCACTCGGGGGGACTGGGGGGGGTGGGCTGGCAGGACCCCCCGTGGGGACTGAGGCCCCAGCGTCTCCCTCCGGCCCAGGCGGGAATGGCCGGCAGCTGGAGGGAAGCGGCTTAGCCGGGACGAGTTTATTAAAAACAAGCTCCGGATCAAAGCGCCGGCTCAGGTGCGGGGAGTTCACGCGGGGCCGCGGCAGTCGCGGTAAGCCCTGTCTAAATATCACGCGGCCGCCGGCGCAGGCGGCCTGGAAATGTCAGCGGCGCGGGGGCTGCTGCAGCCCCGGATTAGCTGAAGGCTCCTGGAGCTCTGGAGCCCTCCCCGGCCCCCTGCCGCTGCCCAGACCCCCGCGGGCGCCTGGGGAGGGCGAGGCTGGTGCCGGGCAAGGACGCCGCTGGGCCAGGCCGGGGAGAAAGCTGCCTGCGGAGAGGGGGCCCCCTGCTTTGTGCAGGGTGTGACAGTGTTAATTTGGGGAAGTCGGGTCATGAGGACCGGCTCTGGAGCGAGGCGGTCCCAGCGGCTGCCATGGAGCGCCGTCCCCTGCACCCCCACACCCCGGGCCTCAGTTCTTCCCCGTAGGCTCCGTGCCAGGGCTGGCCCCTGCTCTGGGCTTCCCGAGCCCAAGGGAGCCGGACGTTCCCCACAAGCATGGATGGGGCAATGGGGACGTTTATGGGCTGAGGTGACACCTGTAGCCCCACTGAGCGCCCTGGAGAATAATTCGCTGCAGTGGGGACAGTGTCCTCCACCAGGATAGGGATTGCCGCTGCGTCGTCCCAGCAGTGAGGGACGGGGCCCATGGGCTGCTCATCCCTCCCTGGCCCAGGAGAGGCGGCAGGTGCAGGAGAGAACAGGATTCGGGGGCCCTTCGGTTCCAGGAAGCCCCCAAATCTCAGCCCAGCTGCCCTCCTGGTGGACGGCCAGCTAAGAGTGCCAGGGCCACAGCAGGCCACGGCCACGGGCCTGGGCGGAGCAGAGGGACTCAACTGGTGGCCAAGGCGGGGCCCAGGGTGGCACTGGGGGACACCTGCCCCTCCCTTGTTCCCTCGACTCCAGCACGGTGTGCCAGCCCTCCCACCAGGGCCTCCGAGGCCTCCCCCGCCGGCCAGGTACATCGGAGCTGCGCCTCCTCCCTCTCGGCCCTCGGGAGTGGGGACACGGAGACCTCCACCCTCTCCCGGGGCCTGCATGGGGACAAGTGCTCCACGCCCCTGCTGTCCTCCCGTCCCTCCCGCAGGGGCCAGCTTCCTGGGAACACAGCTGCCTGTCTGGGTCCCACGGGGTCTAGCCGCTGTGGTCACACCCATGTTGAGCAGAACAAGACTGTCCCCTCCTGTGTCTTGGCTACTGTGTCTTTGCTAATGCAGCCCAGGGCCATGCAGTCCCCAGGGAGGGGGACAGGAGGGCACCAGGAGCTGGTGTACTGTGTCTACACCTGTGGATGGCGAGGGAGTCTCAGCACAGGCAAGATGGGGACAAGCAGCCCGCACCGCCACGAGCTCTGGGTGCCGACGCGCTCAGCTCAGAGCGGCGGGACCACGTCTCCCCCCAGCCACGTGGCAGGCGACTGGGACCCAAGCGTGCGGCACCGGCACTGCAGAGGGCAGGGGGCGGGCTGCGGTCCTGCAATTAGATGTCACTGCTGTCAAAGCACAGCTGCCGTCTCCGCGAGTGACTAACGAGAACTGAATGTCGCTCTTATTGCTTTTCACCCGGCTAATTTGTCAGAGACTGTCAAGAGCTGGGGGCAGGGGGCAGCGCGCGGGGGCCGCGGTCTGACTGAGTCACTGGTGCGGGGGCGCGGCCAGGGGGCCTGGAGGGGACCACAGGAAGCCAAGGACCCTCGCAGGATCCCAGAGCTTCCAGGGCCCTGGCCATGGAGGGACACGGGAGCCGGGGGACACCCTATGCGTCACATATCCATGGCCAGTCGGGCCTTCTAAGTCCCAGCTGTATATGCACAGGCATGCATGGAAACACGCATGCACCCACATGTAAGCATGCACACACGCATGCAAGTGTGTGAACATAAAACACACACATTCATGAATACTTGCATGAGCAGTGCTGGGTGCATACAGACACCGTGACACGCGTGCACGCACTCACACGTCTGCACAAGCATGCACACACACGTGTGTACATTTGAGTGCACTCACACACACACCGAGTAAAACTACAGGCAGAGACCGGGAGTGTGGGTTCTGAGCTCCGCTGCACACGCACCCAGGGGTGCTCTTGCCAATGTCAGCGTGTCCACACACACCCCTGCGTCCTCGAGTTCCGGTGTGGGCTTCCAGGTGACGCGTGTGAGCCAGGTACCGTGCAGCCATTCGGGCCCCAGCCTGGGCCTGACCCACGGGCGCTCCCCAGGAGCAGTCAGGGACGCCGGAGAAGGCGGCGGGGCCCCGCGGGCCCGGAGGGCTGCATCACCCCCGCCCCGTGCCCTCCTCCCAGGTGAATACTTGGCTGCCGGGCTCTGGTGGCCTCTCGCTGGCCAGGACTGTCCACACTTGGCTCTGCAACCTGCCCCCTCCGTCCCTTTGCCCTCCCCTCGCCCCAGCCCCCCCAGCTGCCCCTGCCTTCCTGACTTGGACCCCTGGGCCCTCTGGCCACTGGGTCCCTGCACCCGGAAGGACCCCCTGACCCAGTCCCCTTGGCCTTTGGGAATCCCTCACACACGTGAGGCTCACGGCTGCCTCTCTGAGGATGCGGAGCGGAGGGGACGTCTCCGGGTGGGCGCTGGGCCCTCTGGGGCTGTGGCGGGCTTCTCCAGAGACCCACTGTGTGGATGGCAAAACTGAGTCCAGGCACAGGGGCCGAGCCAGGACCCTCCTCCCGGCCCGCTGAACAGTGGTCTCAGCACCGAGGCGGGACCCCCTCCAGGATGAGGCGGCCAGGCTGGAAGGGCACTCAGGGAGGGCGAGGGGGCTGCCCGGAGGAGGAGGGGTGGCTCCGGCGAAGGAGCGAGGAGGCCACCAGACAGGGGAGGGCCGGAGAGGCCAGACGCAGGGGCCGCCCCTCCCCTCACTGCTGGGCCTGACTTCCAAATGCCAGATTAGCCCTAAGTGCGGCCCATCGATCCGCCTGCAGGCGCTGAGGCCCCGCTGTCGATATTCCCGGCCCGCCCTGCTGCCCGCTCCATCCGATGGGCTTGTTAGGGCTAATTGCCCTGACATTTGGGTCTGACGGGGACGGGCGGGTGCTGTCGTGTGTCAGGGCGTCTTGGCTCTCCCAGCTCGGGGGTGGGCGGGCCGGGTGCATCCTTAGACTGCGGGAAAAGGCAGCCCAGGCAGGGCCGCTGCCTCCTGCTCCGCGTGGTGGGAGGGGAGGGATGCAGGCTTCACTGTCCCCTGCCTCCCTGGGACAACGGGGGCCCAGGAACAGCCCAGGCCAGCATGACATCCCAAGTGGCCCCCGAATCCTCGGAGAGGGCCCCAGCAGATGTGTGTGCCGGCCCGTGACGCCTGGGTTCCCAGAGGACTGCGCAGAGAGCCATGGTGGGCCTGGTGCAGGTGGTGGCGTGTGTGTGTGTATGTGGCATGTGCACGTGTGTGCTGTGTGCATGGCACAGATGTGTGCATGTGCCCAGGCGCTTGCAAGAGGACACAAATGCCGACTGACCGGGACTGTCCTGCTCAAGCGATTGGAGGTGACCTCTGCCCCGGGTTTCTGGGGGGCAGGTCCCCAGCTGCTGTCCACTGTCACACGACCTTCCACTGTTGAGCCCCAGAGCCAGGGGGTCCTCGCTGGGGTCAGGGTACCTGCGTGGGTGGGAGGATGGGGGCCACACGAGCGGGGGGGCCACGGCTAAGGGGGGGGTCGTGGGGTTTGCTGCCAGGACTCGGCGGGCAGGGGAGGGGTCCCCACGCTCCCGGCCCACCACAGTCAGGGCCCTGCAGGGGCGCAGGCTGGAACCCCTCGGAGCCTGGGTTTGGGAACGTGCAGCAGGCAGGCTCCCACGGGCAGAGCAGCCTGGTGGCGGAGAGTGGGCACCTGTGCCAGGCCGCGGCACACTGTCATTATGGGTCATTAAGCCGGGGCGCTGGGAGAGGATGTTGGGGGGCCATGGGAGGGAGCCGGCACAGCACCCCTAATTGCCGCAATGGCAGGCGTGTGCAATTATTCTGGGTGACTGTGAGAGGAGGGGCCTTGCAGGGGTGTGGGCAGGGGGAGCAGAGAGCCCCTGCAGGAAGGTGGGGGCTGCCTGACCCCACAGCAAGTGAGGGGACAGCGAGGGCCGCCAGAGGTCCCCACCTCCCTGCTCAGCAGCCTCGTCTCTGGTCTTCTTGCCTTCACCCCCAGCCCCTCCTCCTAAGCCACCCCAACCCTCCCCATGGGCTCAGCCCAGCCCCTCTCCTTCCCCAGCCCCTGTGCTGGGCGTGACCTTGGCCTCCAGAGAAGCCCCTCCCAGCCCTGCCCTTCCCGCTGGGGTCCCTGCCTCCCGAGATGGGGTGCTGGCAGCCCCAGCCTGTCGGATTCCTCCCCTTGGCCTGGGGGGGACACCACTGGGTCTTTGAAAGACCAACGTCTTGGAAGTTGGGAAACTGGGCTGGGACTCACATGACCCAGAGAAGCCTCAGGCCGGAGCCTCTGTCCTGCCCCCGCAGGAGGGTCCCCAAGCGCCTCGGCTCCCTGATAGCAGCTGCTGCAGGGACCCCCTGAGGACCCCAGCCCCGGGCGCTGCAGAGGCCAGGGGTCGGCCGCGTGTTCCTCCCAGGCCTGTCCCCAGTGTGGAGGAGGGACTAGTGCTAGGACGAGCACGGCTGACCATCGTGGGGGTCTCTGGAGAGGGACAGAGGCAGGGGGAGGTGGGCCCTGGGCAAGGGCATGGCAGGAGCCTGGAGTCCAGGCCGGGGGCAGGTGTTGGGCCGGGAGGAGGCTGCTGGCCAGGGGTGGACTTCGGGGGCCTCCACGGGTCCCCTCACCACCTGGGCTGGGGCAGGGGCATGGCAGGGCCAGGGCTCCAGTCGGGGATCGCTTCTGTGCCCGCAGGAGGCCTCAGACCCGGGCCCAGCACAGCCGCCCGCCCTGAGGAGCCCGTGTGGGGAAGGCCCCCGGGCGATGGGGGCTCAGGGCTGCGCTTGCTCCGCCGGGGTCCCGCGGCCTCCCTGGCCTCAGCGCCTGGGGAAGACTCTAGAACGCTTAGCTCCCCCTGCAGCTTCCACGCAAGTACAACCGACCTGGGCAGGAAAGTGAATTAAAAAACAATATTTGTATCGGTGGAAGACATTTGCTGAAAGGTTAAATCCACATCCGGCGGTGCGGGCCGCCATGCCCTGCTTGGTATTTGTCAGACGTGTCACCGCTCCTGGCCTGTGCCACCTGAGCACGCAAACACGCGGGGCGGGGCGGGGCCGAGGGGTCCCCAGCAGCCTGGCCTGGAGGAGCGAGGGCGGCCTCTGTGGACGGGGCTGGTGGGGAGGGGGCAGCATGGGGGGGCTGGCTGCCAGGCGTGGGGGGGGGGACTGGGGCTCGGGCTCAGCTGCAGCAGAGGCTTCTGGGAGCAGCATGAGGACACGGAGGCCGAGTCAGGCCTGCACACGGGGGCCCCACGCAAGTCCTCTCGAGGCCACACCCCAGGCCACTCCTGAGGGACGCAGGGTCTAGGAGGTGAGGCAGGGCCTGCGCCGGGCACTGGGAGGTTGCCATGGCCAAGCAGGGGGGTCCCCATCCCTGGGAGGTGCCAGAGGAGCAGACGACAGAGCAGAGTAGAGGAGGTGCCCCAATACCATGGCGAGAAGGAGCAGGCGTTACAGAGCGAATGGTGACTGAGCTGGGTTCTGTGGGATGCGTAGGAGCTCACCAGGATGAGAGGGTGGGTGACGAATGACATTCCAGACTGGAGCCCGGTCCTGGAGCAGGAGCGGGACCGCAGGGGGTGGGCCGTGGCGGGACAGGTCCAGGTCTTCCCTTTGCTCTGTGCACTCAGGCTGCTTCCAGAAGGCAGTGGGGAGCCACTGAGGGTTGTGGAACAAGGGAATGACTTAGGGCAGGTCCCAGGGGCCTTGTTGGAGTGGGGAGAGGCGGGTCCAGCAGCTCTTGGGAGCAGAGAGGACGGTCCCTGGAGGCTGAGAGACACCCAGGGGGTGGTCTGAGGTCACACAGTGACCAGCTGGGGTGAACCTGTCGGGGTGAGGGGAGAGTCCAGGGCTTCTGGCTCTGCCACATCCAGCTTGTCCCCTGGCCTCCCATCACCAGGAAGCCCAGCACTGGGGGCTGCCCCGACTCCAGGAGCGGACGGTGGGTGGCAGGCGTTTGGTGGTGGCCAGTTCCTTCCCTCCCCTCACGCCACCATTTTCAGGGTGGGCTCTGGCCTGAGGCTGTCCCTGCTGACCCTGCACACCCAGGGGACACGGGGCTGCCCCTTCCAGAGTCTCCTCCCCCAGAGGAGCCAGAAGCCCTCCGTACTGCCTGCACACCTGTGCCCAGAGCCATTGCCAGCAAGAGGGGCGTGGCCCCAGGGAGGTGGGTTAGACCAAGACGGAGTGGCACTTACACCCGCTACTGGGGGGTCCCCTCCCGCCCCTCACTGATCTCCTGGGGCGTAAACCCCAGAGTGAAGCCCTGGCCCCCCAGCTGGAAGGAAGACTCATCAGAGACGTCATGTCCGGGGTGGGAAAAGGGGGCGCCCTGTGCTCGGGCTGTGCTGGGGACAGGGGTGGGGGACGGAGGGGCAGGCCACCGGCAGACGCAGAGCTCGGGAGACACTCCCCGGTGGGGGATGTCCTGGAGGGAGTCCCCAGGGTGCCATGGGAGAACCGGTCACCCCAGAGTGCCACCATTCAGGGCCCAGTTGGAGAAGATAGGACGGCGGAGTCGGGGGCTGGGCTGAGCGGGTGGGAGCCGCCCCGGGTGCCCTGGAGGGGCTGGAACGGGGGCAGCGGGGACCATGCAGCAGCAAGTGGGACTCTCCTGGGAGACTGCCCCTTCCTCGGGCCTCCCGGGTCCTCCACACTGGAGGGATGGGCCCTTCTGGAACATTCCAGGTCCCACTGGTCACGCCTGGGGACCTGGCACAGGGGCCACAGGTGCGGGGCTGTGTGAGGTTGGCACTGCTGCTCCCTGCGTCTGACAAGCGCCTCACGGGACCCTGCACGGGGATTCGGTGGAGGGAAGAGGAGGCTGCGCTTCCCTCCGGGGCTCTCGGGGCCACCCAGGTCCTACGCCCGTGGGGGGCCGGGGACAGCCCCTCCCTGCCTGCCCCTCGTGGGGCTGAGGGGCCCTGCCGCCCCCAGCGCCTGCCCTGCTGTGTGCAGCCAGCCCCGTCCCCACCGAGCGAGGGAGGGCGATTCAGAGGCACGGCTGGGCGGACCCTGCCCGGTGCCTGTGACGGTGGCGGCAATTAGATTTAATGGGACGGAGCCCTTTCTCCGCGTCTCCCGCCTCCCCCCACCCCCGCCTCCCTCCGGCGCAGCAGCAGGGAGGGGCGTGAGGAGGTGGAGGTGGGGGACCCGGGGGGGCTTTGACGTCAGCCCAGCCTATAAGAGGCCACCGGGCCGAGGGCCGTGGAGAGGAGCCCGGACCTCCACGCGGCACGATGCCCACCCCCGGCGCTGCCCCGCCGCAGGCCAAGGGCTTCCGAAGGGCCGTCTCTGAGCTGGATGCCAAGCAGGCGGAGGCCATCATGGTAAGAGCACACGGTGCCCGAGGGCCAGAGTGGACCAGAAGCCCAGGCTGGCCACGCAGCCGCCCCCACCCCGCTGGCGGGCAGGGTCGGGCATGGAGTCCTGGGCTGGCGGGCACCCCTGTGCCTGGGTGTTCGTGTCCCCGTGGGTGTGTCCTGAGTGTGGGGACGGTGCCTGTCCCTGCAGCACCCCTCTTGTGCCAGCCCCTCTTGGGGGTGTGGTTCCCTGTGTCTCCCATTTCCTTTGGAACCTTAGGGATAGGAGTCTGGAGAACAGCTGCCCGGGGTCCGGGAGGGGGCCCTGGGGGGCAAGAGTGTCCCTGTGTGGGCCCCTCCTCCCATCGGCCCCCCCTGCCTGCTCTCTGCCCAGCTGCCCTGTGTGGGGAGGGGCCCCGACAGCAGCTCGTGGTGGGGTCCTGGGCACATGGGGACGTGGGCCCAGGGCCCGCGATGCCAGCCGGTGTCCAGGCTCTGGGGCAGTTTCCTCCCACTCCCTCCTCCTTCCCCCTTCACCTCTTCAGCACGAAGTCTGTGCCCCTGCGGGCCACTGAGCCAGCCCCTCTGCCAGCCTGGACACTGGGGGCATCTCAGCCCAGCACGGGGTCCTCGGCTCATCCTCTTGGGTCAGCTGTGGGTGGCTTTGTTCTTAGCCCCCCAGTGCGAGCTACAGAGACGCCATTCTCGGGGCGGGACGCAGCACCCTCGCCCCCACCAGCCACCCCCATGTCCTCTCCCCAGGGGGCCCGGGGCCCTGCCCTGCCGGTGCTCCCGGGCCTGGGTCTGCAGCCTTGGCTGTGCCCACCCCACCCACCCCCGCGGTGATGGGGGCTCCGATGTCTGCCACACCCCTTCCATGTTCCAAGACCCTAGAGCCCAAAGACGGCTGAGCTCGTTCTCTCTTGCCAAGGGACCCAGAACATTCTCAGAAGTTCTGCTTCAAGCCACAAACCACAAGCACCCGCCAGCGTTGCCTCCGTCCAGCCTGGGTGGGGTCTGGGTGTTGGGGTGTCACATGTGCAGAGCCCAGGGGCGCACGGTCGTGGGGGAGGCAGCCAGGGGGAGGGGGCCGCAGGGAGGGCTGCGAGGTGCAGGCCCTCCGCTGGGTGCGAGAGGGCTTGGGGGGGACGAGGCACCGAGCAGGGAGCCCCCCGTGTCCAGACGGAGGTGTGAGGCAGGCCCTGGCCGAGGAAGGGCCAGGACGCTGTCGGGTGGGCCCAGGGCGGTGGGCAGCTCCTGCCCAAGCCCCCTGCCCCCGCCCCCGCCTGGCAGCAGGCGTCTGCCCATCGCGGTCCAGCTTGGAGGCTGGGGCGGGACACGCAGGTCTCCAGTCACCCTCTCTCTGTCTTAATCCAGTTAGGGCCTGGCCTGGGGACAGGTGACACAGCGTCTCTGTGCTGAGGGAGTGGGAAGGCACCCTCGCGCTCCCATCCCACTCCCACCACTGCAGCTTCCAGCATCTTCCATGAGGATGGACTGGGCGTGCCATGCCGCAGACAGGCCTCCGGCAGGCACACAGTAGGCGCTCAGTCCTGCCTGCTGCGAGCCACCAGAGCAGCCCGCTGGGGGCCATGAGCGGTCCATGGGGTCTCAGTGGGTGCGCCCCTGTCCCACAGTCCCCGCGGTTCGTCGGGCGGCGGCAGAGCCTCATCGAGGACGCCCGCAAGGAGAGGGAGGCGGCAGTGGCTGCGGCGGCCGCGGCCGCCTCCTCGGAGCCTGGGGACCCCCTGGAGGCCGTGGTGTTTGAGGAGAAGGCGGGGAGGGCTGTGCTGAATCTGCTCTTCTCCCTGGGGGGCACCAAGCCCCCGGCGCTGTCCCAGGCCTTGAAGGTGTTTGAGGTGAGGGCTCGCGGTGGGTGTGCACACGTGTGCATCTGTGGGTGTGCGTGTGGGGGCGTGCGTGGTGGGGCTGCCTCGGGGGTGAGTCCCTGTCCCCTCTAAAGCAGAAGTGTGGCTGCCTGGGCCACCGGGGGCTGGCGGGAAGAGGTCTCAGGAGCCCCCGTGGCCCTGGTGCACCCCGTGTTCGCAGGAGCTCCCCGAGCACAAGCCTCAGGGCTGAGGCCACCAAGCGCCACCGCGCCACACGCCTCCCCACCACCCAGCTCCCCGTGAGCACCCGCACAGGGTGAGGTGTGGGGGGCAGGGCCGAATGCCCCCCACCTGCCAGCAGCTAACGTGGCAGCCGCTTGTGTTAGCTGCTGCCGCCACACTCCTGGAAGAAACTCCCAAATGACATTAGAGCCAGACTCCCCGCGAGCTCCCAGGGCTGGCTTCGTGGCCCGAGGGCCGTTGTGACCGATGGCCCTGGTTGCTGGGTGACAGGAGGTGACAGCGAAGCGGACCCTTTCTGCCAGCCCCTGGGTGCTCAGGGCATCCTCTGTGGGGGCTGGAGCCTCGTGCCCACGGCAGGGTGGGATCCAGGGCCCACGCACCAGACCTGGGAGTGGCCCGTTAGGCCCAGGTGGGGCCAGCAGGGATGGGGGGACCAGACGGTGGGCGCAGCCTCAGGACGTGGACAGCCCTGCCCAGACAGCACGGGAAGGGTCGAGAAGTGACAGTTCCGGGTTAGACGTATTAGACAAACCCCACTGGCCACAGACAAACCCTGTCCAGGCGGCAGCGTCCGACCCCAGCCTGGAGGGTCCATGTGCCGCTGTCGAGGCCAGAGTGGGGCCCAGCGAGCCCAGAGCGGCCCCTCCTTGCCATCCCCGCCTGGCCTCTCTCTCCTCTCCCCCTTCCTGCTTTTACCCCCGAAGACGTTTGAGGCCAAGATCCACCACCTGGAGACCCGGCCCCCCCAGAGGCCCCGGGCCGGCGGTCCGCAGCTGGAGTACTTCGTGCGCTGCGAGCTGCCCCGCAGGGACCTGGCCGCCCTGCTCGGTGCTGTGCGCCAGGTGTCCGAGGACGTGCGCAGCGCCAGGGAGGACAAGGGTGAGGCTGGTTTCCTCTCCTGCAACCGAATGGCCTTGAGACGTGGGGTGCAGAGGTCCCCCCAGGCGGGGCCCTAAGACGGGCCCCCTCCAGGGCCCACCCCTGTCACAGCCCGGCTGTGTCTGCCTCCCCGAGTCCTGGGGGCTGCTTGCACGTGACGCCGCCCCCACGGCCCCACACTCACTGGGGCCTCTTCCCTCTGTCCTCTGTGAAGTCCCCTGGTTCCCAAGAAAAGCGTCCGAGCTGGACAAGTGTCACCACCTGGTCACCAAGTTTGATCCTGACCTGGACTTGGACCACCCGGTGAGCCCCCGCCCCCAGTTGTGTCCCCTCACCCTCGGCCTGGCCCGGACGGGAGGTCTGTCTGCTGCAGGACCCCACGGCCTGGTGCCTGGGCTGGCGGGCAGGCGGGGCAGCCTCCCGACCGGCTCGTGTCCCTCTGTCCTCAGGGCTTCTCGGACCAGGCGTACCGGCAGCGCAGGAAGCTCATTGCCGACATAGCCTTCCAGTACAAGCAGTAAGGGCCTCCCCACCGGCAGGCGGGGTCTGCGGCCTCGCACCAGGCTTGGGGGCAGAGAAAGGACAACGGGAGGGGTCATCTCTGTCACTAGCATCGTCACCTCCCCGTCACCACGGCCACTGACCTGGGGTTTGGCTTTCTGCCGCACAGCTCTGCCCTGGGTCCCACATGTGCTAACGTGGCTGTCCCTTCTAGCGCTCTGGGGTGGGTCCCCAAATCCCAGCTGAGAAAAGCGAGGCACGGAGAGGTTAAGCAACCACCGGCTCAGGGCACAGCCGGGCCCCACGGGCCGTGGGCAGAGTACAGCCTCCTGTTTGCACCCCTAAGGCCTCGCTGCACACGGCTGGCCTGGGTCCCTCCCCCCTGCCCTTCCTGCTCCCCGGGGGACCTACTGACCGCCAACCCCCTCCACAGTGGCAGCCCGATTCCCTGTGTGGAGTACACAGCTGAGGAGACTGCCACCTGGTGAGACCCTGCTGTCACCACAGAGCCCCCTAGAACCCCCGCGTGCAAGGGCCGCCTCCAGGGACATGGTGCAGCAGGAGAGACCGAGGCCAGCAGGAGGAGGGACTTCCCCAGGCCCAGAATGTTGTGTTGGGAGCGTGAGGCTGCCCGGCCCGTCAGGGCATCCCCAGGAGCTGAGGGACGGCCCCACAGCCCCCGGGCCCCTGGAATCCCCGAAGCCGCCAGCAAAAGCCCCTCCCAGTGGCCAGGGTCTCCAGGGGGGGCGAGAAGCCTTCCTGTGGGTGGTGCAGGCGGGCGGCGCCCGTGGGGTGCGGAGTGCAGCTCCAGCAGGAGGGGCTGCTGGGGTCCGGCGCTGGGGGAGCCCGGCAGGCCCTGAGCCCCTGGGCCTGCAGGAAGGAGGTCTACACCACGCTGAAGGGGCTGTACGCCACGCACGCCTGCCGGGAGTACCTGCAGGCCTTCCAGCTGCTGGAGCGCTTCAGCGGCTACCGCGAGGACAGCATCCCCCAGCTGGAGGACGTCTCCCGCTTCCTGAAGGGTGCGGCGCTGCATGGAGGGTCCCGGGGGCGGAGGCTGGGGGCTGGGGACTGTCACCGCGAGCCCCGGCCCGGCTTGGGTGCCAGCCTGACCGATGCGGCCCCTTGCAGAGCGGACGGGCTTCCAGCTGCGGCCCGTGGCCGGCCTGCTGTCTGCCCGCGACTTCCTGGCCAGCCTGGCCTTCCGCGTGTTCCAGTGCACCCAGTACATCCGCCACGCCTCCTCGCCCATGCACTCCCCCGAGCCGTGAGTGCGCCCCGTGGCCCTGCCCCCCACAAGGCGGCCAGGATGCCCTTTATAAAGGAGGTCACAGTGGCAGGGAGGGGCCCGGCCCGTGGTCCTCGAGGGAGGGCGGAGGGGGGGTGCCGGGCAGGCCCCGTGACCCCCAACCCCGCCTCCCTTCTCCCCACGCCCCCCGCAGGGACTGCTGCCACGAGCTGCTGGGACACGTGCCCATGCTGGCCGACCGCACCTTCGCCCAGTTCTCCCAGGTGCGCTGTGGCCTGGGGCTGGGGGCCGGGGGTCTCCGGGGGCCCGGGCAGGGGCTGGGCCTCCATGTGCAGGTGGTGCTGCCTGCTCCCGGGCCCCACCACGGGGATTCGGTGCCCCCACGGTGGACAGTGCCCTCGTGGGTCTGGGAGCCTGCAAGGTGAGGCGCCCTGCAGCCAGGGGTGGGCGGCCCCGCGGACGCTCCAGTGCATCGGAGCAGACCCGCCCAGAGCCCGGGCCCGGCAGAGGGATCCCACGGCCTGTGCTGCCACCTGCCGGCTCCTCGGAGCAGCGGGCCGTGGGCCCTCGGTGGCCAGGGAGGGTCTCAGCATCCCTGCAGTGTCCGAGAGGGCCCGGAGGGGCTGCTGACACCTCAGGCGCCGTGCCAGGGCTGTCTCCCCACTTCAGCCTCCCCCCTCCACAGGACATCGGCCTCGCCTCCTTGGGGGCCTCGGACGAGGAAATTGAGAAGCTGTCCACGGTGGGTTGCTTCCTGGCAGGGCCCTGCGGGTGGGGCTCCCAGATTCAGGCCACGCCCTCCCGTCTGTCCCCTGGAGGTCCCCGCTTCTGTCCAGGCAGTGCGGCCCTCCCCTGTCCAGCCCGGCAGCCTGTGCAGGTGGTGTCCGGCCACCGTGCCTGGGGCTGCGGGTGGCATCTGTCTCTCGACTGACGCTGCCTGGCTGTCCCCGGCAGCTGTACTGGTTCACCGTGGAGTTCGGTCTCTGCAAGCAGAACGGGGAGCTGAAGGCCTATGGCGCCGGGCTGCTGTCCTCCTACGGGGAGCTCCTGGTGAGAACCCCCTGCCGCGGCCCCCGCAGGGGAGACCTTGCTGGGCCCCTGGGACTCAGGCCCCCTTTGGAGAAAGCCGGTCTCTGCCCACTCCCCAGCCCACGCTGTCCCCAGGCCTCAGGAGGACCAGCAGGGGGAGGAAGGGGCGGGCGAATCCAAGTCCAGAGCCCACCGTGGAGTCAGGCTGTAGCGCTCGGTCCCCTCGGGGCCATGGGGTGCCCGGTGACCCCTGTGGCCTCCTGCCAGCACTCCCTGTCTGAGGAGCCCGAGATCCGGGCCTTCGACCCCGAGGCCGCCGCGGTGCAGCCCTACCAAGACCAGACCTACCAGCCGGTCTACTTCGTGTCCGAGAGTTTCAGCGACGCCAAGGACAAGCTCAGGTAGGTGGGGCTCCCAGGCAAGACCCCCACCGCGCCCCAACCTGGACAAGCCAGGCCTTCATCCTAGCCGCCCGCAGGGCCTGTGAACCCGCGTCACGAGTGAGGACACTGAGCCTCCGTCACAACAGCCCTCATGGCAGGCGCCCCCTCCCTGAGGACTCTTGGCAGGCGGGGAGGGGACATGGGGGCAGGGGGCTGCTGGGTGACTGGGCCGGCCAGCCTTTTAGGACCTGGCAGGGCCCTCTGAGCAGGCGGGGCCTGGGGCTGGGAGGGCAATGGGGCCGGTGGGGCCGGGGAGGAGGGATGCAGTGGGGCTGGGGTGGAGCAAGGGGGCGGGTGAGTTCCCAGGCTGGGGGCTGGGGGTGCTGTGACCGATGTGTCCCAGAGAGAGGAGCAGAGCTCGACAGGCTCTTCCTCCTGCAAGGAATTACCATTTCCCTCCAGCTTCCAGTTGTGTAATGAGGAAACTGAGGCCAGGGGCTGTGTCCAGTGTGGAGAGGAGCGGAGGGCTGGGGGCTCTCCAGGGCACATGCTCAAGGAAGGCTTCCTGGAGGAGGGGCCGGGCTGAGGTGCGGGAGGGTGGGGTGCCCAGCGAGGCCCCCTTGGCAAAGCTGCCAGGCCCTGGAGGAGGCCCCAGTGTTGGCCTTGTCCAGGTGGTCGGAAGGGCGAGCTCTGGGGCCCAGGAGGCTCAAAAGAGCCCCAGGAGCTGAGCCCGCCGTGACGTAGGGACCAGCCCCACCGCCCAGGTGCCGGCCCCACTCTGTGTCCTCCGGGCCCCCCCTGGGTGGCTGAGGGTGCCCCGTCTCCCTCCCCAGGAGCTACGCCTCGCGAATCCAGCGCCCCTTCTCCGTGAAGTTCGACCCCTACACGCAGGCCGTCGACGTGCTGGACAGCCCCCGCGCCGTGCTGCGCTCCCTGGAGGGCGTCCAGGACGAGCTGCACACCCTCGCCCACGCGCTCAGCGCCATCAGCTAGGTGCAGAGCTGCGACCCGAGGGCCCTGGGGGGCCCGCCCTGGGGTCTCCCAGCCCCCTCCCCAAACCCCTCCGGCTCCTGCACGTCCCAGAGCTCAGGCCCACGCGAGGAGCTGGGTCTCGGGCACCCTGGGGCCTACCTGGCGACCAGGGCCCCCACACCCTCCCTGCCACCCCCGCTTTTCAGCGCTGTCAGCTGGTGTGTGCACCTGACGTCCTTGTCCTGCTGCTGTGGCCTGCGCTGCCGCCACCCCGCCCCAGGCTGTCTCCCGCCCCACGCGCCCTCTCAATAAAGAAGGATCGGTCTCTGCACGGCCGCCTGGCCCGAGTCTGCGCCGTAGACAGGCCTTGCGCCCCCAGCCTGGCTCAGGGGCCCACACTTGCCCCTCCTCCCTGGGACACGGCCCCCTCCGCCGCCCGGGAAGGAATCAGGAGCACAGCCGTGCTGACTGGGAGTGGTCCCCACGCCCCGGGGCCCAGCCTCAGAGCAGGCAGGGGAGTGGGGGGTTCACAGCTGCTCTGAGCCCCCACCCCACCCAGAGTAGGACCTGGGCCTCTGTGGGCTCCCCAAAATGTGAGCTGAGAGGAGGGGTCCGGCCGAGCGGGTTCCCAGGAGAACTCTCCAGGGCCCTCTCTCCCCAGCAAGGCGGGGGGCTAGATACAGGCTCTGGAAGGCATCCCCGGCTCACCTGCGGGGCCTGGAGATCATGCTCCAGCTGGACCCCCGAGCCCTGCAGGGCTGGCCGGACGCCCCCCGTCCCACCCCACCTCTGCTCCCGGAGAGCGCGGCCTCAGAGCTGCCTGTGAGGACCTCCACTTGCTCACTGCAGGGCGAGGGGGTGCCAGCCGGTCTGCAAGGCCCTGCTCATGGCCCGTAGCCACCCCTACCTTGGCCTACCAGGACCCTTGGCTTGGCCCCCAGCAAACTCCTATGCATCCATCAAGGCCCTCCTGGCAGGGCGCTCTCCCATCAGCTCTCCTCGCCGCCTTCCCTGTGCCCAGTCCCCAGTGTCCACAGCCATTCAGTCCACGAGGCTGCACCGGCGACTTTTCTTCAGGGCTGTGAGCCCCATGAGGCCCCTGGGGAAGGGCTGACGGCCTCCCTTTCCCCCCGCCCTGCCAGCCCTGGGCTCTGCCCTCCACCTGGGTCCTTCCCGCCCAGCCTACCCCCTGCACGCCCCTCTCAAGGTGGCACCACGTCTTCCCCAGCTGCAGAGCGGCCCCGGAGCTCTGTGGTGTCCTGGGGTGGCCACAGTGTGTATGTACCGTGGCAGGAAGGGCCCCCACGGACAGCTGGCACCTGCCCTCCGCAGAGCCCTGCACAGGGTGGGGGGAGCCTGAGGCTTGGAGTGTGGGTGGGGCAGCCCCCCAGGGGCCCCAGGCCGAGTGCCAGGCAGAGGGTCTCGCTGGCAGGCTAGGCAGGAGGGGCAAGGCCTGGGCAGGGGCGGCAGGGACAGAGGGGCAGGACACAGGGTGCCCCCAACCCGTCCTACCCCCTTGGTCTCGGGTGACCTCAGGGGCATCTCTGCAAGGTGCTACAAGGCAGGTGGAGGTGCAGGCAGGGGAGGCTTAGTGTCGACGCACGCCCGATGGCCAGGCTGGGCCTCTGGGTGCCTGTCCTGGGGGACTGGGAGGGCCAGGGGTGAGCTCAGGCGACACCCAAGGCAGGTGCTGGGTTGGGGGGCATGGCTGGAAGAGGGGAGATGAGCCCGGCCCCTGGAAGAGGGTGGGGGCCGAGAGGACACCTGGGTGGGACCCTGCTGTGCGGCAAGTCCTGCTGCCCCCCACTGAGCACGCGGGTCAGTGTGGCCTGTCCTGGGCTCTGCCCCCCGGGGGGAGCTGAGGTCATCACTGGGGCTGCTGTCCTGGGCATGGTGGGGCCATGGCAGTGAGCGGGGAGGACACGTCACCACACCATCCATGGGGCACCGGGGGAGAGGCCAGGCCGAGGGTGCAGGGATGGGCAAAAGGACACCCCAGTCCCTGCAGCCCCAGGCTCTGCAAACTGATGTGGAGAACGGCTCCGGAAGTCGGGTGGGGCTGTGCTCTCCTGGGGACGCTCCCCCCAGCCGCGACAGGGACAGCTCCGCTGTCAGGGCCTCATTAAGACACTAATGACCGCGTGGCCCCCAGTGAAAGGTGCTGACGACTGAGAAGATGTTCCCAGACCCTGCACCAGGGAAATGATCCGGAAACTGCAGCCTCAGCCCCCGGCCATCTGCCGACCCCCCAGGCCCTAATGGCACAGACGGCCGGGCTGGGGGGCAGGGCAGGTGGGCTCAGGGGTATAAAGCCAGCAGCGCCCGGCGGCCTCCAGCCCTGCGGACCAGCTGTACCCGGCCGTCAGCAAGCAGGTCTGTGCCAACGGCCCCGCATCAGCCTGGGCCCGGGGCCGCCAGCTGGGGGGCTCCAGGGCAGTGGGACCCCGGACCCGAGCTCTGCAAGGGGAGGGACGTGGGCTCCTCTCTTGGGCCAGGAAGGGGGCAAGCGGGGGGTCCCAGGGCAGGGCGCCTGCCTGTGCTGGCCTCAGCCTACTCCTCTCCCAGGTCATCGCCCCCCGCCATGGCCCTGTGGACACGCCTCCTGCCCCTGCTGGCCCTGCTGGCCCTGTGGGGGCCCGAGCCTGCGCCCGCCTTTGTCAACCAGCACCTGTGCGGCTCCCACCTGGTGGAGGCTCTCTACCTGGTGTGCGGGGAGCGGGGCTTCTTCTACACGCCCAAGACCCGCCGGGAGGCGGAGGACCCCCAGGGTGAGCACCGCAGCCTGCAGGGCAGCGGGGGACGGGCGGCTGCCGCCCTGCGGAAGTCGGGCCAGCTTCCCTAGACAGAAAGGGAAGTTCGCTGGGCCACATCCTGAAAGCGGCCAGTCCCCGTGGCCCGGCTGGAGACTCCCGGCTCGAGGACAGAGCCGGCTTTGGGAGCAGGCCCCCAGTGGCACCTCTGAGGCCAGCAAGGCCCTCCCCGCACCCATCCTCCCCAAACAAACGCCCCCAGCCCCTGTCCCTACCTCACAGGACGACAGCAGCTTCAGGGGAGGCTTTAGTAAGGGCCTCAAGTCCCGGCGTTGGTGGTCTCAGGGCGACCTCAGGGTGGTCCCCCACCCGCCCGCCTGTGGGCACTCCCAGGAGGACCCGGTAGCCAGTCGGGGGGCGGTAGGGAGTCAGGGGATGGGCAGGCCCTGGGGACGGTACCCGTGGGCACCCGTCTCGCTCCCGCTGACGCACTGCCCAGGCCGGGGACAGGTGGCAGGGTGTGTGGGCTCCGGGCCTGCCTGTCCCTGCCCAGCGGCGATCCTGGGTTGGGGGCAGGCGGCTCTGTGTTCCTGACGGCGTCACCCTGTCGCTCTTTCTTTGCCTGGCACCTCCCACCTGGCAGTGGGGCAGGTAGGGCTGGACGGGGCGCTCGGAGCGGGCGGGCTGCAGCCGCTGGCCCTGGAGGGGGCCCCGCAGAAGCGCGGCATCGTGGAGCAGTGCTGCACCAGCATCTGCTCCCTGTACCAGCTGGAGAACTACTGCAACTAGCCGCCCGTGCCCACCGGGGGCGGAATAAACCCTTGAACTGCCCTGCTGTGTGGTCCGTGTGTCACTGAGCCCCCACGCCGCACTCCCCAGCAGCCCCTCCGAGCGTCCCCCACGCAGGCCCACCGCTGGCCAGGCCCAGTGGCGGTGCCCTCCCCGAGGGTGTTGGAGCGCCTGTTGCTGCCGGCTGCCCCTACCCTGGGGCTCTGGGGGTCTCGAGGACCGGACTTCCCTGCTCAAAAGCCCCAGGCCCTCAGAGTCCCCAGAGAATTTTCAAGAAAAGAGAATGAGAACATTCCAGCAACTTCTTCCCACCTTCCCCTCCCAGGCCCTATTTTTAGAGCTGTTTCTCATGGAGTCCCTGTGCAGGGGGGAGGCTGGGCCGGCGGAGGGGTCCTGCAGGGGAGGGGCCAGGAAGGGGCTGCGAGGCTGCCTGCTGTCCCCAGCTCCGGGCGGGTGGGCTTGATCACAGCCCCCAGCCCAGCCCAGCCAGACTCCTGAGGGACCCCCTGGTGCTCTGGAGGAAGCAGGACAGGCCGGATGACTCCCCAGGAGCCGGGCAGCTGGAGGGGTGGGCGTGGGAGGGGCCCAAACCCCACTGCCCGGCACTGGCTGCGAGGCCCTGAGAACTGCAGCCCACGCGGGCTGGGAACCGCCAGGGCCACAAGGCCAGGGACCAGGGCCAGGGTCTCCCGGCCACCCCCTGCTCCTCTCTTCCCCATAGGCAGGGCCACTCCACCAGATCCCTTCAGCCACAGGCCTGGTGGTCGTCCCCGCAGGTGCCCGAAGGCCCTGGCGGGAAGGTCACCCCAGGTGCAGGTCTTTGGGGTCCTGGCGTGAGCACTGTCAGCACCCACTGGGCACAGTGGCTCCGCTGGGCACCCAGACTGGGGAGCAGATGGGAGCCTGTGGGTACCTGGGCTGACTGACTGTGGCCTGGGAGGTCAGCGGGTGACCCTGGCCGCCACACGGTCTGGCCGGCCTGCCTGCCGCCCAGGCCAAACCAATCTGCGCCTTTCCTGAAAGCTCCACCCAGGCCAGGGCTTGGGATGGCTGGGCCCGGGGCTGGCACCGGCAGCCTCCTTCCCGCAGCCCCGAGGTCGCCCCCTGCCCGCGACTGCACTGACACCCCCTCCAGGGATGTCGCAGGCCCCCGGCAGGCCCCGCCCCTGGAGTGGGGGCCAAGGCTGGGCCGGCGGGTGGATGGCCGGACACTGGACCCGGAAGAGGAGGGAGGAGGTGCCTGGGGCCAGCAGCCGGCCGTCCACAGGAAGGCCCAGCCAGCCCCATTCGCGCGGGAGAGGCAGGGGCGTCCTTCCGGAGCCGAGGTACGTGTGCCGGGCAGGTGCCCAGAGCAGCCGTTGGCCAAGCCTGTCACCCCAGCCGGCCCCGGTGGCCAGCAAGGCCCTGGGAGTGATGGGCAGGTGCCCCGAGGCGCCGACAAACTCCGCAGGGGGCGTGAGCTGGGGCTGGAGGGCGGCAGGAGCCCTGCCATGGCCGGGCACTCGTGGGCCACCCCGGCCTCGTGGGACTACCGTGTCGCTGCCTCTGGGTGGTGCAGGGGTGCTGAGGAGGGCCATTTGAGGGGCCAAATCCTTGTGGTGTCTGTCCTGGGGGGCCTCTGGCCAGAAGGGACATGGTCACAGGGTGCTGCCACCCACCCTCCGCCTTCCTGAGAGCCACCCGGCACTGAGACCCGGGACCCCTCCCCACACCTGTGTCCTCCAGCCTCGTCGGCCCCCCAGTGTGTGTCTGTGAGAAGGTCGGTGGGGGGAACAGACAGGGCATGAGGGTCGCCTCTCCCTGCCCTGAGCATAGACAACAAGTGGCCGCCCAAGGTGGCAGGAGACCCGGTTGTCAGCCGCCTCCCGACGGGCACCGCCCTGCGGCTGGCACCTGCCTGGGCAGTGTGGATGCCCCCCGGGCTCGCCAGGCCCGCAGGCCTTGGCTCTGCAGTCCCCGCCCGGCCGCGCCTGGGCTCCACCCCTTCTGGGAACCTGCGGGACAGCCCTCCCGTGCTCTGAGACCCTGCCTGCCCTTGGAACCTGGGCCGCACGGCCCACAGGGCTGGTAGTGGCCACCAGCTGTGTCCAGCTCTGCCTGTCACCCTGGTGTTGGGGGCTGGGGGCCCATCTAAGTGCTCCCCAGTGGCGGGGCAGTGAGGGTGGCGGAGCAGCTGCTCCCCAAACCCCTCAAGCCTGCCGTGCCCCCCTTGCAACCTTTGCCCCCTGTCTGGAGGGCAAGGGTGTCACCGAGGGCAGCCGCTCCCTGGCCTCCTGTCTGCGTAGGTGTGTCAGCTTCACACGTGCCAGGAGGGCTGGGGACTCTGGCACCCGCGTGCCTCAAGGGGAGACTGAGGCCCAGAGTGGGGGCCCTGGGTGGCGTCTGCTCTGGCGTAGACACCCTGGCACCCGCGCCTGGCCCCGGGCTGTGTTTGCCTTCTCCTGTCAGCTGCAAATATTTGCTGTCCTCACTGCTGTCCAGGAAGAGTATACCCTGGGGGGCGCGAGGGATGCAGGGCTGCCAAGGTTGACCCCCGGCCCTCGAGGACCTGGTGCCCAGCGGGGTCCGGCCCAGGGAGAGGGCGCAGCCCGGGGCAAGGGGAAAAGGCGCCCTGGGCCGAGCTCGGGCGGGAGGCCAGCCGGGAGAGGGAGACCGGGCCGTGCCGGAGGACCTGGCGGGCCGCCCCGTGCAGGTGGCTGTTTTCTGGGTGGCACCTACGGACGCTCAGCAACGAGCCGCGCGGCCGTTCACAGGTGCGACCAGCAGGTGGCGCCAAAGGCTCGCCTTCGCGGTGGCCCCGCGGCCGCGCTGCGCTCTCGCGGGTGCGGGTCCCCGCTGCCCGCCGCCCCGCACTCGGGAGGGCCCGGGCGTAGGACGGAGAGACGGGTCTGAGGACGCTGAGCGGTGGCGGCTGTCGAGCCCCAGGCCAGCTTCTCTCACCAGCCCAGGGTCCTCGCAGGCCGCAGACCCAGGGGAGTCTGGCGGGGGGACAGCCAGCTGACCCACGTCCCGGGTCCCTAACACGCTGAGAAAACCTCCAGCTAGAGCCGGCCCCCACCCCCCGCCCTCCCCATGCTGCGGCTGGGGCCAGGGGGCTACTGGGGGGTCCTCACTCCGCTGTGGCCACCTGGGCCACTCCAGCCAGAGACGGAGTCCTCGTCCCCATGTGAGGGGGCGCTTCAGGGGCTGGGGACCCTGGGCCCAGAAGGCCTCAAGCTGGGGTCCCGCGGGTCAGGGCGAGGGCCCTGTGTCCAGTGCTGAGAGGACGTTTGGGGGTCAGGGGAGGACGGGGTCTGGGGACGTGGCGATTGCAGGGGGGGGCGCAGCCTCGTCCCCTCCTGCCACTGTTGTTTCTGGCCTGGGCCGCGGGAACAGCAAGGCGGATTCCTTCGAAAGGGGGGCGGGTGGAGGCGGCCTCCCCACCGTCCGTGCAGCCTGGTCCCGCTGCGCTGGCGCCGAGCAGCCCGCCGACCCCCCGCCCCGCCCCCGCCCCGCTGTCCTCAGCTCACTGTCCCGGCCCAGGTGGCCTCCGGCCCGCCCCACCCGGCTGGACTCCCCATTTCCTGCCCATCTGCCGCTGTCGGGGACCATCCTGACCCCAGGGAGCCCTGACACAGCCTCCAGGCTCCCACAGTGTCCTTGAGGCTGCCCCTGGAAGCTGCTCTGTACCAAGGGGCACCCCATCATCCCCGCTCCCCAAGGCAGGGCTGAGAGAGGGGTCTCAGGGGTACCTGTGTGTCCATGACTAAGCCGGAGCCGATTCCCCCGGCTGAGGGGGAGGTGGGGCTGCCTCCCGCGCCCCTTACCAGGTACAGGTACACTCAGAGTTCAGAGAGACCCTGGAGGCCTGCACCCCAGCAGCCAGCCCCGGCTCCCATCTGTGACCAGGGATGGGGCTCCTTCCCAGCCATGCCCAGCTCTGTGCTCTGCCAGGGATGAAGGTTGGCCTTGGGCGGCCCAGCCTGGGGGTCCACAGCCCCCTGAGCCTCGGGGAGGCCCCGCCCCTGCAGCCCGTGTGGACCAGGCTGCTGAGTTAGCAGAACCCCAGGGCCACCGTGGGCCTCGCATTCCGCCCGGGCCCCACCCCGACCCCCTTCCCAGCCCATCTGTGTTTGTGGAAAACAGAGCCGTGGCCCGGCAGCCCTGCCAGCTGCGGCTGTTCCCGCTGCGGCCCGAAGTGCACGCTGCTGTCCCTCCAGGTCCACCCGCACTTGGGAACTTGGTGCCGTGCCAGCCTGGCCCCCCAGGCCCGGCCCGCCTGCCCCCTGCCCGCATGCAAGGCCCACTGCTGCCCGGCTGCCGAGGGACCTTGGGAAAGCCCTGACCCACTCTGGGCCTGGGGTCCTTGGCAGGGTCTGTCACACATGGGTGGCTCAGTAGGCGAGGACAGGGCAGAGAGGGGACCCGGGGGGCTCTGGGGGGACTGAGGCACCTGAATGTATGGCTCTGGCAATGGCTGCCTGTCCCTCCATGGCGCCTTCCTGAGGCCCGACCTCCAAGGTCCAAGGACAGCTTCAAGGGGCAGGAAGTGCCTTCCTCCCTGGCCACCTGGGTGTGCTCCCCGACCTGGGCCCAGCTGTGGGACCGGAATGTGCGGGGGGCCAGGCTCCAGGCAGGACGAGCTGGCTGAGAAACAGGAGAGAGAGCGAGGCTGGGGCACCCCCCGCCCAGCTCCAGCTGCACAATCAGAGCTCAGAACAGAGAAGCCAGGAAGCAGCAGTTGGGGAGGCTTCCTGGAGGAGGTGTCTCATGGTCCCACTGGCACAGCAGCCTTGAGGACCGGTCTGTGCTGGGCTACCACCCCCAGGGGTGTAGACCCAGCCTAGTGCAGCCCATGCCGCCCTCGCCGGAAACATGACAGCTGTGATGGTACAGAGCTGGCACCCTGGGCCCTTCCCTCCGCTGGGTGTGGTCTGGCCTCAGCAGAGAAGAAGGGGCAGCTGTGGTCTCAGGGTGACAGTGCACCATGTCCTGCGGGTGCTGGAGGCCCTAAGCATCCTTAGGGCCAGCACAGAGTCCACTCAGGCCAGTGTGGGCTCAGGGTGAGAGCTGGCAGGCCGGGCAGGCCGGGCAGGGCTAGAGTGCTAGCTCTGCCTCCCCTGGCTGTGTGGCCTTGGGAAAATTACTTAACATCTCTGGGTCTTGGTTTCCTCATCTGTCAAAAGGGAGCCAAAAGAGACCCCGCCGGCCTTGGCTGCTGAGAGGGTGAGTTTGGGGAACCCCTGGCAGGGCCGTGCCCTCTCAGCCCCTCCATGTCCGGCCTCCTGCCCACACTACCGGGGGCAGGGAGGGGAATCTCCAGGTGTCCCCAGGGAGCCTGATTTCTTATAGCGGTGCTGCCAGGTGTGAGTGCCCCGCCCAGGCCCGTCCACACCTGCTCCCTTCCTGGGCCAGCACGTGGTGCCTCAGAGCCCACAGCCTAAGACCATGAGGGACGCCAGCATGGAGGTGTCCTCCAGGCCACGGGCCACAGGCCACAGGCCACAGGCCAGCCCGTCCAGGTGTGTGGGGAGGTGTGGCGGGCGGGGGAGGGAGTCTGCAGGCACTCGGGCGAGGAGTCCAGACTCTGGGGCCACTCACCGTGGCGTTCCTGTAGTGCCTTCCCCTCTCTGGGCCCTAGTCTCATGGGGACAGCACCACGGGCCTGCTTCTCCTCTGGGGGTGGAGGCCAGGGGACCTCGTGTCCTCGGGGGGAAGCCGCAGCCCCCACGCTGCCAGGCCCGGCTGTGGGTATGTGGCAGGGCCCAGGGTGAAGGCACAGGCCTCCACACAGCTCGGGGGAGACACGCAGGAAGAGGAGGCTTGTGGGAGGGGCTTGGGGGTGCCAAGGTGCAGTCTGAGCGTGGCCCCGTGTGCCTGAGGGCCCCCGTGGTGGAGGGATCTTTGCAGCTCTTCAAACTTGGCAGCCCCGGGCAGGGAGAGCCGCTCCCAGAAGTCACTGCCCGTGATCCCCGCCCCCCCACCGGCCACGCACAGGCCTCCCCCTCCCAAAACTGCGAGTCCTTTCGGCTGCCAGTCCCACCGGGGCAGGTGGAGGAGGCTTTGCGGGTGGGGCTCCCAGGGCCTGCGGCACAGGGACCACCTGGCCTGCGTTTCCGCATGGTCCCAGGAACGGGCGTCTCAGCGCAACGGCCAGGGGAGAAAGGGGCAAATAATAACTTCACATCCAGGACGGGGTAAAACTGAACGCCTGTTAGCATTTACTCTGGGTCGGAGGGGCTGCCCACAGCCACACTGGCACCTGTGCGGGCAGACGGGAGCATGGAGGCTTGGGGCGAACCGGCTCGCCCAAGGTCATTGGCAGCAGAGCTGGGATGTGCCCCTGCCAGGCTGTGCCCAGGGAGGCAGCTGGGCCACCCAGTGCCCCAGTGCTGCGGGGCTCCAGGGACATCTGGGGTGTTCAGGATGGGGGTCGTGGGTGACGTCCTTCTCGTGCCCCCATCCCCGAGGTTCGGCCCTGCAGTTACTAAGGGAGATGGTGACTTACAGGAAAGTGGCTGCAACTTCTCCGAGTGGCCACAAGGTGTCAGGCTCGGGCCAGATTTGGAAATTCCCAACTTCCCACTACCCGGTGGGGCAGGGTGGGGCGGGGAGTGGGCGCCGAGGACAAAATCCCGCGTCCTGCGTTCATCCCGGGGACCCTGCCTCTGCCCCAGGGCCTCTCAGTAATATGTCCAGTTTTATTTTGATGCCAATAGAATACAGTTTCGTCTCTCCAAGCATAACGGATGCTTCAGGAAGGTGTTCCAGGCGTAGCCTGTGGCTTGGGGTGCCCACCATGCCAGAACCCCCTGGGTGGGGGACACGGAACGGGAGTCTCCCACCCCCTGTCCGGTCCATAATGCCAAGATAGAGGCAGGTCCAGGCGCAAAGGTGCAGAACCCACTTGTACCCCCAACACTATGGAGGGGCGTCTCCACCGTTAGGAGGGGTGTCCTGGCTTTGCACCCCTGCCCCCCACACACCCTCTCTCCCAAATGACAGCCCCTAAATCCCTTGGGTTGTGCCATTGTAATTCTGGAAATGCCCACCAGGTGTCAGTATGAGGCCACTCAAGAAGCTAAGTGGTAGAACGTGGCGCTGGGGACTTCTGGGGGTACCGATTCTCTCCCACCTAAATGAGGGTCTCACCAGATCCCCGGATGGGCTGACCCTCTTCCAGGCCCAAGAGGCCGTGGAGCAAGCAGGTTCCTGCTGTGTGGAGTCCTTCACCCCAGCACCCCACTATTTGTCTGCCTTGTGGTCCTTCTCAACTGTGTCCTGCCTCGATGCACCATGGCGAGGCTTCCACCCCATGGGCCCTTCCTACCGGGCCCCTTTTTCCTGGCCCCCTCCTCTTGCTTAAACTCCCTGGGTTCCAAGATCCTGGTGGGCAGAATAATCCCAGACTGGAGTGAGCCCCTTCTGTGCTGGGCAGAGATGGAAATCCAGCCCAGGGCAAAGCTTGGAGTCAAGACACCATCTTGGCGATGGGGGCTCCACACTTCCAGGAGCTTGGTCTGTGGGCTGCTTCCCTGTCAGCCCCGTAGCTGCCTGCCCCTCAGTCTGGGGGCGCTCCTTTGACGAGCCTCCTGTGGAACCACCTCGTCTGGCTCGATGGCAGCCCTTCACCCTCCCTAGCTCCATCTGCAACTTGGAAAGTCCCCCCCAAGTATCCACAAAGGGCCCTGGCAGCGGCTCCCCGCAACATCTGGGCATTTTGCGGCAGACGCCAGGGGGCAGCACGTGCTGCGGAGTCTCCAAGCCACAGAGCCCAGGGCACAGTTAGAGGCAGCATGAGCACTGAGGGCTTCACCCGGAGAGCCGTGAGCTACTTCACCCTGGCTGCTGTCTACAAGCCCCACACCTGACTCGGGGCCACTAGCCTTTCTCCCCACCCAAAAGCCCATGAGGAGTCCCACCTGCCTTCCTCCCAAGGGAGGGTATGACTCTGAGGCACCTGCGTCGGGTCTGAGATGCCACCCCCACACACACCAGATTCGAGTCCTCCTCAAGTCTAAGTCTTTTCCCTACTGAAAGCCATGTTATCCCCACTAGACACCCTATTGCTCCAGCTAAGGAAGGGAGTTCAGGTGCCGGCTTGGGAGAAGGGGAATAAAATCCCAGCACAGGCTGGTGGACTGGATGAGATGACACACAGAGGGTGGATGGTTGAGGTGCGGGCGGTGGGGACTGGTGCTCTCCGGGAAGCGCACAAGCCTTTGCGTCTCCCCGAGTCTTTGTTCTGTGCCTGCTCTCCCTGCAGGCTTGGGAAACAGGTTTCAAATTCCCATGAGATTTAGCCCAAGCAGGCAGTGCTTCCACCAGAGACTTCTCCAGCTGCCATCAGCTCTGAGTCTGCACCTTAGCTGGAGTTTCATTGAGGCTCAAAAGGATGGGAACCTGGCCAGTCGTCCGACCCAGGGATGCCTACAGGTGCTCACTGTCTGCTGCCTGCCGCTCGCAGCAGCATCCTTAGTGCCCTGCGCCACACGGACAGTGGGTGGGGGGCAGATCGAGTGCGACTGGCGAAGGGGAAAAACTCCCAGCCGAGTCCCCTGCCTCTGGAGGATGGAAGGACGTGACCGCGCTGTGCACAGCTACCTTGGGAGCACCTAAAAAGCAATTTTTCTGCTCATCCTCGAACCCTGCTTATGCCCCACCCCATTTTACCAGTGCCATGCCCACTGGCATTCCAGGGTATCAATTAATTGCTAAGTGTCCCTCTAGTGAAGCCCCACCCACTCCCCACCTCCTCCACAGGGTCCTCACCTCCTGGCTAGCAGGGAGTGCTTCCGGCTGTGCCAACACCCATGGATGCCTTTCTGCTGGGGTGGGGCGGGCAGACCTCCACCCCCGATGCACCGTACTCTCATGTGGGCACCTGCCACGGCAGCCACCCCAGAGGCCCCAGCACTACCAAGTTGGCACGAAGCTCACCAAGTTTGGAGGGGCTCGGGGAAAGCAGTGGCGGGGACGAGGAGGTGAGGGCAAAACTGTAATTTCAGTTGGCATTTGAGCAGGTGCCGTGCCCAGTGGTGGAAAGGCTCTCCCACTTCTAGGGGCCCCGTGATCATGCACTCTCTAAAAGCACCCCTTCATCGTCTCTCCAGCCTCAGCCTCATCTGCCTCCCCCTCCACATCGACCCGGCTGGAGGGTCTGGGCACCACAGCCAGAGCACCCCCTGCTTTGGCGGCGACTGCTCATGTTGGCCCAGCCAGCAGACCACCCTCCAGGCAGTTTCGGCAGAGAGCCTTGGGCACCAGTGACTCTCCGGTCCTCTTCGTCCACCATCCGGGAGCTGCGGGGACCACGCAGCGACTAGAGCACAGGTAACCGGGCTCCCCTCCCTCGGCTGTGCCCTCTGAGTGTGCGTGAGCAAAGCTGCATTTGGGGTGTTCAGGCCCAGGTGGGCTGGGGGCTTGGAACCGCTGCCAAGATCCTGGATTCTGAAAGAGGGGAAGAATCTCCGTGGCCGCAGGGCCCAGGCAAGCTTCCCAAGAATGGCCTCAACTTTGGAGGGGACAGGAAAGACAGTTGGGGAGGGGATTCCTCTATAGGGCTACACAAAGCCACAGGGGCTTTTGCAAGGAGAATAGGTTTTCCTGTCCTAATCCAGCAGGCAAACGGGGAGGGGCAGGGAGGCAGGGAGGGCCGCTCTTCCCAGCAGGAGTGCACAGCTGTTTTTGCACACGTAAAGGGAAGGGTTTTTCTGTGTGAAAGTTTCCTCTTGCTGCACGACGCACCCCCCACCCCAATCCCAAAGACAAACAGGAGACTGTGCAGAGGGGCCTGAGGCTCCAGAGCAGGTATATATAATATATAGATAACATATATACACACATACACAGCATTTTAAAAGCTAAGCTTCCCTCTCTCCCTGCTCCTCCTGACCAGCAGCAAGAAATTGGAAAGGAGAGTGAGGAGGAGGACCATGAGGTACAATGTGCTTGACGTCCCCAGCAGGGTCTCAAAAAGTAGGGCTTCCCTCCTGCTGACAGCGCGCCTGGCTCTCCCGCCAGCCACGCTCCAAGAAGAGCTGGGGCACAGCAGCTCCGCCGGGACTACATGCATCTTGCATGAAGTTTCTTTCGCACCCTGGACCCCAGACTCCTCCACCCACCCAGGGTGGTGTTTGTGGGGAGGGGCTCATTTCCCAAAGGAGCCAGCTGCACCCCACTCGACAGCCTTCTCAGTCCTGGGCTGCCTATCCTGTGGGGTTTGCAGGGGGCCCTCCCTGCTCCCACACAAGGGCGAGCGTCGGGAGGTGGAGGGACAGACTTTCATATTTCGTGCTGTGCCCCTTCAAGGCAGGCCACCGTGTGCACCTCATGGCCACCCAGCAGGAGGGTCTCCTGCCCCTCCAGCAGCTGTCTCAGCCCTGGCTGCTGAGAAGCCCTTTCTGGGTGAACTTCTTGACACTCTCTCCCTTGTGCTTTGAGACAGGGAGAGCCAGGAGCAGAGAGGCAGGGGGGGAGGACGTGCTCAGGCCCTGGCCAGGAGACCCGCAGGCAGCCTGGGGAGGGAGAGGGGACCAGGGCGCTGGCTCGGGTGGGGGGCTGTTTGGTTTTGACAGGGAGCATCTCAGGAACACCTTTTTGGTTTTCTCCAGGGGCCGAAGAATCACTGCTGAGCTTGTGTGGGAGGAGGTAGACTCCAGCCCCTGGCCCCAGAGCCCTTCGTCCCCTGTGGCGCAGCCCCCTGGGCAGCCCGCCCCCCAGCCTGAGCCCCAGCAGGCCAGAGCGGCCAGAGACCCCAGTCCCGAGGTGAGCTGCTGTGGCCTGTGGCTCAGGGGACCCCAACGCTCTCAGAACTGAGGCCAGCAGACAGTCCCAGCCACAGCCACAGCCGGAGAGGTGAGTGTCTGGGGCACCCCGGGGCAGGGCAGAAGTGTCACTGGTGCGGTTCTGGGCCAGGCTCTGGGCAGGGGTTTCAGGCACAGGCGGATGTGGGCCTCCCAAGCACAGATTTGTATTCAGAGTCACGCGTGGGCTCCAGGGTCTTCTCGCTGGAGGGCTCAGGTGCGGGCAGAGCGGGTTCCCTGCGGTCTCTGCAGCATCGAGGGCCTTGCAGGGGAGCTCCTGGGCGAGGAAGAGGGCAGAGGAGGGCAGGGACAGAGGGAGGGGCCGGGGCCACCATGAGGAGGACAGGGTTTGAGGAGGGGTAGGCAGGGAGAAGGCGCAGAGGAAGAAACACATCAGGCAGGGGCAGTCTGGAGACAGGAAAGTTGGGGTCCCCTGAAGGGCCTGGGCCCAGTTCTCCCTGCCCCACTGCTGGCTATGAGGCCTCTTGCCAGTGGCTTGACCTCTCTGTGTCTGTCCCATTTGTCAAAGTGGGCGACAGTCTCAGGCCTCCTGGCCCTGCGGGGGCTGTGAGGCCCAAATGAAGCACTGCCCAAAGAGGCATTCTGTGCACCGGGGCCTTGCAAGTGCCGCTGTCAGGATCCCATTGTGTTCAGCGACCCGGGCTTCCTGTGCACCGGTGGGGGTGGGGGGCTAGAAAGGCCCAGCCGGACGCCCCGACTCCCCTGACTCAGCTGCAGCAGCTCGGTGGCGGTGGCTGCACCAGTTGACTAGTCAGGTACTGGGGTCGGGGGCGGCTCTGGGACTTGGGGAGTATGGGAGGAAGGGTGAGCGTCCTCGTCCTTGTACCTGACCCGGGAGGGAGGCCTCCCTGTAGGGCCTGCAGGGAGGGACCCAGCAGGCTGTGTCTTCCGGGCGGGTTTGCCCTGGTCTCACACAGAGGCCAAGAATATTCTTTTAAAGGTGTCTTTAGTTCAGACACCAAATCAAACAGTAACACGGTGGTGAGTGCGCCGGCCCTCCCGGCACTCCCCGCTGACCCTCGCCCAGTACTCACCGGCTGGCTTGGGGGGCTTGCTCAGCCCTCGGCTGTGTTGTGCGGTGTTGCTGGCAGTTCCGCTGGGTGGTCAGTCCCTGGCTGATGCCCGGTGGGCGCGTTGTCCTTCCCCAGTCCCGAGTACAGTGCCCTGCAGAGTGAGGGAGGGGTGCTCAGGGGACCCTTGGAGAATGGAGCTGGGTTTGTAAAATGCTGGGCTTGGTCCCAGGGAGGGGGGAGCGGCCAGCTCAGAGCCAGAGCCGGGAAACCGGGACGAGAAAGGCCCAGGCAGAGCGGGAGTGGGGAGCCCCGGGCGCAGGAGGAGCTTGCTCCGCGGGGTGAGTGGGAATTCTGAGGGGACGTTTATTCTCTTTGGAGTTTGGGTCTGCACATCCAGAAAGAAGACTGGTGCTGTCGAAGTGCCTGGTCAGGGGTGGGGGAGGATGCCACTTGGGGCTGAAGTTCCTGCCAGCCAAGCTCTGGGCTGGAGGAGGGCTCCCCCCTGTGCAGCATCCTCGGGCTGCTGGCAGGACCCTTCCTACCTTGGGGGTCCAGGAACAGAGGGGAAGGAGTGGGCCTTGGGGGCAGAGCCCGCTGCTAGACCTGGCTGGGGGCGCAGCCAGCATAATTTTTGAGCCCCAGGGTGACCCGGATCTGCTCCGGCCTCTGGGCTGCGCTGGCCACACTTTTGACTAAATAAGGAGAGGGCTCAGGGGGCAGCTCCGGTGGGGAGGGGACCATGTGCAGCCCCCACCCTGCCGTGGGCACCCCAAGGTTTCCTCAGCTTTCTCCATACCTTGCCAAGTCCAGGCATGTGTCTCCAAGCATGGGTCGTGACTCCTCCAGGGCAGGCACCTCTGGAACAGAAAGGGGGGGCCAAATGGGTCACTGGTGTGATTGCCCCCGGGTACCCCCCAGGAAGCACACAGCTCTCCTCAGTGCCCCACCCATCCCATCCTGGCCTGCAGAGAGGGTGGAGGATGCAGAGCGGGACAAGGGGAACCTGGGCTTTGTCCATGACAGAGATTTGAAATCTGCTCCGGTCACGCAGGGCCAGCCTGCAGGCAGGCGCTTACTAAATGCTCCTCACCCCCAAATTTGCAAGTCGCCCTGGAGTGGGGAATATCAACAGGCCTGCGGTTTCTGCCGAGCCTCGCTCCCTCTATAGGCTAACTCAGAGGCCAGAAAGCCGGACGCAGGAGCCTGCGGAAGGCTGGTGGAAAGGGGAGGGGGCCGTGCCGGGTGGGGGGAGACAGCCAGATGTTCTTGGAATGGGACACGGGGTGATGGATGCGGACTGGAATTTGAAGGGGACATTCCCCACGTGCCTTGTGCTCTGGGTGGAAAATGGGCTGTTTTTCATGGGTGGGGGTCTCCCTGTCCTGCCAAGCTAATGCAAAGGAGATGCCTCCCCGCTGCCCAGCTCCCGCACCTGTCCAGTGGCATTAACCCCTGCCTCCCCAGGGTGTCAGGCTTTGAGATCACCCCCTTCTAGCTAGTGTCCCTCTAAGGGGTGACATGGGGATGAGCAAAGCTCACTGTACTTGCCCCAGAGTCCCCACCATTATGCAGTGCCCCTCTCTGGCAGCCCCCACCTCTATGACCACCTGGGGCTATTGTCCCCCCACCCCCAACATTGCCCAGTGCCAAGGGGGTGACCTTGTTTCGCCAACAGTGCTGTGCGCGCTTGTGTGTGGGTTCAATGTTTGCCTTTGAGGAAGTGAACTTTCCCCAGCCCCGGGGGAGAGGCTTTTTGCAAAAATTGTCTTTGAGAAAACGAAAGGAGACCCCGGCCCCTCAGGGGAGCGCAGTCCTGCACCCCTATCTGTCCCCCCATTTTTCTCCTTTGCTTCCCCGCTTCCTCTCCTCTTTCCGGTTACCCAAACAAAATTGGTTTCACTGTTGCTTGGGGCTGGCGAAAGCCGCGAACAGCGCGCGCGGAGCGCCCGGGCAGGCGAGGGTGGCCGCCTGGGGTGCCCCGGGGCCCCCAAGTCAAGGCAGGGATGAGCCTGCCCCCGGCGGCGGCTCGGCCTCGGCTTCGCCTAGGCTCGCAGCGCGGAAGCGCGTGGGGCGCAGCGGCGACGGGGAGCCCGCGGGCCTTGGCGGCGGCGGTGGCCGAGCAGGGGGCCGAAGCCCCGGGAGCGCCCGGGGAGCCGCGCCCGGCGGTTCCCTCTCGGCCCTCGGGGTGCTGCCTTCACCCAGGCGCCGCTAGGCTCAGGCCGCCGCCGCGGAAGCGCTGTGCGTGGGGAGAAGGCGAAAGAACGAGAAGCGAGTGTCCCGGCCGTGCGCGCCAGGGCGCCGGCCGCCCGCCCGCGCTGCCCGCCGAGCTCCCCGGGGAGCGCGCCGCCGCCCCGCGCGGTCCGGACGGGTGGCCGGGCAGCCGCTACTCCCCGGCGGCCGAGCCTGGTCTCGCAAGTGCAGCCCTTGCTCTCTGGGATCCCAGTGGCTACTTCCCTGCTCCCCCAAACTTATTTGGGGGACCTCACTTATTCGGGGATCCTGCAAATTTAAGCGCGGCTTCTCAGGTCCTCCGGCACGGTCGCGCTCTGCAGGTCGGGGAGCTTCCGTGGACAGTGGTTTCCGGGGACTCAAATCGCATCCAGCCCTCACGGGCACCCCCAGATTTACACTGTGTGTCCTGGGTCCCCAGATTTGTTTTCTCCAGGGCTCTGAGCAGTTTCAGGTAACCCCTGCAGGTCCCACAGACTCACACACCACTCACCCGGCCGCCCTGAAACTCACACAGAAACCCCGCAGCCCTGCAGCCCGCCACCAGTTTGGTTCCGCAGGACGCACACGGCGCTTTTCTCGTGCTCAGGCTCTTCCCAAAATAAGCAGACTCTTCCCGCGTCCACGCAACTTTTAATAAACCGCAGGGTCTCTCAAACTCACTGTCCTTGTTCTGATTCCCCGAACCTTCCTCTGGCTCTGGGACACTTCCACACCTTGGGACACTGTCTGCTGAGTTCCACAAATCTAATGGCACCAACCTGGGTTTCCTAATTTTGCACGTGGAACCCCAAGTCCCCGCACACTGAGCGATTTTCCTGGAACCCTCAAAGTTTGAACCTTGTCTCCTCCACCTCCCCCTAAATTCAGGCATTACACCCACAGCACACCGACTCCGTTTCCAAGTCATAAACGATCTGCACGCTTATTGCCTGGGTTCCGTTGAATTATTTTTCAATGATCCCCAAAAACTCATCGAGAATTTTATTTATTTATTTATTTATTTATTTAGGCGAGCCACAAAGATGTGGGGTGTTCACTTCTGTGGCCCTACAAGCTCCAGACCACTGATCTATCTACCCCTGCTTTAAGATTTAAACACTGTCCCCAGCCCCCACAAGCACATTCAGCAATTACCTGGGATGTGCTCAAGTGTGACCCAGGGTCTTCTAAACTCCCCCCAAATCACCACCACCTCCAGGCCCCTCTGGGTCACACCGAGCACAAAATTAACCCCTAGGCAGAGTCTACTTTTTGTTAAACCGGGCTTTTTTTTTTTTTTTTTTTTTTAAGTGTCCCAAACATGCTGAGCATTTTCTCTGCACCACAACACTTTGAATATGAAAAACTCCCTGGGTCCCACTAGCTTACTGACAACAATCCTGCATTTTAAAAACTCAGACACTGATTCCAAATCCCAAACCCCACGATCACACTGGACTCTTTTCCTGACCCCCACATTGGGATATGCCGGACTCCCTGGAGTATGAGGCCTTGGCACATTCAGTATGACATTTGGGTCACAGAAAGGGGCTGATTTCTCGGGCTCCAAAGCGACCCATGCACCCACGGAGTCACCCCAAACGTAAGCAAACACGGACACGCTGCATACTCCCTGTAGATCACAAAATTTGGGAGTAGATTCTCCAGGCCCTAAAACCTCAGAACTCATAATCCCTTCCCCCCAAATTTAGATATTGACTCCCAAGTCCTCCAAGACCCTGAGCAGCTTCACCCATCCTTAGATTCAACAGTTATTTTTCTGGGGCCCCCAGATTGAGGTATTGTCTCCCAGCCCTCCAGAACAAATTGAGATTATTTTTCTTCACAAAACGATTGAGTTTTTTTGAACATTGATTTATGAGTCTCCCGACTTTACGACCCCCGTCCTGAGTCCTCCTGCCTTTGGGCAACGTTCCATGGCTCCCCCAAAGCACATGGAAAATGTGCCTAGGTTCCAGGAATCCCAGGCATTAAAGGCCCGTGTCCTACAAGTTTCTGAGCTACTTAACCCGGTTTCCTGAAATTTAGATATCAGTCTCCTTTGGGTAATTTTCTTGGGTCCCCAAAACTTGAAATGTGTTTTACGGAGCTTCCCCAAATGCAGACATTGTCCAGAAAAATATATAAAATCTTTTTTGTTTATAAGCAATAAATTAATTTAAATCTACTTAAAAAATAAAATACAAAAGGGCATTGATTTTCTGCATTGACTAAATGTACTTATCACGCTCTGGGTTCCCCCAGATTTAGACAGTGCTTCTTGAGTCTCTAAAGGACATTAATTTTTCCCCCTGAAACCACAGTAATCACGGAGGTCACTTTTGTCTAGTGCTGCAAGTGTCCAGGCCACTAACTTGCATTCTTAAAATGTGAAGTTAATCCCTACTTCCCCCAACACACTAATAATTTGCCTGTATCCCCAAAATGTGCCCATTGCTTTCCTCTCCCCATTTAAGGTAATGTGCCTTTTAGGTCCCCCCAAATTTCATATGGAGAATTTTGATTCAACCAAAAAAATATACCCCTCCATAAATTGGTCTGGGATTGGTGGGTCCCCCAAGGCTGCTGACCAAGATGCTGGCTTCCCCTCTGTTTTGGACACAGATGTCTCTTACCCCAATTGCATGGAGCAATTTCCCTCATCCCCCCAAACTTGGGCTCTATTTTTCTAGACTCTCAAATTTAGTCATTAATCACAGTCCCCACATTAACAGAGTCTCCCCTGGGTCCCCCTACTTCGGGACACCCATTTTCTCTGCGCAAATAAGACAGAGCTTTGGCTTGCGTTCCCCCCACATTTGGGCATTGTTCCCGCCGCCGCCGGCCCGTGCCTGTTTCCCCAATCCCGCGCACCGCGAGTTCTGGTTTCAGGCCTCTCTACGTCTCCTAAGAAGCCCCCCGAGCTACTCGAACTTTGGAAATTTCTGTGTTCCCCAAACACACTTGGGCCGGCCGTGCGTCTCGAAGACGTGGGCAGTGCTTCTCCCGTGTCCAGGAAAACGACTGGGCATTGCCCCCAGTTTCCCCCAAATTTGGGCATTGTCCCCGGGTCTTCCAACGCACTGGGCGTTGCCTCGGACACTGGGGACAGCCCCCGGGGTCTCGCTCACCTCCAGCAGCGTTCGCCGCCGCCACAGAGCGCTCCTCGATCGCCTTGGCTCCTCGTGCGCCGCAGACACGGCCTCCAGCCTCGCGGTGAGCTCCCCGCGGTGCCGGTCCCCGCGGCCTCTGCGGGCCCAGCCCGGCTCCTGACCCGCACCCGCCGCTGTCCCGCCCGGGCTGGCGCTCCTCTGGGGCCTCCCCCGGGAGGCCGACGCGGGGCCCGGGAGCCGGCTGCGGGTTTTGCGGCTCGGCGGCCACGCTCGCTCCGGCTTTAGCGGCCAGAAACCGGCGCCACTTTCCTTTGCTCTTTGCAAAGACCACATTTGTGGGGAAAGCGGCTTGACGGCCCCGACACAGAGCGAGCAGGGCGCCGAGTTGGAGGGACGCTAGGAAAGGCGCTCCCTGCCCGGGCGGCCGGGCGCCTCCAGCCCGCAGGCCCAGGGCTCAGGGAGGCGCGCGCCGAGCGGGGGCGAAGTGATTGATGGCGGAGTGAGGGGGGCGAGGGGACGCGGGTTTCCGCCAGGGCCCCTTCCCCTCGCGAGGCGCGGCGGCCTGGGACCGGGCAGGCGGGGTGCGGGGTCTTGTGCATGGTTGGACTTGGTAAAAATCGCAACGCCTTTTTACATCGTCCAAACTCTCCAGGAGATGGTGTCCCCAGACCCCCAAGTTATCCTGGTGGTCCCCGGGACTGAACCCGCGTCTACGCAAGTCCAACGCACTGAGGACGGGGGAACCATTATCCGGATATTTTGGGTGGTCCCCAAAGGCGAGCTGCTTAGACGCACCCCGGTGAGCTCGGTCACGCAGGTAGGATTTGAGCTGTTTTCCGCCCTGAGCCTTTCTCCCTGGCGGCCACAGCCTCGGCAGGCTCCGAGCCAGGCCCAGGGTTCGGCCCGGCCCAGCCGACCTTCCCCGCGTCCGCACCTGGCTGCCGCCGCGGTGCTCTGGGGCTCGGCGCGGCACCTGGGGGCGCTCGGGATCCGGCTGCCGCTCGAGGCGCCGCGCGGCCGGTTCCTCCTGCTCGGGCAGGTGGCGGCTGTGCGCCCACCCGAGCCCAGGGACCCTCTCCCCCGCAGCTCCCAGCGGGGTCCGCGACCCAGACCAGCCACCTGCGCCCGCACTGCAGCGGGGCGCCCCTGCCGTGTAGTCCCCGGGGGGCGCTGGGAGCCCAGCCGCCGGAGCCTGGCAGGCCGCCTGCTCCTGCCAGCACGGTGCCCCGCGTGCACGAACCCAGGGCGCCCTGGCACCCCGGAAACCTGAGATGGGGCCCCGAATTCTTTAGAACGGGGATTCAGCACTCTGTTCGCACTCCGCCGCTCCCTGCCCCCCACCCAGCCTCCCCCCGCGCACCCCACGGCCCCCCTCCTACCGCCGCCCCCCGGGGCCCTGGGCCCCCGGCCCGCGTCCCCCTGGCTCGAGTTGCGGGGGCGGGCCGGGGGCGGGGCGAGGGCCCCGCGGGCGCCCATTGGCGCGGGCGCAAGGCCAGCGGGGCCCGAGCGGGCGCCCGGCCGCGGGGTGGCGCGGCTATAAGAGCCGGGCGTTGGCGCCCGCAGTTCGCCTGCTCTCCGGCGGAGCTGCGTGAGGCCAGGCCGGCCCCCGGCCCCCCCTTCCGGCCGCCCCCGCCTCCTGGCCCACGCCCGCCCGCGCTCGGCCCGCCAGCGCCTCCACCCGGGCTGGCGGCCCACGCCGACGCCGTCCGTCGCCTCGCTGCTGACTCCCGTCCCGGGCGCCGTCGGCGGGCCGCGCTCCGCCGGGCCTGCGGATCCCCCGCCGCCTCCTCGTCGTCTACCTCATCCCCGTCCCCGCTTCGCCGGGGGAGGCGGTCCCCCCCGCAGGCAGTCCGGCTCGCAGGCCGCCGGCGTTGTCATCCCCCGCGCTCCCCCCAGCCCTCCCCCGGCGCGCAGCCTCGGCCGCTCCCCTCCGCGCTGCATCCCGAGCGGCCCCGGCGGCGCCACCGCCTGCCCCCCCCAGGCCCGGGCTCGCGACGGCCGAGGGCTCCGTCGGCCCAAACCGAGCTGGGCGCCCGCGGCCGGGGAGACGCCTCCACTCCGCCCCCGTCAGCACCTCCCCCGGCCCCCGACGTTGCGCCCTTCCCTGGCTTCTCTGTGCGCCCCAGCCCCTCTCCGCATCTGGCCCCGGCCCCGTCTCTTCTCCCGCCACCTTCCCTGCGCTCCCTCCCGTCCCCCCCGGCTCCTGGCCTCCGACTCCCGCCCCCTCCACGCCCGCCCTCTCGCCTTCGCCGTACCAAAGTGGATTAATTATACGCTTTCTGTTTCTCTCTCCACTGTTCTCTCCCGCTGTGAGCCTGCCCGCCCCTCGCTGTCCTCTCTCCCTCTCTGACCCTCTCTTTGGCCCCCCCCCGTTTCACGTTCACTCTGTCTCTCCCACTGTCCTGCCCCTCTGTCCTTGATACAACAGCTGACCTCATTCCACGACACCCTTTCCCCCCCGAAAGTACAACATCTGGCCCGCCCCAGCCCGAAGACAGCCCGTCCTCCCCGAACGATCAGACAAATCCCACCCCCCCAAAAAAGCCATCCCCCCGTTCTGCCCCGTCGCACATTCGGCCCCCGCGACCCGGCCAGAGCGGCGCTGGCAGAGGAGTGCCCGGCAGGAGGGCCCACGCCCGCTGTTCGGTTTGCGAAACGCAGCAGGGAGGTGGGCGGCAGCGTCGCCGGCTTCCAGGTAAGCGGCGCCCGGCCCTGGGGCTCGGCGTGGGCCGGCTGAGCCCGGGGAGGGTGGGAGGTTCGGGTCCCGCTCCCCGTGGCGAGCCCCGCTCTCGCCCTCGCACCGCGGAGTTTGGGGGGCGGGGGCGCCGGGACGCGCCGAGGGAGGTGTGAGCTGTCTGCGAGGCAACAACTTCCTGGTCGGGTTGCGGGCGCAGGGGTGTCGCGGGAAGTGTGCGATCTGTGCCTGGCGGGCGTCCCCGGGCGCCGGGGAGTGTGGGGGGCAGAGCCCGAGAAGCCCACCCTGGTATGTTGACTCGCTGCCAGCGAGACTGAGGGAAAGACTGGGTGGGCGGGGCCCGGATGGAGCGAGGGGGGCGCGCTGGCAAAGGAGTCGGGCCAGACGCCACATTTGCAGCATGTCCCCCACGTTCCCTTTCTGTCCCCAACGTTTTCGAGCAGGAATCCGGGGAGAGGGGCTGGAGTGAGGCTCGGAAGGGCAGGAGCGTGCGGGCCAGAGAGGCAGCCACCCCTGCCCGGTGGGCAGCATGGAAGTTTCCGTGCAGGGAGGTGGAGGGGAGACATCCCTCCCGTCGCCCTGTGCAGGGATGGGCTCGGGGGTGCAGAACCAGCCCCCCTGGGCACTTTGCTAAGGGATGGTCCAGAGCTAGTGGTGGGGGGTGCAGGAGAGGAGGGACTGGCTGGGAGGAGGGAGGGGGCGGGAGCAAAGGGGCGGGGGGAGTGGTCAGCCGGCGGAGGGGTGGGGGTAGGGTGGAGCCGGGGCTGGGAGGAGCCCGCTCAGACATAAAAGCGGAGGCACTGACCAGCCTGCAAACTGGACATCGCTTCTCCTGCGAGAGAAACGTCCAGCTCCCTCCTCCTCCTCCTCCTCCTTCTCCTCCTCCTCTTCAACCCCAGCAAGCCTCCTGTCCAGCTGCAGGTAACCAGGGCTGTCGAGCGAGGACCCGGCTGCCATCTCACTCCAGCCTGCGGCAGCCCAGGACACCCGCCAGCCTTGGCCAGGCCCTGTCGCCGGCCTGCGCCTTTCGCCTGCCTCGCGCCGGCCTCCTCCTGGGTCTCTGGCTTCCTCACCTGCTCCTTCCTCTTCTGCTTCTCCCTCGTGCCCCTCTGTGTCCAGCTTCGGGGCTGCTCCTGGGCCCTCACCTGTCCTGCCCCTCCACGTGCCTCTCGTCCAGGCTCCGGCTTTCTGCCGCGCACTTGAGTGTGTTCTTGGACTTGGGAAGGGGGTGGCAGGGGCGGTGGGGAGACTGGTTGGGGTCCAGTCAAGAGGTGACGGGGTGGTTTTCAGTCTTTCTGTGGAGCTGCCACTGCCCTAGAGAGAGGACAAGCGAGACTGTGTTTCTTTCTCATCCCCTACTCCGTCGCTCACATGATTTATTGCATCAAAAACTCCCCTGGGCCTGCCTGGGAAGGCTGGGGCTGCCCGCCTGGAGGGCTCCACCTTCTGCAGGGGCCAGGGCAGCTTGCTGTGTGGGTCCCCGGCTTCCCACCCTCAGGGAGCTGGTTAACCCTTGCCTCTGCAGCCCTGCGGCCACACCACCCACAGAGGGGGTGTGTCCTAAGATGTGCCTCCGCTTCCAGGGTGGACCTGGAGGGACCTGGTGTCCGGACTCCCAGGTGGCCTGAGCTGCTGTCTCTGGCTCCCACCAGTGGAGTTCGGTTCTCCAGATGGGGAGTGGTCAGGTGGTCACAGAGGGACTCTGAGGCCCTTGACCTTAGGTGGTGTGATTTGGGGCCCACAAAGGAGGCGTTTTGGCTTTGTCGTGTTTTGGGGTGCCCAGGGGAGACTGGAGGCGGAGGACTGGGTGACTCAGGAGAACAGGCTCCTGGGAGGAAGGGGGCATGAGTGCACTGGCCACTGGCTCCTTGGCCTGGGCTTTGCTCAGACTGGAAGGATGGAAGCTCCGCAAGGCCCACCAGCCCCGCCTGCTGCTCTGGAAGGGGGGGTCCTCCTGGACCCCCTTGCCCAGCTGGGGGGCGGGGGAGGAAGGAGGGCCGGTCCTCCTGCGCACATGTGCTCTGCAGTGAGGTGGGGCAATCTGCCCTCTTGGCTGGTGCGTGGAGGCCCGAGAGGTGGTGACATGCCCTTGGGCTGGCCCCATCTCCATGATGTCATAGGCCGGAGGCCAGGTCCACTGTCCAGCAAGGGCCCTGGCGCCCATGGGTGTGGCTGAGATCCTGCAATAGTGACGATGGGCATGGTCACCCCACGTTACTAGCACTTCTTGCAGCTCGGCCACCAAGCCCTTTCTGTGCACCATGAGCTGTTTCCCCCTTCCCGAAGTGACCCTGTGCCCTCGCCTCAACAGCTGACGTGTGTGTGTGTGTGTGTGTGTGTGTTATTTTGTAATTAAAATGCCGGCATTTATAAGAAAGCCATGCTTTAAAGTTTCAATTGCATTTTAACGTCAGAGACGGCTGGGCCCCGGCCCAGCACCAGGCTCACAGCGTGTCTCTCCTGCCCCCAGATACCAATGGGGGTCCCAGCGGGGAAGTCGATGCTGGTGCTTCTCACCTTCTTGGCCTTGGCCTCGTGCTGCATTGCTGCTTACCGCCCCAGTGAGACCCTGTGCGGCGGGGAGCTGGTGGACACCCTCCAGTTTGTCTGTGGGGACCGCGGCTTCTACTTCAGTAAGTAGCTCGGGGCTGGGGCTGGGGCTGGGGCTGGGGAGGGGCGTACACAGCAGGCGCTCAGTCAGTGTGGGATGGCTTCAGCAGACCTAGGTGAGACCTCCCTGGGTGACAGGTGAGGACGCCTAGCCTCGCCCGGGAGGACACTCCAAGGTGACTGGCCCAGCCTTTGCTCTGAGGCCTTGGCGTCCCAGTCGGCGTGGGCCTGGGCTCACCCTCGTGCCTGGTGTCCCTGCCACACGCACTCACAGCTCCTGCTGGGGGTGGCCGGAGGTGCCCCATTCCTCACATGAACTCCCAGGGGTCTCCGCTGGGGACGCCACAGCCTCGGGCAGGGCAGCGGGCACTGAGCAGCTGCCTTTCCTCCTGTACTTGGTGGGCGTTTTGACAGGGGCGTGTGTGCGCGGATGATAAGATTTAAAATCTGATGATCTAGATTTAAAATCAATAAAAATAAAAGCAAATGTGGTTGGTGGGTGTCAGGGCTGAGTGCACACGCGGGTGGCGGGGGACGGGGCAGGAGGAGAGGCCGGCTCTGCCAGCAGACTCAGCCCAGAGGAGGGGCGGGCATCCGGGGCCCCAGGGCTGCCATGTGGGGTGCCCACCTGCTGCCCCGAGAGTGCTCAGACTTCTTCGTGTTTCTCTCCTGATTTCCAGCCTAGGGGGCTGGCGGGTGGGCTCACTGCTCTCTGTCCTTCAGACTCACCCCCCAGAAGGGGGGCTGGGTGGGCACCTGGGTGGGGGCTCAGGGCAAGCTTGACACTTGGGGCCTGCTCCATGCCATCGGGAGTGGCGGCACTCCTCGCTGGCATGGGGTGCCCTGTCTTTCCCACCTGACACTTGCCGCGTGACATCCTCCACAGCCTCTACTTACCCACGCTGCCAAACTGAAGTGGGCTCACAGGATGCAAATGCATTTCGAAGCTTCTCTCTGAAAAGTGCACCTGCTGCTGATGCTTTTGAAGCCCTGCTGCCCTGGCCTCCCTCTGGCCTCCCTCTCACCTGCCCCATTTGGGGCAGGAAATGGCACTGCGGGGCTGGTGCCGCCACTCCTCGCTCAGGGAGAGGCCCCCCTGCACCACTGCCCCGAGAGGAGGGGCGGCCGAGCCCGCTCCTGGGACCCCATGCTGGGGTCCCTCTCCCTCCTCCCCTGATGGCGCCTGCCCTTTCCCGAGACTTTCTTCTTACAGCTGAGCCCTGCCGTGGGGGAGAGGGGGAAGACGGGAGGGAAGAAGGGAGTGGTTCCATCACCTCCTCACTCCTCTCCTCCCGTCTTCTCCTCTCCTGCCTGTTCCTCCCTCGTGCTCCCGGGGTGCGGCCCCTCCAGGCTCCTAGGTGGTGCCGGGTCAGAGCCCGAGTTCAGGGGCCACGCTTGCGTCCACCCAGTGGTCCCTTTCTGGGAGGCCTCTGAACTGGGCTCACACCCCAGAGTTCCCAAACCGCTGCCAATATGGGCCTCTGGTCCTGGTGGTGTCTGTCTGGCAGTGGGGCCAGGAGGCTCTGCCCACTTTAAATCTGAGGAAGGAGGCACCCGAGGCCAGGGGCCTAACGCATGCACCTCCCTCTCTCCTCACCTTCCTGGGGCACCTCTGCCTGCAGCTCTCACTTCCCTTCCCACCCCCGAAGGGTGGCCAGGCCTCCCTGGGGGACCTCCCCAGCCCAGCGGCCAGCGGTGCCCGGTGCTAAAGTCGCTCTGTGTATCCTGTGGCACTTCCAGGCAGGCCCGCAAGCCGCGTGAACCGCCGCAGCCGTGGCATCGTTGAGGAGTGCTGCTTCCGCAGCTGTGACCTGGCCCTCCTGGAGACCTACTGCGCCACCCCCGCCAAGTCCGAGAGGGACGTGTCGACCCCTCCGACCGTGCTTCCGGTGAGTGCCCCTCTCCAGACCCAGGAAGGGGTGTCTCCTCCAGCAGTGGGGGCTCCTAGCCAAGGGGCAGGGCGCAGCCAGCGTCCCAGCTGGCGGGGTAACTGGGAGGCCAGTCTCATGGTTGCTGCTGTCCCTCCCCACCACTGTGGACGTCAGCACAAGTTACTGACCAGTGGCACTGTGGTTGCAGGATGACAGGTGTGCCCAAGGTCTCCGTATCGGGTTGCCGAGAGGCCCATGCAGGAGGGTGGACGGCTCTGGTAGAGGCCCAAGGAGTGGCACCTGGTGACTGGCCCCTTCCCTCCTCAGGACAACTTCCCCAGATACCCCGTGGGCAAGTTCTTCCAATACGACACCTGGAAGCAGTCCAACCAGCGCCTGCGCAGGGGCCTGCCTGCCCTCCTGCGTGCCCGCCGGGGTCGCGTGCTCACCAAGGAGCTCGATGCGGTCAGGGAGGCCACGCACCCCCACGCCCTGCCCGCACTGCCCGCCCAAGACCCCGCCCACGGGGACGCCTCTCCGGAGATGCCCAGCAATCAGAAGTGAGCCAAAGCGTCGTCGTCCTGCAGCAAGTACCATCACCCTGTGACCTCCTGACCAGGGACATTTCCAGCAGGTTCCACCACTGAAATCTCTCTGTCCCACCTCCCCCTCGAGGGCTTCTCCCGAGCCCAGCCCCCGTGCCCCGCCTCCCCAGTCAGGCTGCCCTCCCAGGCCCCCTCCATCGGGCCAAGGGAACCACGGTAACATCTTCAAAACCATACAGAATTGATTGGCTTTAAACATCCTCCACAACCCCCCAACTTCTAAATTATCCCCAAATTACACATATACATCAAAAAATTGAAAACATAAAACCCTGAACTACACATACTCACGCACACATCCCAGCCCCCTTAAAACTAATTGGCTTTTTAAAACCACCAGAAAAGCTAATTAGCTTTAAAAAAAAAAACCTAAAAAATCAATTGGCTGAAAAAATACTAAAAATGAATTGGCTTGGAAACAATTGGCAAAATAAAGGAATTTGGCGCCCCCCCCCTTCCCCTTTGGACCTCGAGTTGGATTGGCCTGGACTCGGGTCCCTGCACCGGCAGAGAGAAAGGGATGGATTGCAGGTGGGCACGCCCTTGCTTGTGCGCTGTCTCCGTCTCAGGGAAACTCGCCACTGGGCGCTTTCGTGGTGAATTGACAACAGCAATGACCCAAACTCGTTCTTTGCTCGATTTCCCATCGCTAAAATTCGTCACGGAGCTAGTCGGAGGGACCTAGTGAGACCAAAGGTGAGGAAAATAGAATGTGAGGACCGGAATCCGTGCAAATAAAATTTAATTGGCACAACCCTGCACCCTAAAATCTTACATCTGAACCTCCACCCTCGAAAGCACACATTGCCACACCCTTCCCTGCAGCACACGCACACACAGGCACTCACACGCACACACTCACAGGCACACACACACACACACACACACACTCACACACATCCACCATCTTTCCACGATGAGGGAGCTGCTGCTCCTCCTTGGTGCCTGTCCCGTGGCCCCCAGTGTGAGCCGCGATGCCCCCCAGACCCTGCCCACCTCAAGACACCCTGTTGATTGTGCGTCGAGCAAAGAATGAGTTTGGCAGGTTGGAGATGGCTGTAGCCAAGCAAGACGTGCCCCCCCTCGGCAGCCTGACTGCCTAGGTGTGCTCCTGGCAGAAAGATCTAGGGGACCCCCCCGAGCACACCTAGGGTCACCTTCGCCAGTCTCCTGGGAGTCCCCCGGAGACTGGCGAAGGTGACGGGGAGAGTGGGAAGTCTGGCGGTTGGTGGGGTGGGTGGGGGGCAGTGGGGGCTGGGTGGGGGGCAGCTCTCGGGTGAGAGGTGGTCCAGGGAGATTTGGAGGAGTCAGGAGGAACAACAGGAGACCTGCAGGATTGCAGACAGCAATTAGGAGCCCAAATTCCACGTCAATTGATCTATTTCCCCTCTTTGTTTCTTGGGGCATTTTTCCTTTTTTTTTTTTTTTTCTTTTTTTTTTTTAATCCCTCCTTAGCTTTTATGCGCTACAAATTATACCCCCTCCTCACGTAACAGGGGGGCAGTGACCAAGTGATAGTGCACGAAGCCAACCAACAAGACCACCATGTCCTGCCCTCCGCCATTTATCTCCCTGCATTTAATTTTTGTTTTTGATCTGTCCCTGTCGCTTGGGTTGAGTCGAGAGTGGGGCCTCCGTGGGGTGCCGGCCACTGCGCCCCACGGAGCAGTCAGAGGGGAATGGAGAGGGCCGCTGCCCGGCCTGGCTTCTGGGGACAGTGGCTGGTCCCTGGAGGTCCTGGGGGGCGGAGGAGGGGGTGGGGCGGTGTCTCCCCAGGTGTCAGGAAGGTGCTCGGAGGCCACCAGGTTGGGGCCCCCAGCTGGCCCGAGGCTGGCTGGGGGGGAAGGGGCCGTGGATGTGTGAGCAGAGGGGTTCCATCGGGCTGGAGCAGGTGGCCGCCTTCCGAGCACTTGGGGAGCCCTCCCCCCTCCCTCGGTGACATCTTGCCCGCTCTTCAGCACCCTGCCTTCTCCCCGGGAGGCCTGAAGCTCTGTGCAGCCTCCCGGGGGCAAGGTGGGGTGAGGTCGGGGAGTGGGGAGGTCAGGAGGGCTGAGCCCCGCAGAGCAGGAGAGCTGTCAGATCTGTCCATCCACCGGGTCGCTCGGGCCCCGAGGCCCGCGGGTCTGGCGATGCCGTAGCAGCCACCCTTGCGGCGCCTAGGACTACGGCAGGGACCCGGGCAGCTGGGAGGTTTACCTCGCCCCCACTTCTGCCCCCAGCGAAGCCCCCCTGCATGGTGGTCCGACTAGCGGTCTAGAGACCTAAGGCTTCGGGGTCCTGGCGACAGGGCCGGCATGACCCCGGGGGTCGTCCATGCCAGCCCGCCCAAGCAAGGCACAGAGGGTCCTCGGCAGGTGCCGAGAGAATGGGCCATTCGGAACATTGGACACAGCCCAAAGAGCAAAACTGCCACGATTAGAGACCCAGACAGATTGGCCCGATACCCCAAAGACTTCGAGGCACCCCAAATTGCTGCCCAACCAGCTGGACGCCCGGCCCCCAGTATTACTTCGCCTCGTTGGGACGGGTGCTCCAGGGGCACTTGCCGACCACCCTCTGTGTCCCCCGGTTTGCAGCTCTCCCCTGGGTCATAGGCCATCCCGACCCGGGCCCCCGTCTGACCTCCCGAGCCCTAGCAGTGGCCCCCCATCTGTCTCTTCCCCGTGTACCCCAGCAATGTCTTCAGTGGGACCCCCTCTCGGGTCCCCCACTTGACCATCACCTGAAGACCCCCACGCGCCAAACACCCAGAGTCACCTGCCGCCGTCTCACCCCATCTGGTGGCGGCCGTGTTTGCCTCGACTCAGCTCCTCTAACACGCTCATGTTTCTGGCAAAATCCAGGGCTTGGGTTTTGTCTTTAACCTGTAACGCTCGCAACCCCAATAAAGCATTTAAAATGATTATTTTCTGAGTCTTCTGTCTTTTGCTTGGGTACTGGATCGTGGGAGGGAAGGAGGCGCTGGACCCCTGGGAGGGGCGGGGGCCTCGCGGTGTGGACGCCTCCTCCACCCTCACGACACACAGGCGCGGGCCGGGGGTCTGGGGCAGTTTCGAGTACCAGGTTCCCAGAGATGGCGTGCCACGGGGGGAGGGACAAAGGAAGAATGAAGTGCCACCGCCTCAGCCCCAGGGAACATTCCCCCACCCTGGGAGCTGGGGGCTGGGCAGCTCCTAAAACGTTCTGGAAGGTTCTGGAAGGTTCTGGATACCCTAGCTGTTGCTGGAGATGGGGACCCAGGGATCCTCCCAGCTGGGGACTTACACCCCTCCCGAGATTGAGGCCGCAGCGGGAGCCGCTGGGACACGGGTGGACAGGAGCAGAGCTCAGCCCTGCCCTGCCCTGCCCTGCCAGGTGCTGGGCTCTGGCGTCCGGGGAGGGTGAGGCCGGTGCCCAAGGTGCCAGGAGGCCTGGCCCGGCCTCTCCCCTGCAGCCCCGACTCCAAGCCCTTTGGGCAGATCTGCCTGTGCCTGTACCTCCACCTCTGTGAGGACTGCGGAGCCCTGCCGGGGGTGGGGAGGCCTGCCCCCCGGCCCAGGGCATCCTGCCCCTGCTCCAACCCTCCTGCCGGGCGCTGGCGTCCTGGGTCCCTGCAGGGCCCCCACGTGGGCAGCCTCCGAAGGAGGGGGGGAGCGGTGGTCAGGGGCTGCCTGCAGGAGGGGAGATTTAGGCTTGAAGAGGAGGAGGACGGGGGTGGGAAAGAGCAAAGGAAGTGGGGGCACCATGCCCTCGTGGGCAGCCCCTGGCTGGGCGGAGGTGAGGTGGGCGTGGGGCCTGGCTCTGCTCCTTGGAGCTAGGGTTGAGGTAGACGGTCCAGGGCCCACCCCCCAGGGAGCCATGCTGAGCCCCTCTGGGGCTGCAGGGGGAGGCCCAGCCCTGCCTGCCCTCCTGAGAGCAGGTTGGAGAGGGCTGCCCGCAGCCTGCACGCCCACCGCAGCCCTGCCCCACGCCGCCTCCTCCTCGGGCTGCAGCTGCCCAGGCCCGGATCACTTACCACCGGCCCTGTCCGCACACATGCCCCTCTGGCTGCCCCCGGGGCTCCCCTGCAGCTTCCTCACTCTCACTTGCCCCCTGGCTCCACCCACCCTTGCTGGCACCCAAGACCCCATGACCTCCCCTGACCTCTACAGCCCTGGGCACAGCCAACCGCTTGCCCCAGTTCTCCCAGGGTAGCCCGCGCTCGCGCCGCCCTCTCAGGGCTGCCCTGCCCCTACTCTGCCCTGATTGGCCCAGCCGCATGCCAGGTGTCCCGGCACTGCCCTGGGCCCTCTCTTCTCTCTCGCTGCTCTGCAAAGTCTCAGTTCATCCCAGAGCTCCATCCTTCCGTCCACCCACTCGCCCGCCCTTCTACCCATCCACCGCCCACCCACTCGCCCACCCATCCATCCGTCCACCCACGTGCAGAGGCAGCACTCACACGCAGGACACCCCAGGCAGGGAGCTGGGGGAAGAACAGGGAAGGAAGACAGGGGTGCTGGGTGGGGAGGCTGAGCTGGAGCAGAGACCGGAAGGAGGCAGGAAGGGTGATTGCGGCGGGCGTGGGGGGCAGTGAGGAGATGAGGTCGAGCTGCTATGGGGGCCAGAGGGCACAGGCTGCGCGGGGCACTGCCATGCGTGGGCCCCGCTGCAGTGGGCTGGACAGCGGCTCTCAGAAAGGTGTCCACACCCTGCCCCCCAGCGCCTGTGACTGCGGCCTTATCTAGAAGAAGGGTCTTTGCAGCTAGAACTAAATGGAGGGTCTTTCGATGAGATCATCTCGGGTTTAGGGTGGCCTAGGTCAAATGACAGGTGTCCTTAGAAGAGAAGAGAAGGGGAAAGGTGGCCAAGGAACAAGGCCATGTGACCATGGAGGCAGAGGTGGGAGCCACGCTGCCAAGGAACGCGGGGAGGTGGGGAAGGGTCCTCCCCTGGGGCTGTCCTGCCAAGCCCGTGACGGGCTCCCGGCCTCCAGAACTGGGAGGGGATGAACGTCCGTTGTGTCCAGCGTCCTGCCTGTGGTCACTTAGGACCCTGACGTGAGGGTGTGCCTGCCCTGTCCCAGCCCTGCTCCAGGCGCTGAGGATGCGGCAGTGAGCGCGTCAGTGGGGGCATCTGACCACGCCCCACCGGCCCGGCACCTCCCGACCGCCGGACAGCACCCAGGTGGCCTTTGAAACCATCAGACCAGGTCACAGCCTGCCTGCAACCCAGCAGTGGCCCTTTATTTCCCTGGAGACCAGCCAACAGCCCCTGATGGCCTGGGAGGCCACCCTGCCCCACCCTGCCCATCACTGTGACCCCTCTGACATCTGCCCGGGAGGTCTCTGCTGACTGTGCCCTCGGCGAGCCTGCCCCGGCACCCTGTTGGCCTGTCCCATAATGCTCGGGAATGAAGAGGACGAGCTTCAAAAGGCACCTGCTGTGGCCGGCTCAGCTCCTCTGGCATGTCCCGCAGACCCCTTGCCCAGGGGTGCCCCTGCCCAGCCCACACGCTGCCCTCCTCCTCACCCCACGGACTCCCCCCGCTCTGGGCTCTGCTGCTGTCCAGCCTCCAGTCAAGCCCCCTGGCCACGCTCCAATGGGACCAGAATGGCAGGGGCCACAGCCTGCCACTCTCCCTTAGAGCGTTCTGTGGCTCCCACGGGCCACCGGCCAGGCTCTTCAGCACCCGGCCCCTCTCCAGGTGCAGGGCCCACCTCTCCCCTCGCGCCCCAGTGCCCACCCCCAGGCTTCATGTCCCGCACGCCCTCCGTCGCTCTGTGTAGACGTGACCCCCGACAGGGGTGTGGTCTCCCAGCTCCGCTCGTGCAGACAACGGTTTGGCACTTACTCCCTGCCCTGTCCCCAGTATGCCAGTAACCATGGCCACCGATGCCCCTGGTGGGTCCTCCTCAAACTCCCTGGGCTCTGTCCGCAGCTCCGAAGGCAGAGTGGCCAGAGAGAAGGCCCTAGAGGCTGCCTCAAGGGATTCCCCGCGCGGACCAGCTCATGCCCAGCCCTCTCTGCTGCTGCCCTGAGCAGGTCCCAGCCTCAGAGGCCTCCTCACCGGGGACCTCACCTGGCCCTGCTTAGCCTCATCCTCAAGTAACCCATCCGCTGGCCCCGGTTCCTGGGCCCTCCAGCTGCCCCCGGGCCTGGCACCTGGCCGGTGCTTCCGCACAGGTGCGGCCAGGCTGGGGGGCAGCTGGGCCTAGGGGGCCACAGAGGGACAGGCCACCGCCCCCCAGCCTGGTCTCTACCTGCTCTGCTGGCCCCCAGCCCCGGCCGGCCCCTCTCCCAGGCCAGGCCGCAGCCCCAGGCCTCATTAGCGCAGCCTGCAGCCTCCCTCCCGCGCCCGGCCCAGCCAGCCAGGCCTCAGCCGGCCAGAAACCGAAGAGAAAATGCCTGTTTATGCCAGTTATGCCGAAAGCAAAACAGTTTGTGGTTTGTGACCCAAATTTTTTGCCTTTTTTTTCAGAACATAACAAAGCCCAAGACAACTCCCTCCCCACCCCCAGCCCTCCCCCCAGGCAGACAGAAATGATCTGTTTACACTGGCCGAGGGGGCCGGCACACTCCCCTGGCCAGCCGGCCCACTCCCCCAGCCCTGTGCCCTCAGGACTGGTGCCTCGGGGGGAAGGGGCTGCCGGCCCAGGCCCAGCTGAGGTGGGGGTGAGAGGCGAGGACAGCAGGCTAGGGCGAGGGGAGGTGTTCCGTGGGCCGGGAGTATTGGGGTGCACCCAGCTAGGAGCTGGAGAGGCAACGCCACACACTTGCACAGAAAAGGATGGCAGGGGGCTGCTGCCCTCCAAGGAGCCCCTCCACACGTCTGCCCTCAGCCCTGCAGCACCGACCACCTGCACGCAGACAGGTGCCTGCACCCAGGGGTGATGGGGCTCGCCCTCCCACCTGCTGCCCCCACCACCTCCCTCCGTCTCCCCATCACCCACAGCTGAGGCTGCGCACAGCTGGGACTGGAGTACACAGACGGCACATCCTCTGTCCAGGGAGCCGCCAGCCAAGTGGCTGTGTCAGTGGGCGGCAGGTGTCGAACAGGGTGGCCCCAGACTGCGCTGAGGGAGATCAAGGCATCCCTAGGAGCTGGCCAGAGGGGTGCACAGGCACGCGCTGGAGCCCAGTGGCGGGGACAGCAGGCCCCACGGTGCTGTGGCTGGAAGCAGGGACTGGAACCCTTCTCCACTCTGCCCGCTGCAGACTGCTCCCCCGAAGCCACCCTCCGAGGAGATGGAAAAGTGGAGCAAGGCTCTGCCTCCCCTCTGGCACCTGGCAGTGCCCTGCCCCTGTCCCCCACCCCGCTGCCCGCTGCCTTCTCTTGGTCTCCCATCTTACTCCCTCCCTCCATCCACGCGCTGGCTGTGCCTGCTCTGGACCGAGGGCCGCCTGGCGGTGTCCTGGGGGGACACCAGTGGGGGTGAGGTGAGGGCACCCTGGAGACTGGGGACACTCCCTGCTGCTGCGTCTGAAGGGTCACAGGCATCAGCAAGACACTGGGGCTGGAAGGGTGTTCTGGGCAGAGGGAACCGCGTGGGCCGGAGAGGCGAAGGTGTGCACCACGTGGAGAGGGGTCAAGGGTTCCAGTCAGCCAGAGCTCCAAGGGCCCAGTGCTGAGTCGAAAAGCTGAACTTGACCTTGAGAGCGCTCTGGACAGCAGGGAATTTTTGAGGGGAAAGTGAGCGAATCACATGCGAGTGTTAGATTTGGTCTGAATGTGGGACACCCTGGAACCCAAGCCAGTTTGGGGGTGTGCTGGAGGAGGGTGCGGGAGGGGCGGTGCTTGGCGGGAGCAGGGGAGGCGCTCTAGCTGGGAGGAGCTCAGTGTGGCCAGCAGCACCGCTAGCTCCTCGCAGGCCCTGGGGGGGCCTGTTCACCCTCCCCCAGCCCCACAGAAGGCGGGCCCTGGCTCCAGCTGGGGGAGGGATGTAGAGGCAGGGCGCTCCCCTGCCTTAGGCCCGGGAGGCAGTCCGGTTCTGCCCGCTGCTGGCTGGCAGCTCCCCCCTGGCGGAGCGTCATTTTGGGAAGGTCTGGCCCAGTACCTCTGCTTCCCTCCCCTGCCTTGTCATCCCTGGCCTCCCCTCGATCAGGAACAGATGTGCCTCCGAGCAGGAATTCTAGCTATTCGGTTTAGCCAGCCACTCCGGGAGTTTCTGATAAGGCAAATTGGTTCTCTACACAGTCAGAGGAGGCGGGAGAAAGAACAAGCTGTGCCCACCCCCTTCTTCCTGCCGAGGGGCCTAGGACGCTCCCCAGCCGGGTCCCTGGCCCTTGCAGTGCCTTGGGAAGAAAGGCTCTGGAGGCCTCTCCTCACAGCCTGGGATGCTGAGTGGCAAAGGGCCGGCAGGTGGGGATGGGCTGAGGCTGCAGGAGTCGTTCGTACCCCTGGACCTGGGTTCTGAGCTCTGGTGGGAGGGAAAGAAATCTGGACCGGAGCCCTCTGTGATGGTGAAGCGGCCGCTGCCCCTCCCAGAGCTTGGCCCCCAGGGGCTGCACACCTAGTGTGTCCGAGTCGGCATACAAACCCTTCCGGCACCCTGGTCCTTCCTGCGTCATTCACTCCCTAAACATTTGCTCCCTAAACATTGGTTCCTATGGTGGGCCAGCCCTGCTTGGAACTTGGGGGTGGCACATCCCAGAATTATTCACTCAGATCTGTCATTCTGGATCCCTGGATCCCAGAACAGCATCTTATCTTGTTCTATTCTGTCCATGATTTTAGCCTGCTGGGGCCATTTTGAATCTCAATTTGGTTTTCCAGCACTTGGCTTATGTCTCTCATCCTTGGACCCCCAATACCCAGAAGAGTACCTACCTCAGAGTAGGAACTGAAAGTGGGCCCCATGAATGGATGGGTGGATACATGGGTGTGTGGGTGGATGGGTAGATGCATGTCTGGGTGGATGACCAAGTGGATGGGGAGATGGATGGGTGGGTGAATGGATGGATGGGTGTAGGGATGGATGAATATGTAGATGTATTTAAGTATGTATGGATGGATGCGTCTGTGGATAGGTACAAGTCAACTGCAGGTCAACAAGTATCTACCTGGGTTCTCATCTGAAATGGTCCTAATGGAGAGAGAAGCAACTTATTGAATGCCTATTCTCATAGAAATTGATTGTGCTGATTCAAGATGTAATATATCCTGTTTTCAGAGTCTTACACATCTTAGAGTTTGAAAGATATTTGTTGATTAAATGAAATTTAAAGGTCTTTTAAGTGAACATATATCTGGAAAATGTCTCAAGAGGACCTAGAAAATCTGAATGCGTGAACAACCAGGCTGTCAACTGAAAGTTATAAAATCTTACCCCAGAAAAAGGCACAGGGACCAGAGAGTTTTATGGGCAAGTTTTTATAAACACTCAAGATCATTACTATACTATACAAAATGTTTCAAGCATAGAAGGCGGACAAAGTTCCAATTCGTTCTCTGTGTTAGCATAACCCTGATACCAAAATCCAATCATGATGGCACAAAAAAGGAAAAACCACCATCCAAGGTCACATGTGAAGATAGATGCAAATATTGTCAATAAAAGAATTAGAAAATTGAATCCAGCACTGTGTAGTAATATCATAATAGACCATGACCAGATATAATATGTTTCCAGGGATGCGAGGATGACTCAACATTAAGAAATCCATAAGATCATCATGTTAATAGGCCAAAGGAAGAAAAACCATATGATAGTATTGAGAAATGCCGAAAACGTACTTAATAACATCTAAAATGCACTCCCAGTTATGACGCATGTTTAATAGGCTAGGACTAAAAAGAAACTTCCTTAACACAACAGAAGATATTGACTCCTCAGTCTTCTGCTACCCCGTCACCCAAGAGATGGCTCCTTTCACGGCCACCACCAACCTTGTAGTTGCAATGAATGACGTGATAGAAAATTTCAGCAGACAAGTAGAAAATATTAAAAATGTCTAAATTAATGTTTAGAACTGAAAAGAAATTACGGGATGGAATTAGCAGCAGAATGGAGATGATGGAAGAGTCTGTGAACTTAAAGATAGATCAATACAGGCTATCTGCTGTGAAGAAGAGAGAGGGAAGTGATTTTAAAAGCACAAATAAAGACTCAAAGACACATGAACAGTGTTAAAAGTTTTAAAATATGGGTAATTGGAATTCCAGGAGGGCAGGAGGAGAGAGAATGGAGCAGAAAAAATATTTTAAAAACGACTAAAAACTTCCCAAATTGATTAAAAACATAAATTCACAAATTCAAGAAGTGCTTCAAAACCTGAATAGGATCAATTGGGAAAAAAATCATGCTTAGGCGTATCCAAGTCAAATTGATGAAGATGAAACCTAAAAGGGAAAATCTCGAAAGAAGAAAAAACACGCTACAAAACAGAGGATAATGAATTATAGCAGACTTCTCATCAGAAACTATGGAGGCCAGAAGACAGTGGAACGACGTAGTGTAAAGCCTGGCATGTTCTCCTCTCGCCTGCGGCGGCCACTTGGCCCAGTTTGGCTGCCCCACCTTTCTGGATGCCTTTTTGGTCTCCCTTCCGTTAATTGTTGTTTTGCCTTGCCCTGCCCTGGGCTTTTTCTATCCTCCCATTTCTCCCACCTGGAGGCAGGCCCGCTCTCCTGCTGCAGTCCTGGCTGTGCAACCTCTAGAGGTACTCCTGGCATTGGCCACAGCTCCTCATGTGCCGGCCCCAGGCCAAGGGATGGCTGTTCTGAGGCTGAGGAGCTCCTGGCACCCCAACCTTGGACCCACCTGGGGTCTCCTTGCTGCTCCCGGGCAGGCCTGAGGGCTTGCACGGTGGGAGGCGGGGGTCCAGTGCCACTTCCTGTTTTGAGTGATGTCAGCCCAGGGGTGACTGGAGCCTGATGCCCGATGCCCCTCGGCCCTCCCAGAGTGAGAATTCTCATCGTGTTTTCCAAAGCGCTCTTGCGGGCCCAGGGCTGTGCTGAGAGCCCGTGGGGCATGCCCTGTGGAATGTCCCCAGCACCCAGGGGACAGGCCCTGTGCCCACCAGCCCATCCCCCAGGTGAGAACAGCAAGCTTGGGGACAGGTTTAGGGTACCTGCTGGGAGGCTACTCTGTGAGCATCTCCGCCAGCCAGTTCCCTGGCCCTGGGCCCCTCCCTCCCCGGCCCCTCCCCCACCAGGCGCTGTCTAGATTCTGGGCCCAGGAAACACTGCTTGGAGATTGGAAGAGCTGGCAGGGAGGGAGGGGGGCCAGTGCCCTGTGTCCGGCTCCCTTCTCTCACAGGCCGGGCAGCTCTGCCGCTGGGCCCGCTGCTTGGGACGGAAGGATGAAGGAGTGGCAGGGAGGGGCCAGGCGCGGCTGACGTGGGCCAGGGCTGTGCCTCCCTCAGCTGGACAAGGACAAGGTCCTTCCGCAGGCCCCGGTGCCCCATGGGGATGCATCAGCCAGGCCAGGCCCACGGCCCAGGGGTGTCTGGGAGACCCCCTCCAGCTCAGTGGCACAGCCCTGGGGACCAGTGGGGGTGCTGGCTGGTACTGCCCAGCGCACACCGCCGAGGCACTGCAGACACCTGCCCGGCGCTGGCTGGCACAGGCCGGAGGAGGGGCCTGCTTGGGTGGGGCCTGCCCCCGAGCTCGTGGCCCCTCCCTGGCCTGCGGGCTCCCGTGTGGGCAGCTCAGGAGAGGAAGCCGAGGGCCCGAGCTCCTCAATCCTGCTAACTCCTGCCCGCTGCGAGTCCAGTGGAAACTCCCCACGGCAGTGCTGGGGGCTGAAGTCCGACTCCCGGTGACGGTCTGGGAAGCCGTCACTGAGTGTCGCGCATGAGGCGAAGCCTGGGGCAGGGCCCATCGAGGAGCTGGCTGGCCGCGCTCTGCTTGTGGTTACGCAGACGGAGGGCTTTGCTCTCTGCGGTTCCCCAGGGGCTCAGAAGGATTCCCAGACGCAAAGGCACTCACTGCTGCCAGGTCCGGGGCAGAGGGGCGTTTGGGGGCGCAGGCTGTGGGAGAGGGCAGGGGGCTGCTCCAGCCAGGGGTGGGGGGGAGACAAACAGCTGCCAGACTGGAGACCCCGCGTGGGGCAGGTAGGGGGCTGCCCTGAGGGTCGCGCCCTGGTCAGGGGGGAGCCCTGGGACTTACGGGCCGTAGAGGGTGGGCCAGAGGGAGCTGCAGGAGGTGGGTGCCCTGGGCTGGGCTGCTCAGGGAGGGCTTGGAAGCGGAGGCTCCGGGGTGGTCCTGCCGGGCGGGGGCTGGGGGGGCGCAGGGAAGGGCCAGTCTGCCAGGGCGCTGGGGCACTGAGGGCAGAGCGGCCGCGTTCGGGCACAGGCGGGGCTGGGTGGAGGCCAGCACATGGGACCTTGGCCAGCTGCCAGCTGCACTTAAGAATGTCCCTGATGAAGCAGCGAACTTTATTAATTCCATTAAATCTCAGCCTGGAGTGTGTCTTTTTAATATTCCGTGTGAGGGGCCAGGAGGTGCGCACAAAGCACTCCCGCGGTGCCAGGGGTGGCCGTGCCCCGGGAATGCCGCCACGTGGTGGCTTCAGTGGCAAGCTCACCTGGCCCCGAGCACCGTTTTCACGGGTGACTGACCAGTGGTTTTCTCAGAGAAGAATGAAATGATCCGGTCACCTCAAGGAAAGCCACGGAAGGATGTTGCTCTTGGTGATCACATTGGAGCTTTCATGGAAAAGTCAGAATTTGGGGAGGTTGCACCTGCCCATTGAGGCGGACAGTTTTCCGATCCCTTTCTGAAGAGCTCCGTGGGCAGTGACAGGCGTGGGCTTTCCCCGTGGACAGCGCAGGCTCAGCCTCACCGTCAGCTCTGCGGAACTGGCCCATCAGTTCTGCAGGGGCTCGTGCAGGACGCTACGGACACGCGCACACGGAAAGGCCTTTGAAAGTGCGGGATAGACCAGACCAGTGGGGTTTTTCCCCAATCAACTTTCTGATTCGGAATAATTTTAGGTTTACAGACCAGTTGCGAAGATTGTATGGACAGCTCCGGAATCCCCTCGGCAATTCCCTGTTGTTGACATCTTAGTGGCTGCTGAGAAAGCAACATTGGTCCATGACTATTAACTCACCCCAGGCTTCGTCTGCACGTCACCGATGTCTCTGTTCCTGTCCTCTCTGTTCCAGGGTCCACGGGGCTTTCGGTCATCCTGTCTCCGCGGTTTCCTAAAGCGATGGATTTTAACGTCACAGGCTGGAAAAGTCGCGGGTTTGGTTTCAGACTCCACATCGCGGCTGAGCATCAGGAAATCACCACTGTGGAGTTTTGGTGGAGTATCAAACAGGGAACCCGCAAACACATGAGAAGGTCGTTACAATGCCCCCTTTCCCAAGCACACATGTTCGCAAGCGTGTTCCCACGAGTCACCAGGGCAGCCCCGGCGGGTGCCGAGGAGGCTCTGCTGTCTGCCCGCCGCAGGGATTTGCAAAAAGCAAAGCCAAGCCTGTCTTCACACTAAATTTGTTTTCTGTTGAAAAGCCTAGTTATCTTTTATAAGAAATATTTTATGTTACTATGTAGTGAGTTTATTATTACTGTTGTGATGTTTGAAGTAATTCATTTAACTTATTTTTTTAATTTCTAAAAATTTAAATATCAAAAAATCGTTTGAAAGTCTTCGCTGTGACTTCAAAGACCGTGAACATCCACATGTACAACCTCCAGCAACGACAGCTCTTGCGGGGTCCTCGGTGACTCTCAGGGATGTGAGGGGTGCCGAGACCTGGATGTTTGAAAACGGAGGTCCCCGAGGGGGGTCCAGCAGCTCAGCCCGTGGTGAGCAGAGGGCCAGGCGTCCCGGCTGTTTCAGATCCTGGCCCGTCGCCCAACTTTTCTGCGCCTCGGTTTCCACGCGTGTAGAAGGGACCATGCGTGCACGGGCTCACACAGCATGAGCCATGTAAACGCCTGGCTCAAGCTGCTCTTCCCACGGTGGGGGGTGGTGACAGCATGGAAGGAAGGGACAGAGGGTCGTCGGACAAGCCCCAGACTGACAGGTGCAGGGAGAAGCTGCGCAGGATGCACAGAGGGTCTCTGTCACCGTCCTCAGCCCACACGGCGTCCCCTGTTATAAGACTGACATCCTGCAGCCGGGGGCCTCACGTCACGACTGCTGTACCAACACGGACCCTGCCGGCATCGAGCACCCGCGGCTCACGTCGGGCTCTCTCTGCGTTGTAGGGTCCCCGGGTCTGGCCGAGGTGTGACGACCAGTGCAGTGTCATACAGGACAAAAGTCCTCTGTGCTCCACCTGTTCACCCCTCCCTGCCCCACCCCTGGCAGCCACCGATCCCGTGACCTGGAGTTGGAATCCTGCGGAACGTGGCTTCTCCAGGCCGGCCTTGTCCACTTAGTGTTGACAACCCGCGTCCAGTTTGCTCCGTGTCCCTGTGGCTGGCGACGCTGTCTCAGCACCGAAGGGCGTTCACAGTCTGTTCGTCACGCACGGCTGAGAGGCATCCTGGCTGCGTGAGTTTGCCAGTCGGGAGCACGACTGCCCTGAACATCTGTGGGCAGGTTTCCGCGCAGACGTAAGTTTTCTCTCTAATCAAACTTCGTTTCAAGTTACTGACATGTCATCTTAAGACGATTTTTAAGGCAGCTCCTGTGTTTGAAGGGCTTCTGGATCCTACATCATTGTTTTAAATTTGCAATGTTCTTTTCCTCTGTAGTTTAATGTTCCTTGTGCAGGTCGTGGCCGGTCCGTTCCCGGACTTTCTCTGTTCCTCTTTCCGCCTGAAGCTCGGTCCGTGTCAGCACCACGAGGTTTTAATGATGGGTGCTCTGTAACACGTTCTGACCCGCCTTCTGTTTTAGAACATTTGTTTAAAACCTGCCCCTCTTAGGTAAGCCTGCCTTAGAGACACCTTCCTCTCTGGACCTGGTGCAGAGAGACCCCTCGCCCCCCGAACGGGCACTCCGAACCAGACACCTGCGTTTTACCCGGCATCAGAGTAGCCTTGCTTCTCCTTGACTTTGTATTAATAGTTGACGCATAACAGACACTTCTGTGCCCTGCCACGTGCCCAGTGGGGACAAGGTGCCACTGTTTCACACAGCGTCCCCACTAAGGGGGACCCCAGCCCGTGTCTCCCATGGGGCTTCCAGAGGGACAGTGGGGGACTCTGCCTGGGCCTCTCCGAGAGCCCCTTTGCACACTCCCACCGAGGGGGGGCTCACGCTGCATGAGGTGGGCGGTGGCCTCTAGCTCCTGGAACTGCACTTGTCCCCTCAAATCGGGTGGCTGGGGCCTTCCGGAGACAGCGCCCCGCAGCTGGGCCAGCTCACTCAAGACTACACATTCTGCCCAGAGATTGTCTCTGAGCCTCCTCCCCACCCTGGGCCCATTCCCAGGTCTCGATTGCCCCCAGTGTTATGCCAAAAGAGCCCCTGCCAGGAACACGGGGCTGATGGAACCAGCCCCTCCAGGCCCAGACTCGGCTCCAGCGGGGGGACGGGAGGGGGAGGTGCTGTTGGAGGGTCGGCTTTCCACAGACCCTGGGGTCTGGCAGGCTCTGGCATGCCCCGTCCGCTGTAGCAGCCCCCTGGGAGCCCGGCTGAGGGTTCCGTGCTCTCGCTGGGCCTCGGAAGCCCAGGCAGAGCAACTGGCCCCCGTGGTGGAGGCTGAGTGCTGGGAGCCTGTCCTCCTCGGGCACTCCCATGGCCCTGGGGTCCAGCCTGGCTGCACCCCTGAGGACGGAGGACTGGGACGGCCCACCGAGCTGAGTGCCCGGCCCCAGGGCCACCCTCTGGGCAGCCTGCCTGCTGCGGACCCCAGCCCTCCCCTCACAATTAGGGAAAACCAGCTGCTTCCTGTTTGTGTCAAGAACTGGCTTGTTTTTCTGCGGGTGGTTGAGGGTCGGAGAGCCCAGTGGGATGGCCAGCCCCCATCCTCCTAGGGCCTGCTGCTCTGGAGAGAAACTTAATCACTTTGTTTTCTCGGTTTAGGTTTTGCTTTTTAATAAAAAAACGACCCCGCGCACTCCAGCCCCAGGGCCCTGTGACGCTCCTGACATAGCAGGCGTCGCTGTGAAACGTCTGCCTCTGCTCTGGCGAGCTCCGGCAGGGGCGGCGGGTCTCCAGAGCTCCACCCTGCAGGGCCAGGCCTGGGCACTGCCACCTGAAGGTGGGAGGCCAAGGGGAGCCCACCCAGTCCTCCGTCTGGAGCAGAGTCTGGGCGAGGCCCCCTGTGCCCCCAGCCAAGGTCAGTGCCTGGGAGAAGGGCCCTCAAGTGCCACGGGAGGCCTGGGAAGGGGAGGACCCTGTGGTGTCCCCCAGAGAGGGGTGGCAGGTCTGAGGGCCTGCTGGGTGACCTGGCTTCCAGATCAGCCTGTGAGTTGGCTTTCTTCCTCCCTCCTCCCTCCTTCCTCCCTCCCCACCCATCCATCCATCCATCCATCTATTCTTCCATCCCTCCACCCACCCATCCATCCATCCATCCATGCATCCATCCACCCACCCATCCACCCACCCATCCCTCCATCCATCCATCCATCCATCCCTCCATCCATGCATCCATCCACCCACCTATCCACCCACCCATCCCTCCATCCTTCCCTCCATCCATCCATCCCTCCATCCATGCATGCATTGGTCCATCCACCCCTCCATCCATCCACCCACCCATCTACTATCCATCCATCCACCCATCCCTCCACCCACACAGCCATCCATGCATCCATCCCTTCCACCCGTCTACATCTCTCTCCATCCCCTATCACATGCTCATGTGGACACCTGTGGGGAGTGTGTCTCAGGCAGGGGCAGCAGGTGCGAGCCCTGTAGGGTGGTGGAGCTGCATCTTGGGGGCGTGTGGGAGGCAGGTAAGCAGGCAGGAGTGACTTGAAAACACATCTGAGGGGCCGAGGGGGGCCAGTCCTAGAAGGCTCCAGGGAGCCCTGAGAAGGATGTGGCTTTTTCTCTGAGTGAGATGGGGGTTGGTGGGGGGTCCCTGACTTAGGTGTTAAAGTACCCTGTGACTGTAGACTGAACAGACTGCCAGGGGCCAGGACCAAAGCTGGGGGAAGTTGAGGCACATGCCTGGGTCCTGCAGCTTTGTCCTGCTCACGTGGAAGGACGCAGTCTCCCCGGTGGAGAGGAGCAGGCAGAAAGGCACACGGGGAGCTCAGGGCCAGACACTCACATCTGAGGTGGCCAGGGACATCGGTAAAAGGGCAAAAACAGACAGTGCCAGCCCAGGCTGTGCTGCTGGGAGGACCCTGGCCAGGATCTCGGCACAGCCTGGGCAGGGGGTCAGGTCCTGGCTGCCTGCTCTGCCCTCCCAGGTGGCCGGCACTTCCCTCGGGCTGGCCTCACAGGCAGCTCTCCTTGGTCCCCTACCCTGATGTCCCACACCCCGGCTGCTGCCCCAGTGAGGCCTGGCCCCAGCCCCCAAGCCCCTGGCCAGGCCATGCTTCAAGGCAGAGGCAGAGGGGGCATGGGGCAGTGAGGGACAGAGAGGTCTGAGCAGACGGCAGGATGGCTGGGCCTGGGGAGGGACAGTCCAAGGTGGGCCCTGGGCGACAGGACGAGGCGCACGGATGTTTTCTGCATTAAGGAGCACATGGGAAGGCAGGGAACAAACACTCCTGTCTTCCACTCAGGCACGAAATGATCCGGTCATCCGTTTGCATTTCAGGGTCTGGAAAACAGCTGATTCCAGAAACTCAAAACTTGGCTGGGCACGGAGCTCTGTGGTGGAGGGCCCCCCACAGGGCTAGGGGTGGGGGCTCGGGCCCGGGGCCCCGCTCAGGCCGGGCTGCAGGGAAGAGCCCACCGCACTTCCGGCCAGGTTTCTATAGCACTGGTGACCGGGACACTCGAGGCTCTGGAAACTTGGTGGGCTAATCCGGGCCCTAATCCTAGCAACGGCCAGGCCTACAGCCACATGACGGCTGTGGGGAAGCTGAGCGGGCACCCGAGACCCTCCTGCGAGGGGCCTGGCCACCCCAGTGCCCAGGCTCTCCCTGCGTCCTGGCCTGGGGGGCGTTGGCGCTGGGAGTAGGGCTGCTTTGGGCCCCTCCTGGGCCACCCTCTGGGCTGCTTGGGGTCCCCGTGGCTGCCTTCCCCCAGAGGTTGTCAGGATCAGAGATTAGCAGTGAGGGCCCATGCTGGCAGCAAGGCTCCTGCTGCGAGTGGCAGAACCAGCGACTTCTGGGGCAGGCCCAGGGATCCTGGCACACTCGTTAGGGGCCCCGGGCTGGGGCAGGGCCACAGCAGAGGGTCTGCTGGGCCACTGGAGACCTGAGGATGGCCAGGAGTCTGGAGGCCTTAACTGAGGAGGCCTGCTGCACATGTGTGTGTCTGTGTGTGTGTGTGTGAACGTGGGCTGTGTGTGTGCACGGGTGTGTGTGTGCACACGTGTGTCTCGGTGCACACGGGCACAGGAGGGAGAGAGGGGTACTCCGGGTCCATATGTGCGCCTGCTTCTCATCTATTCATCCATCATTTGTTCACTCATTCATTCATTCAGCAATGGTTGGGGAGACCCAGGAAGTGCCGGCTCTGACTGCCCCCCCAGGGCCTGGGGTACGCTGTGCCACCTCAGTGGTGTTTGCTGGGTGGCGGCAGCAGGTTGAGAGGCTGCCTGAGGCTCAGCGGGGGGCAGTCCCCACTGTGAGCCCCCAGCACCTCGAGACCAGCTCTGGACTGGAGTCCTTGGGCTCCTCCCTCTGCCCCTTCGTGAGCACCCCCACACACTGCCGAGGTCCAGCCTCAGCCAGGGCTCTCTCTCCTGGGGGTGTGGGCAGGGCCCCCCGGGGACAGGTTGTGGCCTGGCTGTGTCCGTGAGCTGGAGTCGGGCCAACCTGGGCTGGAGTTCCTGGCTCCCCACCGTTGAGTGTGTGTCTGAGGGAACGTCACTCAACAGAAACTGAGCCTCAGTTTCCTTGTCTGAAGCATGGGAACAGTGACAGTCCCGACAACCTCAGAATTACGGAAGTGATGCCTGCGGGACATGCTGCTGGCACCTGGCCATGGAGGAGTGTGAAGAAGGGACAGCCACTGTCATTGTCACAGCAGATTGTCCCCTGAGGACAGTGAGGGGCAGGCGGGTGGGCTCAGGACTGGCCTCGCCTGTCACATGTTTTCTCGGGCGTGTGCCCTGTGCTGCAGGCCCCTGTCCTCAGGACGGGGCCCCTTATTTCCAGGTGGGAAAGGCTCTGTGGGCCCCGGGAGGCCTCTGGGGAGGGGAGAGCCCCAGGGCCACCTGCAGTGTCCAAGAAGCCCTCTGGGAGGACATGGGACACTCTGGATGCCCTCTAGCATGGGGCGGGGTGGGGGCTTCTCTGGTTCCCAGATTGTCCTGCCATCCCAGGAGGCAGCTTTGGGGGATCCCTCCCGCCGAGGCGGGGGACAGCAGGTGGAGGCCAGGAGGGACCACAGCAGGCCCTGGGGATGCCATCTCAGCCCACCGTCTGGCGCTCAGGGGCCGGCTCTGCACAGGGTGGCCTGGGCAGCAGGGGTAGGGCCCTGGCTCAGGCCTGAAAAAGGCCCAACTTGGCCACTCAACCCCAGGAGCCACTGTCAGTGCCCTGGCAAGGTGCTGACTCAGTTTCCCCTTCCACCCTCTGCCCTTCCCTGGCGTCTGGGTGGAACCGGCCTGGACCCACTCCACCCCACCCGTCTTCGCTCCTGCCAGACCGGCTGTTGGGGGGGCAAGGGCGGGGAAGGACAGGGAGAGGGGAGGAGTGAGGGGCCTTCCATTAGGGACCTGAAGAAGAAGGACAAAGGTAGGAAACCAGAGTGGCACCCTAGGCATGGGTTGGGGGGATGGCCGCGGCATCTCCCAGTGCCTATGCCCCAGGAATGAGCCTTCGCCAGGGGAAGGTGGCTTCTCCACAGCCACCCTGTGCAAGCCGCGCAGGCCCATCAGAAGCGGAGGGGGCTTGGGAGGAACAGGGTGGAGGCGCGGCACAGGTCAGGCCAGGCCCCATTGTTTAGAAAAGAAGGAACTGACTTCAGCTCCGGGAGCAGGGCCTCCCACCCCACCCGGACTTCCTGCTGCCTGGGCCTGCCAGGGCGGACTTTGTCCACCTTATTTGGGGATTGAGAAGCTGCTGTGCTGTGTGGCCCTGGGAGACACGGCCTGGAACCACAGACTCACAGGGTGGAGGCTGCCTTTGCAGCCACACTTCATAACTCCCTTTAGCTGAAGAAAGTGCCATTCGAGGGTCCATTCTTTCTTCCATCCAACATGGAGGGTCTACCTACCCCTCATGCATCCACCTACCCACTTACATGTCTGCATTCACCTTCATAGCTACACATTCCCCCAGCACTCACCCATCTGCCCACTTCTCCCTCCCTCCACCCAGCCCTCCATCCATTCACTCATCCAGCCATCTGCCCATCCATACATCCATCCATCATCCTCCCAGCCCTCCATCCATACACTCATCCAGCCATCTGCCCATCCATCCATCCATCCATCATCCTCCCAGCCCTCCATCCATGCACTCATCCAGCCATCTGCCCATCCATCCATCTATCCATCCACCCAGCCCTCCATCCATACACTCATCCAGCCATCTGCCTATCCATCCATCCATCCATCCATCCATCCATCCATCCATCCATCCACCCAGCCCTCCATCCATACACTCATCCAGCCATCTGCCTATCCATCCATCCATCCATCCATCCATCCATCCATCCACCCAGCCCTCCATCCATACACTCATCCAGCCATCTGCTTATCCATCCATCCATCATCCACCCAGTCCTCCTCCCATACACTCATCCAGTGATCTGCACATCCACCCATGCATCTGCCTACCCATTCATACATCTACCACCCATCCTCATCCTCATATCTATCTATTCCCTCCATCTACCCCTCCCTCCACCCATACACCATCCATTTATAAACCCATCCATCTGTCCACTCACCTGAGCATCTTCTCAGCCATGTATCCATGCTGCCTCATATGCATCCATCCACCCGCTCACCACCAGCTCTTCTGTAGTCCACAGTCATCTCAATTCATCCATCTGTCTCATAACATTCATCTGCCCACTCATCTATTGACACACACATCCATCCTCATATCCAAATTTCCTTCATCCTATCCATTCGGCCAAACTTTCTCCTTCCTTCCTTCCTCTCTCCCTCCCTCCTTCATTCCTTCCTTCTTCATCTATTCTTCCTTCCTTCCTTCCTCCTTTACCATTCTTCTATCCTTTTATCCACCTGCCTATTCATGCCATCTACTTGCTCTTCCATACACTTGTTAATCTAACTACTCACCCACCTATTCTTCTGTCCATCCATATATTTATCCACCAACTCACCACAACCAATCATTAATTCATCCTGCTGTTCATTCCAATCCACTTAGCTGTCTAACCACCTACTAATCCAGTCTATCTTTTTGTCTGTTCATCCACCCATTCACCACATATCCATCCATACACCATCACCTAACTGTATCTATTCATTCAGCAAGCATCCACTACATACCCATCCAGCAAACATACTCTCCATCCATGCTTTTAGTCTACCTTTCAATTATTCATTGCTATATTTATCTATCTGTTACCCTCTTATCTATCAGTTCATCCATCCACCCATCCAGCCACCCACCCATCATCCATCCATCCATCCTTCCACACATCCATTCATCTATCCATCCTTCCAGCCACCCATCAATCCATCTATCCATGCACACATCCATCCACACATCCATCCATCCACACATCCACCCATCCATCCACCTATTCACCCATTCACTCATTTATCCATCCATTTATCCAGCCAGCCAGCCATTCATTTATTCATCCATCCATTTATCCATCCATTCACCCATTCATCCATTCACTCATCCATCTATCCATCGGTTCATCAATCCACTTATCTACCTACCACTCTTTCCACCACAATTTTGTGGCAATGGTTTTGATATTTGAAAGCCCATTGCTAAGGAAACTTCTTGAATAAATTGCTTGATGTCTTTGATGATTGCCTAGCAGTGAAGGTCTCTCCTCCCTCTGACTCTAACCTAAAACTCACAAGGTCGAAACCCTCCAGTCCAAACAGCATCTGTGAAATGGCCCAAGTGAAGTGTGCCATGAGGCATCAGGAGCTCTTCCAGGCAGAGGGAACAGAGGTGAGAAGGGTGACATTTGGGGACCCAGCGGGGAGTCTGGTATGGCTGTCCTTGGATAGCTGCAAAAGCAGCTGTGGAGGGAGTAGGGGTGGTGAGGGTAGCTCAAAGGTGTTCCAAGTTGAAGGATTAGATACTTCCAGGAGCCCATGGGGGTTGTGGGGTGGGCCAAGGCAGGATTCCTGAGGAGGGACCCTGAATGGGCTGGCTTGAGGAGAAGGGAGGGGAGAGGGCCCCACCTGCCATGGCTGCCTGGGGCTTGGGGGGTCCAGTGAGGGAAAGTGGTGCATCCCAGAGCCCAGCTCCAACACCACACAGCCTGGCTGGGGTGCTCTGTGGGGAAGGCTGTCTCCCGGTGCAAACTGTCTGGAAGGGTGGGGCTCCTCCCGCTGCTCGGCCCCCAGTCTGACCTGAGCCCTTCCCTTGGACCCCAGCCGTTTTCAGCTTCTCGGGTCACCCTGTCGCTGCTGCCCCCACCCCATCGAGTCTGCGGAGCCTAGATCCTCCTGCTTCCGGCTCTGTCCTTCGGCCCATCCCGGAGTCTACCCAGGGTGAGGGCATGCTCTGGAGTCCCCATCACTGGCCCCCAATGTCTGTCTCCCAGTCTCCCACTCAGCAACTATGCAGCATCCAGAAAGATCTGGTGAAATTAACCCCGATCCCTGGCCCAAAGCCAGCTGCACCCCACAACTTGGACTCAGGGAGCTCAGCAGAGCATGTGGGCCTGGGCAGCTGGCCTGGGCTGGGCATTTGTCCTCAAGGCTTTGAACTTGGTGAAGGACTGCCCGGGAGGACCAGGAGGGGTGCGGAGTAGGGTCTGGATGCACCATGGCCTGGGCCAGCGGGCTCAGAGATGGGCCTGGGGCACCTCCCTCCAAGTACTGGGCGGGCTTCCTGTCTGGCCCTGGTAAGTGACCCCCCTGCCACCCCCCGCAGACGGGTGACGTCAGTGTCTGAGATAACAAGCTGGCTGTGCTGGCACCTGCCCCGGCGTATTCCCACTGTAATCTGGGCCGTCTGGGCGCAGGGGCCACCTTGGCTTCGTGGAAGCCACCCCTGCAGTGGGTTTTGCTTGGGTCAAGGAACACAGGTTGGCAGGTCTGGGCTCCGGGGACTGTTCTGCCCTTGGCACGCTTTGCCCCGTTTCAGGACCCACAGTCCTCAGTCGGGGCTCGAGGGACCTGGAGCCTGGGGGGCGCAGTAGGCACCCCCTGGGGGTGGAGATGAGTAAACAAAGGCTGATGAATTAGTGAGGTGAAAAGCAAGATGATTTTCAGGCAGGTAGGGGGACAAGGAGGAGTCTGGGGCCTCTCTGAGGAGGGCAGGACACCAGGGGCATCTGGGGACACAGCGTTGGCCAGGCTGGGCTCTGCCCCACAGCCCCACCCAGGCCAGCCTGGGGCAGCCCTGCAGGCCTGCTCTCCCAGGGCTGGCCGATGTCGTGGCCTCTCTTGTGGCCTGGACACTCCTGCCTTGGCCTAGTGATGGATCTCAGGCTCCAGGGTGGGTGGCGTGGACCACCCTTCCCCATAGCCCACCGTGTGCTCCTCTGCTGGCTGGAGGGGGCAGAGGTGGGTGGGCACCTGCAGCCGGGCAGGCAGCTGGCACCATCCTCAGGCAAGATCAGCGTGTGGCTCCAGGCCTGGCCTTGTCACGGGGGTGGTGGTGAGGGGTGTGGTCAGCAGGTGAGTGGGCAGAGGAGTGTGCAGGGTGCCAGGCCCTCAGCAGAGGTGCCCTGTGCCAGAGTACGGATGCTAAACTGCGTCCGGGGGGAAGGGGAGACAGTGAGGGTCCCAGGCAGGTGCCGGGCATGGTATGGTGTCCTGGTGGGGCTAGGTCAGCTCTCGGGAAGAGGGGCTGTGTTCCCCCGAGTCCAGGGCCTCACAAAGAGCAAGGCTGGCCTGGAGTGCCCGACACCCACCCAGGACAAGTGGCAGCAGGTGGCCAGGGCAGCAGAACACCGCTTGCCCGGGGCTGCAGCAGCCAGCAGGGAAGGGGCGCCGGGCTGAGACTGTGGTGGGAGTTCTGGGTTCAGGTAAAGCTTGGCCACAGCCTTGCAGAGAGGGGAGGTTCCTGCTGCCACGTCCAAACACCCTGTGGTCCAACCTCCCCTCCTGCGGCTCTGCCCAGGCAGGCGTGGATGCTGGGAGGCAGGAGGGCTGGGCATGGCCCTCCTGAGCTTGGGGCGGGGCTGGTGGCCCTGCTCCCCCAGGCCAGTGTCTAGGCTGGGCCCGGTCTGGGGCGAGAGGCCCCAGCATCCTGGTCTGCCCTGCCCAGTGCCCCAGGTGTGCCCTCCAGGGGAGGCAGAAGAGGAATTTGCGTTTTCTGCCTTCAGGCTCCCCAGGGGCCTCGGAGTGTGTCAGGAGGCCTCACCCGCTTCCAGCCCGGAGGGGAGGGGGGGTCTGCACCACTGGCCCTGCCAGCCCCTCGCTCTGTCAGTGTTTATTCTGGGGCCATGGGCCTTCCTGGACGGGACACTCTTTGGTTTCAGAGAGGAAGGACAATCTTGGCAGCCGTGGGTTTCTTCGTCGTCTGCAGTGACGTGAGTAGGAACGTGGCGGGTGGGGCGTCCCTAGGAGGAGCGGGGAAGGGGCTTCTGGTGCGGAGGGCTCTGTGAGGTGGAGGACCCGCGGCACGGTACGGCCAGGGCCCCGAGTGCCTGGGCCGCGGCGTGATGCTGGCTGAGCTGTGGACCCACAGAGGACTCTCAGTAGGGGAGGGGCCCTGTCCTGGCTGGGGAGGGGTGAGGTGTGTCCCTGTGCCAGCCAGAGCTGCTCCAGGGCGAGGGGCATCCTGAGGCTGGAGGGAGGAGGAGGGTGGGGCAGAGGGGAGGCCTGGGCAGCCCTGAGGTTTCACTGAGGACAAGTGCCTTCGGCCAACCCGTGAGGACCCAAGTGTGGTCCTGGGTAGCCCTGTGTGGGCATGTGGCACGGGCCAGGCTTGCGGTGCAGACATTTACTGTGCACACGCCGCCTTTCTTCACTTGAAAATGAAGCTCTAAGTACCCAGATGTTTCGTGGGTGCCCCAGGCTGGCCTGTGCCACATGTGGGCTCTTTGGCGCAGAACGATTCCCAGCACCGTGGGTGCTTTCTGAGCCACCCGGGCAGGCCAGGGAGCCGGGGGCTGGGCCAGGCTGCTGTGAGGCCAGGAAGGGCAGGAAGCAGTGGGGTCAAGGAAAGGCAGGGGGTCTGTCAGGGGCTCGTGCCAAATCCCACCTGGGTGCAGCTGGGGGCCGCCTAGAACCAGCCTGGGATGGGCAGCTCAGCCCCTCCGCCCGTGCCCTGCCACTTGCTCTGGCTCACGCCGCCCGCTCCCCTCCACGGGGTGGGAGGTTAGGGAAGCAGAGCCGAGCCCCGGGGGGTGCAGCTGCGTCAGCCAGCGCAGCAGGGCGCGCACGCCGCAGGGGGCAGGTGGGGCGGATGTGAGTGGAGGCTGCGGAGGCTGAGAGGCTCGGGATGCTGAGGTGGAGCGTCAGTGACCAAGAGTCCCCTCTCAGGAGACACAGCGCAGTGTCGGCAGAACAGGGGTGGGCCAGATGCTGGGGACCCCAGGACAGAGCCCTGGACTGCGGGAGAGGTGAGGGTGACAAGGGGTGGAGGGAGGGGTCTGCGGTGAGGGTCCGGGGCGGGCCGTGAAGGCAGCCCTGGGAGGGTGGAGGGGTCCCGCTGTATCTGGGCCAGGGGTGTGTGTCTCCAGCTACAAGACTTTGTGAGTCAATTGACCCTCTGTGCCTCAGTTTCCCTGCGTGCACACTGGGCTTCTCCTCGTCTGTCTTCTGCCGTTCTGCTGTGGACGGTGCGCACGGGCCCTCAGGGCAAGGGAGTCTGGGGTGGGAGCGGCATGCGGGGTGGGCAGGCCTCCGAGGGGCCGTGTGTCAGGGCAGCAGGGGAGCGAAGACCAGGGCTCCTGGGTCCCTCCCTCGGCCCTGCCAGCGGGAGGGGTCGCCCCACCTCACAGACCAGCAACTGAGGCCGGGGCCTTCCTTGCCAGAGGCCACACGCGGGGACAAGCAGCTGTGCCCCTGGCCCCGGCAGCACCTCTGTGGCAAAAGAGAGGCCGGTGCTCGTGGCACGTCCCCTGTGGGCCTCCTGCTTCCTGCCGGCCCCATCGCCGGCTCCTGGCCCGGAGCTCCGCGGAGCCGTGCACCAGCTGAGCTCCTGCTGCAAGGCCTGGACCTGCACGGGCTGCTGTGGGCAGCGCCATGGCGGCTGGGGAGGGTCGGGGAGCAGCCCTGCCAGGATCCCCGGCCCCCGCCAGGGCGGCTTGCCTGGGCTGGACAAGCCCCCAGGGAGATGGCCCGGTGGGTCCCCATCCTCCACTCTGCAAAGACACATTCCTGAGGACACAGGTTAGGCCCCAGTGGGGCATTAATGAAAAGCTGGAGACTGGCCTGCGTAGCTGACAGCTCGGAGTAGCCCGGGGCCTGGGCCGGGGTGGGGAGGGGCTGGTGCCCTGGCCTCGGCCCCAGCCCGCCTCACCCCCGCGCCCGTGGCCTGGTCACCGTGGGCCTGAGCCAGGCCTGGCTTTCCCTGGAGCGGGAGCCGTGGGCTGGGCCTGCGCTTGGCTTGTCCCGAGCGAGCGTGTGTTTTCATTCTTCGTCACTGAAGCCGTGCGTAGTGGATTAACTTCCGGATGTAGTAAACATTTCGGAAGGCCAAGATCTTCTCCTTCCTGTCCCCGTGCCAGCAATGCTCCCCAGCACCAGCGTGGCTTTCGCTGAGTGCAGCAGCTCCTCTTGCCGGAGGTGAGATCGGGGGCTTGCCAGAACCTCCTGCTGGCCCCCCAAAGTCTCCCCAGTGCCTGAACCCCCCAAGCGTCACCTCCCTGATGCTCCTGGGGTCAGGCGGGGCATCCCCACGGGCGGGACGTGCGTGTGCCCTGGGGCCCGGGCAGCTGGCTCTCCGGCGGCAGGGCCAGGGCGGTGAGCGCTGGGCTTTCGCAGCAGCAAGTCCCGGATTTGAATCCTAACTTGATCTGTCACAGCTGTGTGTTCTGGGCCAGGGACTCCGTCTCTCTAGGGGAGGCCCCAGGGTGGCAAAGCCACGGGACCAGGGAGCTCTGGGCCCGGAGAGGCGATTTGACCAGGGCAGTTCTCGGAGGGGGTGGGGGGGCTCTATGGAGGAGCTGGGGCTGCGTCTGGGGTACACCCTGGGGTGCAGATGTGGCAGTTCAGCCTCAGGGGGCATAGCCTTGGGCTCCTCCCTGTCTGGAAGGTTCGAGGCTTTGCGGAGGGAGGAGTTGCTCTGGCCCAAGGGTTCCCACCTTGCCGTGGAGCAGCCCCTGGGTCCCCAGCTCTAAGGGCCTCTGTGGGACACAGAGCTGGGGTCCCAAACCACTTGGCAGTGTCTGCTGACTTGCAGAGCCGGTCACCTCCATCCCATTGGATCCTCTAAAGGCCTTTGAGAGGTGTAGGGGAAGGTGAAAGGGAAACTGAGGCAGGGAGAGGCCAAAGGACTGCTAGAGGGACGGTGGGTGCCTGGAACCAGCAGCCGGCCCCCAACCCAAGCTCCTCTGCATATGTCGCGGCCAGGACTGGGAAAAAGGTTACCTGGAGATGGTGTGCATGCTCACACGCATGTATGCATGCGTGTGTACATGTGTATATGCATATCGCACATGTGTATGCATGTACATGTATGGCGTTGTGTGCACATGCATGTGCATGCATTTGTCACACGTGTGCATGTGTGCAGGTCCTGTGGGCATGCGTGTGTACACATGGTGTGTGTGTGCATGCCATGGCCAAAGCGTGGCATCTGCCCCGCACCCACTCAGTGCTCAGTGCTGTTTTCTTATACATGTTTGGCATTTTTTGCTGCTGAGTTAGGGGGCCGTGGTTTGGGGGGAGGCTGGGCAGTGGGGAAGGGGTTGTTTATGCCAATCGTCCACCCCAGCTACACATTCTTGTGGTTGTCTCTTTAACTTGGTAAAAATTTGGGAAATTTCTAAATAAAACAAAACAAAGGAAAAACATTTTCAAAAGGATTTCAAAATCGGTGCTGCTGCTTCCCCCAGTAAGCAGACCTGCGGGGCCTGGGAGATGCCCCTGTGGGAGGTGGGGGCGGTGCAGCTCGACAGCAGCACCTTGGAAGGAGGTGCGCTGTGCGGGGGTGAGCTCACGGCCAGGAGAGGCATGCAAGCCATGGAGCTGCTGGGCTGTCTGCTCCGAGACCCCGCCTTCCCTGTGGCAGGCGTCCAAAATGTCAGGTTGCAGGGCAGCGTCATGGCGTCTTTGGGTTCCGGCTGGCGGACGAGGGGTGGGGGACCGATTCCTTCCGAGGCTGGCAGGGGCGGGCAGCGGGGCGGCCAGGGCGGGGCCTGGCTGTGGGTATCCTCACAGCGCTGAGAGGAGACCGGTGTCAGGAGAGAAAAGGGCAGCTGGAGGGTGCGGCTACGTGAGGGCACGTCCAGGGGTGACTGTCAGCTGCCATGTCCTCGGTGTCTGGGCTGGGCTGGCCAGAGAAGGCTCTGGAAGGTCTTTGTTGACCTGGGAGGGGAGAGGAGGTGTCGGGAGTGGTTCCATGGGCACGGCTGGCTATGGGTCCAGGGTGGTCAGGGGGCAGGGCTGGGGCACAGGGATTGGGGGGTCTGGGTGAAGGGTCTTCCATGGGGTGGGAAGCTTGGGCTCCAGAGGGGTGGGGTGGAGAGAGAAGAGGCGGCGGGCCTGGCCTCCCACCGGGTGACGCGGCACCCACACAGGCCCCATGGGGTCCAGGCCTGGTCCCGCCTGTCTTAGCTGCGCCTCTGAAATGCTGGGGGCCAGCAAGGGAGGGGTCCCTGACACATGCCGGGGCGGCCTGGGCGGATGGCCTCACGGGAGGCCTGTCTTCTCACGTGGGCCCTGGAAACCCGCCCTTGGCTGCATGGAGGGTCCCTGTAGGCCAGGGCCCCAGGAGGGGCTGGGTGTGGAGCCGTGGAGACTCCCCTCTGGGTCTCAGTGTCCCACCCTGGACAACACTCGAGAGACCAATAAATATTCCGGTCTGTCTTTAGGCCACAGAGGCCCTGGGGTCGGGGCTGGGGCTGGACGGCTGGAGGAACGCCAAGGGCCAGCCTCCATCGGCCAGGGGCACCCTTAGGGTGAGCTGACCAGGCAGGGGTGGGGACCACGTCCCTTTGGGGACATCTGTCCACACCAGGGACCCGGGAGCAGGTGGGCCTCAAGCGCCTGGCTGTGTGGACTGCATGTTTTTAGCTTGTGAAGGCACCGCTTCCCCCAGGACCACGAGCGCTGTGTGGGATGGAGCAGGTGGCTGCTGATGCCCCCAGCGGGGCTGCCCTTCGCCTTCCATGCCACCGGCGTGGGCCGTGGCTGCCCCGCATCCAGGTGGGCTTCCTGCACCTCTACCACCCTCTGCCGTGCCAGCAGCTCGGGGACTGGGCTTCAGCGGCCCCGGGCTGCCTCCCACAATCCAAGGAGAGCCCCCAGACCTTGTGCCTGGGGAGCTGTCTGGGCCGGGAGCCTTGGGGACCCCACGGGCCTGCGGCCAGCAACGCAGGGCGCGGCCAGGTCTGGCTCCTTGTCTGGGGCTCCTCCCTGTCCCGGCCACACGTCCTGCACATTCCTGTCTCTGCCCCTTGCCCACTCCACACCCTCCCCTCGACGCTGCGACCTCTCTCCGCCCGATCTCTCCCAGGAGGACCACAGGGAGCCCCTGGGGCTCTGTCAGCTTTCGGAGGCCCATCCCCCCGCCGTGGCCAGCGTCGGTGTGCGCACAGTGAGTGCTAGGTTCCAGCCCAAGCTCCGTGACCTGGGGCCCCTGCCTGCCCGCCCAGTGTCCCTGGCCCTCCCCTCTGACCCCACACAGCCCAGACTCCTGCCACGGTGGGAAGCCCGGGCTACGCCTTGCTCGGCCGACGCCTCTGTGCGGAGCCCCCGCCTCCGCTTTCCCGACGGCACTTCCATACCCAGCTCAAATGGCAGCTCCTCTGCCACCTGTTGGGCCTTCCAGGGACTTGTTTGCTCCTTCTCGATGGTCGCAGCCCACCTTGGGGCCCCTGATTCAGCCGCCCTGGCCAGGCCCCTGCCAGCTGGAGCCAGGCCCGCCCCGTGGGGAAGGCAGGAGCCGGGAGCCAGGACCCCTGCTGCAGTCGCACACCCCCACCCCCCACGTAGCAGGGAGCAGCCCGGAAGCTGAGCCAGTCTCCAATCACAGCCGGCGGCTCTCACAGGAGCTGGCAGCCGCCACCTGGCGGGGCCCCAAGTCGCTGCTGGGCTGAGTGGGGCTGCTCCCGGCACACGCCTGCCCCGGCTCTGGTCCAGCCTCCCAGGGCGGCTTCCTCCCAGGACCCCGCTGGGAGCACCACCTGCCGGCTCTCCTGGAAGACCCACAGCCTGGCAGCCCTGCCTCCCGCCAGGCCCTGCTTGGACAGGAGCCTTGCAGGACTCTCTGGAAGCTTCCTTCATTCGTTCCTTCATTCACAACTCTGTCCACCGTGGCAGGAGCACTTGCTTAGTGCCTGGGGCAGGACAGACTGAGACCCGCCCTCTAGGGGCTCCCTGTGCAGCAGGCGAGGGCTCGGCGGGTGGTCAGCAGGGGTGGGTGGAGGGGAGAGGCCTGGCCTGGGCTGTGGGAGGGAGACAGGGGGCAGAAGCCAATCCCCCTCCCAGGGCAGCCTGGGCCCCACCTTTGGGCTGGTCTTCGAGGACCACCAGGGCTCAGCGTGGCCGACTCTGGGCTCTCGCTGTCCACTCCCTACCAGGAGCGCCCCTTCCCCTCCGCCAGAGCCAGCCCTGCCACCGCACACTGCTGCTAGGTGTCCCTGAACACTCCAGCGTGTGACCAAGTGCCTCGGTTTCCCCACCTAGATTAGGAGCATCGTGGAGTTGCTAGGAGGGTGAAGGGGCTCTGTGCTCACCTTGGCGGGGCACCTGGCGGGGCACCTGGCGGGGCGCCTGGCAGGGTGCGTGCGGTGCAGTCATTACCAGCAGTGATTACTCACACGGCCCAGTGCTTGGCAAATGCCAATTCCCGGGCCCAGGCCCTAGAGCGTCCGTGGGCAGGCCCGCGGTGAGGCCAATTGCCCTGGTTCTGATGCTCCACAGGGCCGGGAAAGTGCCTCCTCTCTGTGCCTCAGTTTCCAATCTGAGGGTACACTTCCACCACGCCACTGTTTGCCCTTTGGAAAGGACATTGTCTGGCAGGGGGCCCCACGGTGCTGCCCATGGCCTGTCCTCCCTTGGCTGTTTCACGCTCTACGGCACTTTCTTGAGCACCTACTATGTGGCGGGCCTGAGCTGGCTGCCGGGGGTGCTGCAGGGAGAGACAGAGATGCTGGCTGTCGGAAAGCCCCATCAGGCGTGGCTCTTGTGTTCACACGCGTGTGGGGACGGGTTCCTGTCAGCCCTGATGCCGCAGGCTACACAGCTGGACTGCAGGCCTGAGCGGGGCCAGGCAGCCAGGCGGGGGACAGGGAGCCGGTGACCCCACAAGGCTGGATGGGAACTGTGGGGCCGAACACCTTTTGGAAATGATGTGCAAAGCCCAGTTAATCCAGCAGGCAGGTCCTGGTGGCTCCTGGGTGAGTGGAGGGGGCCGTGGGGTCAGGAGGCTGCCCGGGCGACAGGCAGGACAGGGACCCGCCAAGCAGACCCACGTGCCCGCCACTCCCCACGGCGTTTACGAGGCCTGGAGCCCCCTTGAAACACAGGCTGCTGCCGACTGCAGCCCTGCCGTGCAGAAGCAGGGCCCGAGGGACCGAGGACCCTTACAACAGGGTCCCTGGCAGGGTGGAGGGCTGTGAGGGTGGTGCTTCCTGTCTGTACCTTCGCAGCCCCTCACGCCTCTCCCCGACCGAGTGATTCCTGGCTTGCCTGGTGGCCTTGGGGCCTTGGCGCTGGCTTTATGAGCAGGATGGGGCTGTTTCCGGGGGGCCCGCACAGCAGTGTCTGCGGGAGCCAGGGGGCATGGCCCAGGGGGCAGGCCCAGAGGTCAGGCAGTGGAGGGGGTCCCAGGGCCCTGCAGGCCCCATGGCCTCCATCACCCGGCGATAGCGTTTCCCGGGATTCTGGGGTCAGGACACCCGCTCAGAGGTGAGTCCCAGATCTGGGGGCCGGAGCTGGCCGCTGGGGACATGGGGATCCTGTACCCCTGTCCAAAGGGTGCCACGGGATCCAGTCAGTGGCACAGACAAGCGCTGGTGTCTCAGCCACCCTGCCCTCCCTCGCGGCCCTCTCCCGCCTCCGTGCCCCTCCTCACGCTGCTCACCCCACTACTGGCCCCCAGCCCCCAGCCCCCAACCTGGGCTCCTGAGCCAGCCAGCAGCCCGCACGCAGGGACCCCCGGCTTTTCCACCCAGTCGCCAGCTTTTCTTTTTGGGAACATTTTTTATTGCTGTTTCGATTTCAGTTCTTGATATTGGTCTGTTCAGGAATCCTATTTCTTCCTGGTTGAGCCTAGGAAGGCTGTGTGTTTCTAAAAATTTGTCCATTTCCTCCATATTTTCCAGTTTGTGTGCATAAAGGTTTTTGTAGAATTCATAGATGATATCTTATATCTCCATGGCATCAGCTGTAATTTCTCCTTTCATGGTCCTGATAGATGAACAGAAATCTGCCCCACCTATCAGTTCTCTCAATAACTGTGAATGGCTTGAACTCCCCACTCAACAGACATAGGCTGGCCCAATGGACAAAAAAATACAAGCCAAGTATCTGCTGTCTCCAGGAACTCATCTAACCTGCAAAGATGCATTTAGACGGAAAATAAAGGGGTGGAAATTGATATTTCAAGCAAATGGAAGCCAAAAGAAGGCAGGCAGGGCAGTTTTGATTTCAGATAACTTAGTTTTTAAATCAACAAAAGTAATGAAAGGCAAAGATGGTCACTATATAATGGTGGAGGGTACAGTTCAACAGGAAGACATAGCTATACTTAATATGTAGGCACCCAACTTAGGTGCACGCAGATTCATAAAGCAAACCCTACTTGATCTAAACCAAATGATAAACAGCAACACCATAATAGCTGGAGACTTCAACACCACGCTGACAGCACAAGACAGATCCTCCAAACAGGAAATAAACAAAGAAATAATGTACTTAAACAGAACACTAGGACAAATGGGCCTGACTGACACTTACAGGACGTTCTATCCAAAATCCACTGAATATACATTCTTCTCATCAGCTCATAGGACATTCTCTAAGACTGACCATATCCTAGGACACAAAGCATGTCTTAAAAAATTAAAAAAAATAGAAATTATACCATGCATCTTCTCAGACCACAGTGGAATAAAAGTAGAAGTCAACCCTAACAAATTTTCATTTCTACTCAAAGTCGTGGAAGCTAAACAACCTTCTCCTGAACGATTATTTTATAAATGAGGAAATCAAGATGGAAATCAAAAGATTCTTTGAACTACGTGATAAAAGAGACACAAGTCATCAAAATCTATGGGACACAGCTAAAGCAGTCCTGAGAGGAAAGTTTATTTCCATAAATGCCTATATCCAAAAGACAGAAAATTTACAAATAGACAACCTAACGAATAGACTCAAAGAGCTGGAGAAAGAAGAACAGACCAACCCCAAAGGAGTGAAATTAATAAGATCAAATCAGAACTAAATGAAGTGGACAACAGGAAAACTATACGGGAGATTAATAAAACAAAAAGGTGGTTCTTTGAAAAGATAAATGAAATTGACATGCCTTTGGCAGACTAACTACGAGCAGAAAAGAAAATTTGCCATTTTAACCATTTTTAAGCGTATAGTTCAGGGGCATCAAGTACATCCGCACTGTGCAGCCGTCACCACCGTCTGTCCCCAGAATGTCTCATCTTCCCAAACTGAGGCTCTGCCCGCTACACACCCGCTCCCGGCCCCTCCCAGCCCTGCATCTCGCCCCCCTCCCTGCCTCTGTGACTCTGCCCCCGTGACTCTGCTCCTGCCCTGTACTGGCCGCCAAACCCCACTGCCTCCGAGGGGCTGAGCAGGACGGCCCCTGCCGGAGAGTCTGCACTGGGGGAAGGCAGCCTGTGGGCAGTGGGCCAGGCACCAGCCCCAGTTGGTCGCAGGTGAGCCTCTCCCGGGGCCAGACAGTGAGTGACTGCAGCTCAGACGCAGGCCTGAGGCTTGGCTCTGGTGCCCACTGCAAGCTGCCTCCAACGGGCCTCCCATGCCTCTCCTGCCAGCTGCCCTGACCTGGACGAAGGGACGAGGGTAGGGAGACAGGCCCCCAGCCCTGCAAACTCTGTCGTGTCTGGGAGGGAAGGGACAGTGACATCTGGGGACCCCAGCAACAGGCTTGGACCTCCCCAGGACAGACCCGGAGAGGAAGGAGGAGACAGTCTACGGCTGAGGATGAATTGGGGTGGATCAAGGGGACAGATAAGGCCACACTGAGCAGGATCTGGGAACGTTTAGGACCTGGAGGAAGAGTGGGCTGTGGCTTCTGAGAGCTCCACCCCAGGCCTGGCCCTGCTCCTCCTCCCAGACTCCGGCCACTCGGGGACAGCAGCCGTTGCTGTGGCACAGCCAGGTGCTGCCTGTCCAGGCCTTGCTGGGGTCCAGGCAGTCGTCAGCCAGGGGTGGGGTCCAGGGCCTGATGTCCAACTCTCAGACTGGATCTAATTCCCCCGAGCTCTTAGGAAGGTCTCCCCCTCAGCCTCAGTTTCCTTCTTTGTCAGTGGGGACAGTGCCACCACCTGACTCCTGCTGAGCGTCCAGCAGGAGCCAACAAGGCAGGCCCTGGTGAGCCCAGGTGGGGGAGCGTGTGAGTGTGCGTGTGCGGATGTCAGTGTGTGAGGACGTGAGACCGCGGCAGTCTGAGTGTGACCCTGAATGAGCAAGTGTGAGCGTGTGGCGTGTGCTGGGTGGCATGTGCTGGGTGGTGCGTGCTGGGTGGTGGGGCACAGGTTTATTCAGTGTCAGCGCCCAGCTTCTGCTCGGTGCTGTGGGCATCCTTCTGCCACTGACGTCTGCACCTTCGGGGCACTGCGGATGGGGTTCCTGCCCCAGCTTCATGCTCTCCTGGGGGTGTCTGCCTCCCCGGCCTCACTCGTCAGTCCAGCCTCTCCTGAGCTGCAGGCTCACCTGCGCATGCACTCGGAGCCCCCTGCAGCGCGCTCACGTCTGCGACCCTGCAACAGTGGCCGCCCCAGTCCCCAGCCTGGCATATAACAGGGGCAACTGATGCTGGCGGGACGTCCTTCCAGGAAGGTGCGACAGGCTGGCAGGTAGAGTGTGCTCAGCGGCCACTCTGCCCTCGCCCTCCCCGAGTGTGCCCGCCTGGGCCTGTCAAACAAATCGTGAAGGAAAACCGGAAAGGATCGAACTGCTTCCAAGTAACTGACCTGCATCTCAGAACAAAGTTCCAAACAGATTATGGGAATACAACACGCCCAACACCCCAAAGGTACAATTTACGATGTCTGGCTACTAATCAAATATTCCTGAGCACACAGAGAGGCAGGAAAATACGACCCACACGAGGAAAGGCTGCACCTGACCCGGACTGACATCTTTGTCCAAATTACCAGAAAAAGACATTGAAATAGCTTTATAACTGTGTTCTATACCTGGAAAAAGTTAGAGACGTGGAAAATGTAAAAGAAAAACGACTCAAATCAAACGTCTAGAGATAAAAACTACAATGTCTGAGATGAAAAAAGACACTGGGCGGAATTAACAGCAAAAGAAAAGAGTGGTGAGCTTGAGGGCAGAGAAATAGAAACCGTGCAAATAAAATAGAGAGAGACAAAGAACTTTTTAAGTGAAAAGTGCATCAGTGAGCTGTGGTCCAACCCCACGCGGCCCAACATGCAGGAAACTGGCATTCCCGAAGGAGCGTGTGCGTGTGATTGCGACAGGAGGGGGAAGGAAAAATGTCTGAAGTAATGGCTGAAAACTCTCCAAACTCTCCAAATATAAACCCATAAATCCAAGAAACTCCATGGATCTTCTGGACAGGAAACGTGTATAAAACCACACCGAGGCACACGGTAATCGAATTGTGCAAACCGGGGATGGAATGAAAATGTCAAGAGCAGCCAGAGGAAAGACAGATGTGCTCCGCACAGAGGGACCGGGACGAGGACGGGGCAGGTTTCCCACCAGACGCGCCACAAGCACGAGGACAGCGAAGCAGCTTCTCTAAATCACTTAACGGAAAAAGCGCCCCCGCATCAGAATGCGCTGCCCGGAAAAACATCTCTCACGAACGAAATCTAGATAAAAACACTGCCAGGCACATGAAAGCCGAAGATTCCTCGCCAGCAGATCCGCCTGTGAGAGAGGCCGAAGGAATTCCCTCGGCCGACGAGAAATGACGCCAGACGGAAGGACGCGTCTCCGCACGGGGTGGAGACGCTGAAAACGGTGACTATGTGAGCAAATATATAAGAGCTTTTTCTTATCACTGAAATCTCTTAAGGCCGGCAGTGGCTTAGGGCTGTAATCCCAGCACTCCGGGAGGCTCACGCAGGAGGAGCAGTTGGGGCCAGGAGTCCCAGCCCAGCCCAGACAACAAGGCGAGGCCCTGTCTGTCTCCAGAGAAACAGAAAAAAAATGGAGCGATGAAAATTATTAATATTATAAGTATTGACCCTTGAGTACATGGTTTCTAAATATTTTGTATGACAAAATAGAAAATATGCATAAAGCAAAAAAAGAAAGAAAGGAAAAAATGAAATCTCTTTCAAAGACTGTTTAGGCAAAAATAATGACAGTAGCGTGAGGTTTATAACACATGTGAAAGTAAAGTGCGGGACAAAAACGGCCTAATGCCTGAGAGGGGAACAAGAACGGTCGCTACTGCGGGATTCTTTCCTGTGAGTGAAGTGGTGAAACACCACTTGATTATAGAGAGTGGTAAGTTTAAAACATACGCTGAAGTGACTACCAAAATAAACAAAAAGTTATGGCTAAAAAGCTAACAAAAAAGATGAAATGAAATCATAACAAATATTCAATCTATCCAAAAAAACAGAGAAAAGGAGCAAGAGTGACAAACAAAGTCAGCAGTGGCCGGGTGCGGTGGCTCACGCTTGTAGTCCCAGCACTCTGGGAGGCCGAGGTGGGTGCATCGTTTGAGCTCAGGAGTTCGAGACCAGCCTGAGCACGAGCAAGACCCCGTCTCTACTAAAAATAGAAAGAAATTATATGGACAACTAAAAATATATATAGAAAAAAATTAGCTGGGCATGGTGGCGCATGCCTGTAGTCCCAGCTACTAGGGAGGCTGAGGCAGGAGGATCGCTTGAGCCCAGGAGTTTGAGGTTGCTGTGAGCTAGGCTGACGCCACAGCACTCTAACCCGGGCAACAGAGTGAGACTCTGCTTCAAAAAAAAAAAACATTTAAAAAGTCAAGATGATAGAAGATTCAAACCTGACGATCTCAATAATCGCTTGAAACATTAACAGTCCAGGTGCCCTAATTATAGGCAGAGATTGTCTCACTGAGTTTAAAAAGCAAGACCTGACTATGTGCTGCCCGCTCAAAAAAAGTGTATTAAATATAAAGACACAAATAGGTTAAAAGAAAAAGAATGGGAAAGCTATACTGTGCTAACACAGTCAAAAGAAAGCCGGAGAGACTATCTCACTGGCAGACAAGTGGGTTTCAGAGCACGGAATACTACTAGGGACACGGTGATCCCAACATTTATGGACTTTATACCATAGCTGCAAAACACATGATAGAACTGCAAGAAGTAGGCAAAACCACAGTTACGGTTGGAGCTTCCGACACTGCTCTCTCAGTAACGATTAGAACAAGTAGGCAAAACTCAGCAAGGACAGAGGAGGCTTGAACAGCACAATTGAGAAACTAGACAACTAGACCCAGTCGACATTCATAGACCATTGCACCCAACGGTGGCAGAATATACCTTCTCTTCAAGCGCATGTGATGCATTTACCAAGAGATCAAACTCTGCGTCATAAAACAAGGCTTAACAAATTGAGAAAAATCCAAGTCATACAAAAATATACTCACTGGCCACGATGAGATAGCATTAGCAGTCAGTAGCGGAAGGATCTCTGAAAAATTCCCAAATATTAGAAACTAAATAATAGACTGCTACGTAACCTGTGGATCCAAAAAGAAATCAAAAGGTCGATTAGAGAGTGTTTTGAACTTCATAAAAATAAAAACACCACGAATCCAGATTTGCGGGGTCCTGGTGAGACGGGCCTCAGAGGGACGCTCACGGCACCCACCGTGGATGTCCTAAAAGAAGACAGGTCTCAGACCCACAGCCTAAACTTTCACCGTAAGAGAGGGGGAAAATGAGCAGATTAAAGCCAAGTATACACGAAAGAGAAACAATAAGATGGAAGCAGAAATCAGCCAGATAGAAAAAGAGGGAAAATCCGGAGAAGTGCAGCCGCTTCTGTGACAGGGTCAGTAAGTCGCTGAGCTCTGGCCAATGGGCAGGAGGCCACAAGGAGATGCCCACGTGACATGGGAGCTGGCAGGACGGAACCACAGACGCTGCAGGTGTTGAGAGGGTGATACGGGGATATTATACAAACAACTTTACGCCAATCGGTTCGACAACTTAGATGAAATGGATAAATATTAGCAATGAACAATCAGAAATTGAAGTAAAAAGTAATATTTACAATGGCATTAAAAGTATGAAAAATTTAGGGATAAATGTGACAGGAGATGTGAAAATCCTGTTCGCCAAAAACTACTAAATATTACCGAGAGGAATTAAAGAAGATTTAAATGAATGGAGAGATATACCTTTTTATGTGTTCAAAGAGTCAGTGATGTTAAGATGTCAATTCTCTTCAAATCGCTCTACAGATTAAATGCAACTCCGAGCCAACTGCACGAGTCTTCCTTGCAGAACCCGCGAGCTGATTCTCAGTCCACGACGACATCCACGGTCCCACCAAAGCCAAAACCTCTGAGAAAGAATAAAAAAGTTGGAGAAAGAAAACACCACGTGATATCAAGGGTTACTGCAGTGAGGAATTAGCATCAAGATAAATAGATCAACGGAACAGGCAGTGAGTCCAAAACTAAATCAACATATATACACACAAGTTATTTTTGACAAAGATACAAAGGCAATGCTGTTAAAAACATAATAGCCTTTTCAATAAATCATGCTGAAACAATTGGGTACCACACACGCACACCCGCCACACACTTCACAGTATATACAAAAACTATCTCAAAATGGATCATAGACCCAAATGTAAAACCTAAAAATACAAAATTTCTAGGAGAAAACATAAAGAAAAATTTTGTGCCATTGGGTTAGGCACAGATTTCTTAGCCATGACACCAAAACTACGACCCATAAAAGAACTAATGGGTCACTCGGCCGTTATCAAAATTAAAACCTTGTGCTTCACAGAAGACACTGTTGAGAGAATAAATCGCTAAGCCACAGACCGGGAGAACATCTTTGCACATCGTAAATGTGACGCTGGCCACAAAGGGTTCTCAAGACCCAAAACAATTCAAATAAAACTTTAAAAATGGTAAAAGATTTGGACAGACACTTTATCAGAGAAGATGCTCAGACAGGAAACAGCAGGCGGAGAGATTCTCGACAGGGCTCGTCACCAGAGAAACAGAACACACTGCACGGCTGGTGAGGACATGGAGGACCAGGATGCTCACACGCACTGGCCCGGTGTGTGGCACAACCACTTGAGAAAACAATTTGGCAATTTCTCAGAAAGTTAAGCATCCACCTACCGTATGACCCAGCCATCCCACTGCTAGGTGTTTACCCAAGAGAGAAAACTATATCCACACAAACACTTGCACGTGAATGTTCATAGCACCCTCACTCGCAACAGCAACACCCGGAAATGACGCCAGTGTTCACCCCCGTCACCTCTTTTGTGTCCACTGAGGATTTGGTGACTGAGTGAAGACTCCAGTCTCATTAAGAGCTCTTATAATTTCCCCATTGGGAGGAGGGTTTAAAAAGCCAAAATTTGAGCTTTTGCAAGTTGGGTTGTCAGAGAAGGGCATGCTGAGATGGAGAAGGCAGGCATAGGTCAATGGGGGGTGGCGCCTGAGGAAATGTCACTCCCGTGGTGCTGTCCTGGGCTGGGGTGTGGACACTCTCTCCAGTGGATGGGCAGCGTTGATGGAATGGAGAGTTTGTGCCCGACATTGAGGGAAAGAAGAGGTTTCATGGAACAGGCACAGAGCTTGGTGAGGACAGCATGTGCTGGCAGAGTTGGGGGGCGCGCCAGGAAAACTGGGGGCCAGGTCATTAGTGGGACAGGAGGACAGAAGAACTGCTGGAAGTCAGAGAAGAGAAGAAAGACAGAAGAGCCTCCAGGAGAGAGGGGTGTGGGTGCACATGGTGGAGTGTGGAGTTTGGAATATGAAATACAGAGAATGGTATAACATATGGAGAATAGAATACAGAGTATGGAGAATGCAGAATGGGGAATGGACCATAGAACATTAAGAGTGGAAGATGGAGAATTGAGAAGAGTATGGAGTGCAGGATACAGAGAATGAAAGTGGAGTATGCACAATGGAGAATGGAGAACAGAGTATAGAAGATGGAGGATGGAATATGGAGGATGGATGATGAAATATGGAGGATGAAGGATGGAGAATGGAATATGGAGGATGGAGGAGGGAATATGGAGGATAGAGTATGGAGGAAGGAGGATGGAGTGTGGAGGATGGAGGATAGAGGATGGAGGATGGAGTGTGGAGGATGGAGGATGGAATATGGAAGATGGAGGTTGGAGGATGGAATGTACATGATGGAATATGGAGGATGGAGGATGGAGTGTGGAGGATGGAGGATGGAGTGTGGAGGATGGAGGATGAAGGAAGGAGGATGGAGGACGAAGGATGGAGGAGGGAGGATAGAGGATGGAAGATGGAGGAGGGAGGACAGAGGACGGAAGATAGAGGACAGAGGATGGAGAATGGAGAACTGACAATGCAGGGTGGAGCGTGACGTGTGGGAAACAAAGAGTGGAGTTTGGTGCGCGGAGCATAGAGCATGGAGCATGCAGTCGAGACCACGGAGCGTGGATTGTAGAGCACGCAGCGTGGATGGTGACAGTGCAGTGCCGGCAATGCACCCGCACACCTCACTTTATTGTGCTTCGCAGATAATACCTCTTCTACAAATCAGGGGTTTGCGGCGACCCTGCATCGAGCAAGTCTATCGGCACCATTTTCCAGCAGCATGTGCCATATTTTGGCAATTCTCAAAATATTCCAAATTTTTTCATTATTATTACATCTGTTATGATAATCTGTGATCGATGATCTTTGATGTTCTATTGTAATTTGGGGGAGGTGCCAGCAATCACGCCCACATCAGACAGTGAACTTAATCGATAAATGTGTGTGTTCCGACCGCTCTGCCGACTGGAGCTGCCTCCCCGTGTCTGTCCCTCTCCTCCGGCCTCCCTGTTCCCTGAGACGCAACAGTGTTGAAATTAGGCCAATTAATAACCCCACAGTGGCCGCTAAGTGTTCACGTGTAAGGGAGAGTCGCACGCCTCTCACTTTAAATCAAAAGCCAGAAGTGGTTAGGTTTAGTGAGGAAGGCACGTCAAAAGCTGAAATAGGTTGAAAATTAGGCCTCCTACACCAGCTGGCCAAGTTGTGAATGTAAAAAAAAAAAAACTTCTTGAAGGAAATTAAAGTCCTACTCTAGTGAACAGAAGAATGATAATGTGAAATAATCTTTTTGCTGACACGGAGACAGCGTGAGTGGTCTGGACAGAAGGTCAGACCAGCCACAACACTCCCTCAAGCCAGAGCAAGGCCCGAACCCTCTTCAGTCCTGTGACGGCTGAGGGAGCCGAGGAAGCCGCAGAAGAGAAGGCTGAAGCCGGCAGAGGCTGGTCCATGAGCTCCAAGGGGAGGAGCGTCTCTGGGACACAGAGCGCGAGGGGCAGCAGCAGGTCGTCCCAGATCTCGCGGAGATCACTGGTGAAGGTGACGACACTAACGACAGGTTTTCAACGCAGACGAAACAGCTTCTAGTGGAGGAAGGTGCCACCTAGGCCTGTCACAGCTGGAGAGGAGAAGTCAGTGCCTGGCTTCAGAGCTTCAAAGCACAGGCTGGCTCCGTTGCCAGGGGCCAGTGTAGCTGGTGACTTTCAGTTGAAGCCACTGCTCATTCACCGCTCCAGAAATCCCAGGGCCCTTAATAATGGTGCCGGATCTCTGCCTGGGCTCCGCACACGCAAGAACAGAGCCCGGTGACGGCACGTCTGTTCACAGCATGGTTCACTGACCACCTGAAACCCGCTTTTGAGAACTGCTGCTCAGAAAAAAACACAAGACTCCTTTCAAAAGATTACTGCTCTCTGACGATGCACCGGGTCACCTCAGCGCTGCGAAGGAGATGCCCGAGGACATGCATGTTGTTCCCATGCTGCTGACACAGCGTCCACGCTGCAGCCCGTGGATCAGGACTTTCAGGTCTTATGATTTAAGAAACTCTTCAGGCTACAGCTGCCACAGACAGCGATGCCTCTGATGGATCTGGACAAAGTAAACTGAAAACCTTCTGGAAGGGACTCACCCTTCTAGATGCCATGAAGGATATTCATGATTCGTGGGAGGAGGTCAAAATGTCAACATTAGCTGCAGCGTGGAAGAAGTCGATTCCAACCCTCATGGATGATTTTGCGGGGCTCAAGACTTCAGTGGAGGCAAATCACAGCAAACGGGGTGGAAACTGCAGGAGAACCAGAATTAGAAGTAGAGCCTGAAGATGTGGCCGAATTTCCGCAATCTCACAATAAAACTTGAGTGAATGCGAATTTGCTTCTTATGGATGAGCAAGGACATTGGTTTCTACGTTTAGACTCCACTCCTGGTGAAGATGCTGTGAACCACATTGAAATTAGAATATTCCATAAACTTGGTTAATAAAACAGCAGCAGGGTTTGAAAGAATTCACGCCAATTTTGAAAGAAGTTCTGCCAGGGGTAACATGCTGTCCAACAACACTGCATGCTGCAGGGAAATCTCCCATGAAAGGAAGGGCCCATCAAAGCAGCAGACTTCACTGCTGTCCTACTTTACACTGCTCCTGGGGGCTGGGGCACCAGGGACCCCCGAGGCCATCACAGGGCTCAGAGCCTGTGCGTCCCACCCCGGCGCTCGGCGGGAAACGCAGGGCTGTCAGGGGCTCCTGGGCCGCCCTTCCCTCTGCAGGGCTCCCCAGGCGACCGGGGGCACAATGTGCCACCCTGGGGTGGACTCCCACGTGGACCTTCCAGCCGACTCGGAGTCCCAGTCCTTGTCCCACGATGGCCTCTCCAAGAGCTCCGCTAGGACGACACGTCAGCCCTGGGGTACGGTGGCACTTCTCCTGGCCACTCTGCTCCTGACCCAGAACCACCTTTGCTGCCCAACCTCTCCCCACCTGGGCCTCTGCCCGGCCTCAGTCTCCCGCGTGGGTCTCCCGAGGCCTCTGGCAGTTGCCACAAGCCAGTTTGCCTGTTTGAGGCCACGCAGGGGGGACCCACGTCAGCAAACAAATGGAGGACAGACCCTCACCAGCCCCTCGTAAAACCACCCCAACCACACAGATCTGCATGTCCCCACCCAGCTCCGACCACAGGCATGAGCCCCCCCAGCCCCAGGCCTGGGTGGTGAAGAAATCCACGAGGCCCCGCCGCCCGCCCTGCCCACGGCTGACTGACAGGCCAGGTGCACGCCATGGCCTCCCGCCGCAGCCCCTTGAGCTGGCCAGAGGCGGCGCTGGTGCCAGGGGCCACCTGTGGGCCCGCTGGCAGGCGAAGGTGAAGGCCGCGGGAGGGCGGTTGCACAAGCCGGGAAGCAAAGGTTAGGGAAAGGCAAAGGCAGGAAGGCGGCTTTGATCCCTGTTCCAGGAACAGGCCCCCCTCCTGGTCTCCTGGCCGCCTGTCCAGCAGGGAAGCCCGCCAAGCCTGCTTGCCCCCTGCCCCCACCTGCCCCAAACCCCTGGTGCATCTTCCCAGCTCTGCCGCCCCTCCCCACCCAGCCCCCAGGACCCCCGGCAGCACTCTCCTCCTGGAAGGGGCCCAGAGGCCTGGACGCAGCCCACCGCTTTGCCTGTCTGGGCTGCGCTGGGACCAGGCTCGAGCCACCACCTCTCCAAGCAGGGCCACACCGGCAGGCTGGGGAGCCCAAGGGACCCCACATGTGGGGGGCAACCTCCCCTGTCCCCTCCGCCACAGCCATGCTCCCCGTGGGGTCTCTCAGTCCTGTGCAGTGCTGAGACCGTGGGATGGCTCCTCCTCCTGGCCAGGAGCTAAAGGGGAAACTGAGGCCTGGGAGTGGAAGGGCGTGAGGGGAGTGGCCAGTGCTCCTTGGGGGCACACCCAGAGGCAGTTTGAGGCCCCAGCCAGTGACCCCGAGACTTGAGTGTGGAGTCTCCGTTTCCCGCTGCAGTGCCCTCCGCCAGGGGGAGGCACGCGGGGCTGGCGGAGGGTGGGAGGGCCGGCGTGCGTGTCCAGGCCAGTTCCGCCCAGCTGGAGTTCACCCCACGTCTCCTTTCGGACAGCAAGGTGGGCTGGTACGGGTAGCTGAGGCCTGGGGTGGCGTGGGGGGGCCAAGCCCTCAGGCGGACCCTGTCTGACCTAGGCCCTTGAGGTCCCCCCAGCTGCACTCCCTGCCTCTGGTCTTGCTCCTGCCCTTGCTCTGCAACCTTCCATGGTTCCCCAGTACCTGGAGCAGAAGGACCCGTCTGTGCCTCATCCATCTCAAATGTGGAGGGGCTTTCTGCTCAAGTGTTCCCCCAGCATGTTTGGTACTGCAGCTGCTGGGCCCACCTCCCACCCGCTGCCCCCACCATCCCCCCAGAGTTTCTTTACGCGGGAACCAGAATCCAGTGTCCAGGCTGGAAGGGAGGCGCCTGCCCCCGCCCCGCGCCGCAACCCTCCCCCAGCGAGGGCAGCCTCCCCCCATCCCAGGGTGTGTGTGGCAGCCTCCTGGGAAGGCCCCTGAGGAATGTTCTCTGGGCCCAGCGCCAGGCCAGTGCTGGGAGGAAGGGACATTTTCTTAGGGCCTTGGGAAGCGTCCTGCAGGATGCAGCAAGGTCAGGCGTGTCTGACGAGCCCCACAGTGCCGGGCGGACAGGCTCCACACGCACAGGCCAGGACTCGGGGAGCCGGCCGGCGCCCGGGGGTGCGCCCCTGGGACCCCTCCTTGGTGGAGCTGGGGGTGGGGAGGCCGGGGAGGGACCCTCAAACTTCTCATCCAGCTCTGGCCCGGCTGCCTTGCTCCGCAACCTCCCATGGCTGCCCAGTTCCCGGAAGAGAAGGGTCCACACCTGTCTCTGCCCCTCCACCACCAGCGCACACTCAAGGCAATGTCTCCCGAGCGACTCCGCGCCCTGGGTGTCTTCCCCAGCTACCCCTGGACAGCTCCCCTGCCAGCCTCCCGCACTCCCCGGTTCCACCTCCTAAATGTCCTGGGAATCCCCTCGCCCAAGCCCCCTGGCTGCTGCCCTGGCTGTCCCTGGCCCCTTCGCCCTGGTTCTGGTGCCTTATACCCCCTCCCATCCAGGGCCTCTGCCCAGCTCTGGGGTCCTCAGCCTGGCCGGCCTCCCCCAGCCTCTCCCGGCTCCCGGGAACTGACCACACCTCCCCGCAGGCCCTTCCCAGAGCCGCCCGCGCCCCTCAGCTGCCTGGGACTACGGCCCCTGGGCGCCAGCTGCGGTGCCCTCCTTCCTGCCCCTCCACCCTGGGGTGCCCCCGGGGCTCCTCCCGCCACCAAGTGCACAGGCTAGCGGGGCCAAGGCTCGTTCCCTCCTGTGCCAGGAGGGGAGGGGGCCGGTGGGGAGGAGAAGGGGCAGGCCAGCGGCCAGGGGCAAGAGGGGCCGCAGGGTCAGGCACCCTTAACAGGAAGCCACTGGGCCGGAGCAGCGCGGGGCAGGCCGGGCAGGCGGCCCACCTTGGGGGAGGCTCTGGCCACAAGTGGACTTTCCTGGGAATGGGCTGAAATTTTGTTGTCTCCTGCGCCCCCGTGAGGTCAGTGGGCAACATGACACCCATGTGGCCACAGAGGTGGGTCTTCTAGGGGGTACAGGTGGGAGGTGACCCCAGCTCCCCCACTACCACCCCAAAACTCGGACCTCTCCCTCTGGGCCTCTCCCCCATGCTCTCCAAGGATCTGAGAAGGGGGCAGAGCTTTCCAGATCTGGCTCAGCCTCCCAGGCGGCGGCGAGGGGCTACTGACACCCTCCCCCCACCTCCCTTCCCCCGTACGACACAGGGACCCTCATTCCAGTACACGCAGGGCCCCGGTCCCTCAGCAGAGAGAGGCCTCTGGCTGTCCCAGGACGGGTAGCCTTCCTGGCCCAAACGGAGCCCCAAATCCGGCCTCAGGCTGAGCTCCCAGCCTGGCCACGAGAATCCTAACCCCAGCCCCGCCGGCCCTGCCCTCGGTGCTCACAATGGCCGCAGGTTTTAGGGGACACATGCTGCTACCCCTGGCCCAGCTGGGGACAGAGCCCAGGGTCCACATCCCTCCTCCGTGCTGGGCCCCAGAGCCAGGACTGGGGCTCCCAGGAGGCTGGGCCCTCGGAGGTGCCCGCGGCCCGACGCAGCTTCAGGGCTGTCACTGACAAGAGCTCCCCGGAAGAGGAGTCCTGCTCGGCCGCCCCGCTGCCCGCACCCCGGCCTGCATGGCAGCGACGCCCTGGGAGGTCTTGCCCAGCCTGGCACCCTGCAGCTGCTGGCAGGGCCCTTGGGGCAGGGGAGGACACGCGCCCCAGCTCCAAGGAGCTCACGTGCACCCCGAGGGCTCAGGGATGGCACCGGCCGGCCCAGTGGGTCAGGGATGCTTGCTGAGGCCCGAGGCAGAAGTGGGCCTGGCCAGGCAGCAGCTCGCGGTCGGGGCAGGACAAAGGACAGGGCTGGGCCCCGTGGGCCTCTGGTCCTGTCACGGTCACACAGCCCACCCCCAGCCCCATCCCTGCCGCTGCTGTGGGGAGATGGCACCGGGGCTTCCCCATGTCCTACTGGAGCTGTACAAGCTACTTTTCCTCTTGGGGTCTCCAGTTGCTCCCGGAAGGGTGGGGGGGTTCTGTCGCCCTCTCCCGAGGCCGCTTCTAGTGAAGCCCATGGTGGGTTCAGGTCGGAGGGAGCCCCAGGCAGGCCGGGGCTGGGAATCTGGGCCAGAGTGTGGGGGCTGCTTCAGGGAGAGGGTGGGGGGTCACCACCAACCCTCCCCAGCTGTCCCCCGGGGGCCCACCCTGAGAAGCCGGGCGCTGGAGGCCGCAAGCCCCGCCCGGAAGCGCCCCCCAGGCTGAGTGTCAGATGGACGGCTCCCAGGGAACACAGTGAGCGGAGAGGACCTTGTCCTCAGATCTGAGGGGGCTGGAGCCGGGGCACAGGAAGGGCAGGCCTCGAGCCCAGCTGGGACAGCACACAGGCCTCTGGGGTCTCCGCTTTCCCTTGCCTGCCGCCGCGGGGGGCTGGCCGGGGCCAGGGCCGGGGGAGACTTCCTCCATTCATCTCTGCAGCCGGCACACAGCCCCGAGCCTGGAATCTGGGGTTAGGCCGAGGTTTGCCTGTCCCGCTGTGAGCAGCTTGCGGCAGGACAGGGCCGAGGGAGTGGGGGCGGGACAGAGAGGATGCTGGGACGCCTCCGAGCTGGCTGCAGCGCTGTGGCTTCACCGAGGCCTGAGGGCGTCTGAGAACCTGGCAAAGGCTGCGGCCCTTCCGAGCAGCCAGGGCCGAGGCCGTGGGGCGTGAGCAGGGGTGCCAGGCAGTGCAGACCCCGCCCCCCACGGCGGAGGGCGGGCGAGGGGCGCAGGAGCCGGTGCCCAGCCTGGGGAGGAAGGCGCAGACCTGGGCAGGGGCGGCAGTGGGGAAGGGCAGGGCCAGAGCCAGGGAGCTTCCAGAGGCTTCCAGCAGGAAGGAAGGGAGGCCTGGGGAGCTCGTGAGTCCTGCTCCACCCTCAGTGCAGGGTGGTGACCGGCCGGGCTCAACTCCAGGGCTGCCACTCAGAACAGGACCCTAAACTAGCCCCCTGCAGCGGCCCAGCGGGCAGAGGGTCCCCGGGGCCTGGTTGCAGAGTCCCACGCTGGGCTGCCTGTCTCTCCACGACACGGCTGGCCTCTGCCCCCAGAGCTGCCCCGGTGCCAGGGGCCCTTCGGTGGAGGCTGTGTGAGCCGGGCCGCCTCCTGACCCCTCAGGAGACCCCCTGCCCGGGTCCCTGTCCATGGGGAGCTCAAAGCCCAGCTCAGCAGACCAGACCTGTCACCCACAAAGTTAGAGGAGTGTTCTCAGCCTCAGCAGTGAGGGTCACAGGTCAGCACCCCGGCCTTGGGCAGGGAAGATGTTGCTGGCTCAGGTGACCCGGCTTCCTGGGGCAAGGCAGCATGTGACGGGGCCTGGACAGCTGGGTGGGTGTGAAGGGGACCCAGCCAGAGGAGGGCTTGCTGAGCCGGCCACAGAGGAGCGAGGCAGCAAGTCACACATGCCTGAGCTGGGTGGATCTGGGACGCCATCTGGGCCGACGTATGTCCTGGGGAGCTGGGCACCCCCAGGCAGCCCCCTTGGCCCGAAGCCGGAGCCTGGCGAGTCGGAAGCGCACCTCACACACACCGCACGACCCAGTCCACTCTGGTCCCCAGCGGGCTCCAGCCCTGTGCCCTGCCCCGGCCCCCTGCGCCCCACTGCAGCACCCGGTCCCCTGCTGTGGGCCGGCCTCCCCGGGGTGTGCTCTGGAAGGTTCTTTCTCCCGCAGGTCCCCACGCAGGGCAGGCAGCGCCTCTGCTGCATCCCACCTCAGGCCCGCCCCCCACGAGCAGGGTGGCGGTGCTGTAGGGTGCACCAGTGTCCACGCGTGGCTCCACCTTCCACCCCACCGGGCCCCTGGGGGTGCGAAGGGGACCCCAAGCCTTTTCTGCTGGTGCAGCCCCTCCCAGGGCACCCCATGTCCTCATGCCCACAAGGAATCCCACCCCCATGGGCCTGGGCCTGGAGCAAGGTCCATCCTCAAGCCTGGTGGGCCTCAGTTCCCCCACGGGCCACGGGGTGTGGGAATCCTGTCCCACTGACCTCAGGAGCTTGGGGACACTTTGGGACAATGGCTGCCCAAGGCCCCAGCTGCTCTCCCAGCCTCAGGGGTATAGATCTCCCCAAATGTGGCCCTTTGGGTGAACCGGACACGTCAGAGGCCACCGGGTCTGCTCGTCGTGGGCAGTAGCTACTTCCTTCCTGAACCTTCTGGGTCCTTCTCGAGCCTCCCCTGCTGACCTGGGATGTCCCTCTTGGGTGCAGGGGCCCCAGTGGATGGACCAGGTCTCCCTGGCACAGGCCTACCCACTGCAGCCAGGGAGGGTGATGGTGGTGCCCTGGGGGTCACACACACCTTCCTGTGTCCACCTGGGTCACAACGCTGTCCAGACAGCAGCCGTGTCCGAGTCCACAGAACCAGCCTCCAACAGGCAGAGGCTGTGGCCCCTCCAGCCCCTGCGGCCTCCCAGGGGCAGCCCCCCACCCCCACCATCCCTGAGGCCTGTTCCACCAGAGGCTCCCAGCTCCTTTCCCAGGTCTGGGTGGTGGCTCTGCCTTGCTGTGTCCGGCCAGCCTCGGGGCAGGGCTGTCCCCTCCTCAGATGCCTGCCTGGCACAGGCATTGCCCCGGGGGTCAGCTCCAGATCACTGTGGCTTGCTGCCGGGAAGGGCCCAGCTCAGGCCACGTGCACAGCGACCCTCGGTGCCCTGGGCCAGCCTCGCTTGCTCCCGTGCCTGCCCTGGAAGTTGGGGCAGGACGGGGAGCAGGTGCCCCCGCTAGCCCTGAGGACTGGGCCTGCTCCACGCCCCGCCCCACGGTCCTGCAGGACCGCCCCCACAGCCCCAGGGGTGGCTTCCACAGGAAACAGGACCAGTGAGGGGGGCACAGCGGGCCCACCTAGGGCCTCTCCAGGGCAGGGCCAGAGTGCCTGTCCCTGAGAAAGCAGCAGCCTGCACCCCCGGACCCGCAAGCCCCGGGCTGGGCCTGTGTGTGAGAGGGTGGGGTGCACACTCAAGGCTGGGGAGCAAAGCCTGCCACGGCCCCAGTGTGCCAGGACTCAGGGTGCCCTGGCTGGGGAGACAGGACACAGGCCCGCAGGCCACCGCAGAGCAGGGTGGGCGTGGGGACCTGGACACACGTGTGCCCACAGGAGGCAGAGGGAGAGGATAGGCCCCCGCCCCACAAGAGGGGGTGCGGCCAAGGGCAGGAGGCCAACAAGGCCTAGAGGGGACGTGCCCTGCAGCAGGGGCTGTCCCTGAGGACAGCAGAGGCCTCTCCCTTGTCCTGTGCTGTGGGACCCACAGGGACCAGCACACAGGGCCACAGGCTTCCTGTGGCCAGGCCAGCCCCGCGCCACCTGCTCCCACGGACCGCGGCCTGAGTCCAGCTGAGTGTGCCCGGCCGCCTCCGCCCATGTGGGGACAGGCTGCTGTGTCCCGGCCCAGGGCGGCTGACTCCTTTCCCCTCCCGGGGTCCATGTGACCCTCAGCAGGCCTGGCCCAGGGCTGGGTCCACTCTACTCCCACCTCCCTGCAGCTCCTGGGGGCTCTGGGGCTCAGGGCCACAGGTGTCCTGGAGGTGTGGGCCAGGCCTCGCCTGCCACCTGGGGGTGGGCACCCCTAGCCTGAGTCTCAGGGGCCTGGGGGCCCTGGGGACCCGGCCCATCCCCCATCCTGGCCACCTGCTGCAGCCTTGGCCGCTGCACCCTGCACTGTCCCTGGGCATCGCCCACCGGCCAGCCCCTCTCTCGCTGCCTCGGGAGCCCTGTGCACGGCGGTGGGGCCGGGGAGTGGGAGGCCAAGTGTGCCGCCGTCCCTGCGGGGAGAGCGCCCGGAACAACATGCTGTTTGCAGAGAAGGGAGAAGCAGGGAGGGAGGGGGTCGGGGAGAGCCCCACAGGGGGCCTTGTGCCCTGCACACCCCGCAAGCCGAGCGGGTCAGACAGGGCTGCACGATGCAGAGTGGATGGGTGGCACGGGGGCGGGGGCGGGGCTGCCTCTGGGCCACCGCACAGCTTTGCTCCAGGCCTGGCTGGTGGGCTCCGGGGAGGGCCGAGCCGGGCTGGGGTGGGGGCGGCGCTGCTCAGACCGGCCTGCAGGCCGGCTGTGGCTCTGGTGGGTAAACAGGCATGTGGGCGTCGTGCACCCGCGTCCGCACCTCTGCCTCCTGCCCCCCCCACCTGCGCTTTCCCCTTCCCTGAACCCCGGGCTGTGGCCACGCGGACTGGGCAGGTCCAGCAGGAAGGGGAGGAGGCAGAGCCCCCGCAGAGGCAGAGCTTGGGGTGCCACATTTAGCCATGGTTTGGGGTCCCCCCCACCCAGAGCCAGAACTTGAGGTCCCACGAAACTCATTCCTGAGGCCAGCAGCGGCTGAGTTTGGCGTGGAGCTGAAGGAACCGCTGCCCTCCCGGGTCCAACCTGTCCACGCCATCGTCCGGGCTGGGGGAGGCCCCGGCCCGCTCCTCCCAGGCCCGTCTCCCTGCAGTGTGGGGAGGGGTTTCTTAGAAAGAGCAGTAGAGAGAGCACAGGGCCCGTGATGGCCAGAGGCCCACGGCAGGCCCAGCCCGCTTCCTCCCGGCCCGCAGCGCCAAAGGGTCCCAGGGAGCCAAGACGTGGGCAGCAAGCCTGCCACACCCTAGCCCAGAGCCGCAGCCTCCGCCCTCTCCAGCCGGCGAGGCCACTGTGGGTGGGACCTGGGCGGGAGGACGAGGGCCCAAAGCCCTGGTGGACCAGCAAGCCTAGACGAAATGGCCTCGTGGCTGGTCCATGCCACGGCAGCCCACCCCACGCTTCCAGGGCCCCTCGTGCCCGGGAGGCTCTGGGCCCCGGCCACCTTGCTGTGGTCAGGACACAGGTCCTCCTTGGGACAGGCCATTGGAGCCAAGACAACAGGCAGAGGCTACGACAGACATATCCAGGGCCAGGGGGCCAGGAGGGCTTCCTGGAGGAGGTGGGACAAGGACAGCACCTCCACCCCAAGATATGCCGCCACAGCCTCTCTCCAGCGTGCTGGGAAGGTTGTCCACGCACAGCGGCTGGGCCAGCCAGGCAGGGGCAGGGGCTGGGCTAGACGGGGGCGAGGACCTCAGTGTGGGGTTCCCTTGGGCTGGGACTGGGAGAGGGGCAGGGTGGGCTGGGTGCCCCGAGGCACAGTGGGGTCACAGCCCGGGGGGGCCAGGCCACCTGCTGAACCTCACGTGTGGGCACCCGGGAGCCCTCGCTGCCTGCTGAGTGCGCAGCAGTGAGAACTGAGCTAGAAGCTTCCAGTTTGGAAGTGAACTTCACAATGGGGGTCTGAGCCTGCTGCACCCTCCCAGCTCTGACCCCAGAGCCGACCCCGCGGTCCCCAGGCTGCCTCCCACCCCCACCCTGGCCTGGCAGGGCCTCCCGGACAGCCCCGGGGTCCCCAGAGCCAGCCCTCCGCAGAGCGGCCCTGTTGAGGGGCCCTGCTGGGCCTCTGGGCCCACAAGACTGAGGAGCCCCTGGCAGGGCTGCCCGTCACCCCAGGCTCTGCCCGCCGTGCTGCTGTGGCCAGTGGCCCCGCTGCCCATCTGCCACCGGCACTTTCTACCCACACCGAGGCCCCAAAGCCCCCGCAGCCCTCCCCCAGGTGCACACTGCACCCCGAGGACCAGCTGCCAAAGGAAGGGGTCCACTCTCACAGCTCCCAGCGGGTGACTCCCAGGGCGCGGGGCGGACGCCCGCAGGAGGTGAGTCAGGTCACAGGAGGCCCGAGGCTTCCTGGCACATTTTGAATGAGGCTTTATTGACACGGCTTTCCAGGAGCGAGCCCGGCAGACACCGGCCCAGTGTGCCCCTCTCTGGGGCTCAGTGGCTGACACAGAGGCCGTTTCAGCCGCCGCCAGGGGAGAGCGCGGGCCCGGGCACCTCTGGCAAGGCCGCCTCTTCCTGGCGGGGACGTGTCCGGGCACACGCGCTCCTGGGCTCCCGGCGGAAGGGCACTGTGCGGCCCAGGGATCTCTGCCCCGAGACTGCGGCCGCCGGGTGGGGTGCGGGGCTGGACCCTGCCCTGATGCCCGACCTCCTGTCCTGCCTGCCCCACCCCGCCCAGGCCCCACCTGGCCGGGGCAGGCCACACTGTGGCCTTGTGCCCCTCAGAGCCCCGCACCAAGGGCCCCCTTGGGGGGTGAGGACATCCCCACCCTGGGCCTGGCATGATGGAAAGGAGGGAAGGGCTGGAGGAGCCCTGGCAGGATTTGGAAAATCCAGGGGTGAAATCCTAAACTTCTACGTTGCCTTGAAGAGGAGGGTGGGGCTGGGGGACCCGATGGCTCCCAGGATGACTGCCAGCGGCACGCGTACCCCCTGGGGCTGGGCCAGCACAACCAGCTCCGTGGCCCAGGCCTGTCCTCGTGCCGGGCCCAGGGCAGTGGCAGTGGCAGTGTTGGCCCCCGTGCTGCCTGCCTGGGCCCTGTCCTGCCGCGCTTTGTGGAGAGCAGTGTATGGCCGGCACCCAATGCCTCGCGCTAGGCGCAGCCCTGGACCCCAAATGGGGCCTGTTCCCCCGGAAGTGCACGCTCCTGCCTACTGTCTCCCAGACCAGCGGCTCCAGGGGCCAGCGCTCCCTCCTGCCACCAGCCCGGCACCTGCAGCGCCCTCTGAGCGCCCCCACCTTCCCACGCCAAGGCGGACGCTCCCCTGGAGCTTCCGGTTGGTGGGGAAGCCCGTGGTCGTCCCTGGTTTAAGGCCTGAGGTCACAGGGTCAGCCAGGCTGCAGCCACCCCTCTCCCCCTAGCTTGGGGAGGTCCGCTGGCCTCTTGTCCCCACCTCACTGGTGGGCAGGTGGGCATGGCCAGGGTGGGGTGAGGGACCAGGGCTAGGACAGCGGTGGGGCTTGTCAGGAGCTCTGCCCAGCGACGGCCGTCCTGGGTGCATGGAGGGCGCGGGCACGCGAGGCAGAGGACGCCGTTAGTTGCTGTTTAGCCCACGGGAGCTCGGAGCACGCTGCGTGGGGGCCGCTGCTCCTCACTCGTGACTGAACCCGCCCCCCCACACCGTCCTGGGCCAGCCTGGGGAGGGGCCCAGCCTCTCTCTAAAACATTCTGTAGCTCACGCTTGTCCTATGCCAGCCCTCCTGCCCCACTGGCTGGCAAATGAGGAGGGATCTCATTTGTCCTCCAAGACCTGGCGACCCAGCCCCAAAGCCAGGCCTTCAGGAGGAAGGTGCCAAGGCCAGCGGGGCTGAGGCACAGCAGTGGCTGCCAGAGGGTCTGGGGACCAAGGAGAGGCTGCAGAGGAAGACGGAAACACCAGGCCCACCTGTGGCCACCCCGCCCGCTCGCGTGCACGGGTGTGGGGCGGTGCTGCCCGGGAACTGCCGGGGTGAAATCCGTGAGCCCAGGAGCAGGGAGGGGAGCGGCCTGAACTCCCCTCCCCGCTCCCTTCCTTGCTGCCCTTTTCGGGGTCTCCGAGTGCCTGGCTGGCGCCTGTCCGGCAGGCCGTCTACATTCCCTTCCTCTTTGGGACAGGGACAGGGAAACCTACACCGGGCCTGAAATAGCCGCTGTCCTGTGGCCCGCAGCCTGCGCAGCGCTGATTGGCTGCCCTGGGCGGGCACTGGTGGCCCTGCTGCGGACAGGCCCAAAAAAGGCCACAGCCTCCCTGCGTGCGCCTGTGCCCCGCGTGGCAGGTGCCTGGGAGCCGGGGACAGCAGCTGGGGGAAGGGAGGGGTGGCAAGGACGTCCCCTGGCCAGGGCATGACTCAGGGTGGGGAAGAGGTGCCAGTGCCGAGAGGCCACCAGGTCCCCGCTGACAGAGGCCCTCTCTCCCGCCAGCCCCTCGGGCCCGAGCTATCCGATGAGCTAGTGGTCCCCTGTGAGCCTGTCCCCCGGCTCAGGGGGCAGAGCCTGGTGGCACAAGAACCCGGACACTGGGTGGGGGAGAGGGTGAAGCCAGCAAGCCTGGCGGGGCCGGGGGGCAGGCGAGGACACCCGCACAGACCAGCTGCCCTTCCATTTTTACTTGTCACCCTTCCTGGGGTCTCGCGTGACGGCCCAGCTGTCCCTGTGCTGCATTCCCTGCCTCTTTGGGAGAAGGAGGGTGAGCTCGGAGGCTGGAAATAGCCCTGCCCTGAGAGGCCCTCGGGGACACTGGGCAGTCAGGGGCCACTGCCCCCAGGAGGCGGGGACGCCCCAGCACAATCCCCTGTGGTCTCCGCTACCTGCCCACCCTACAGCCCTGCTGCCGTCCCCACTTCTCCTTCTGCCAGGGTCCGCGGGCCTCAGTTTCCAGGCCGGCAGCCCAGGCTGGTGGGCGGGGGTTGAGGAGGGAGTGAGGCAGGTGGGCTGGGGCACGAGCCCTGCAGTGAGGGCAGCGGCCGCCGCTGAAAGGACGACGCGGCGGGCAGATTCCAGCAGGGCGGGGCCAGTGCCACACGTGTGACGCTCCTGTCCGGGAGGCCCCGGGCCTTGCACGTGTTTCTCACTTTCAGCTGCTTCCTGCTTCCCGCTTGCTGTCCTCAGTCGGGACAAGTGGCCAGGGAGCCAGTCTGGGCGCCGAGGCTTCTTCCCAGAGCACCAGGCCGGCTCTGCCCCGGGAGCCACCGGGCTCCTGTTCCAGCCGACCTCACTCCCACCCCCACGTTGGCGCCCACGGGGACAGAGGCTCAGTCCCCGGCACCTGCCCCTGCCTGAAGACCCTCATCTCAAAGAAAGTGCGCGGTTGCCAGGCGCCGCGGTCTCAGACAACCCTGCCTCCCACTCTGGGCCTCTCCGGTGTCTGGGAGGCACGTAAGGGAGACGGAGCTTGGGACTGTTCCCTTTGCAGGAGGAAAACTTGTTTACAAGGGGAGCGATGGGTGTCCCTGCTCTCCCGCACTGGGTTTGGCGCCAACAAGGCGGCTGCGGGAGAAAGTCTCTTCTCCTCTATTAAATGTAACCAAACTCGACCTACGTCTGCAGTCACACGGGACATTCAGGGGCGAAGCTCAGGACCCCCTGGCCGGGCGCGAGAGACTCGCCTGCCCTCCAGCCAGAGCGGGCAGGGCCGGGCCAGGTGGGGGCGGGGGGCGGGCGCCTCCAGGGCCCACGTGTCAGGAGGTGTCTGAGACAGGAGTGCAGCAGAGGCTGGTGGCCAGGACCGCCCACCAGCGCCAGGGGAGGCCCCGCCGGAGCCCAGGGGAGGATGGCAGCCGGAGCTGCTGCAGGGTCTGCGGGCCGAGGCTCCCAGAATGCTCGGGGTGCGGCCCACTGCTCGGGAGAGCCGGGAGCTGGGGCGGGGAAGGTCGGGAAGCCCTGGCCCTGGCCCAGGCGTGCCCCCCACAGCGCTGTTTGGTTTTGCAAGGTGGGTCCACTGTCCCGCCACCCAGGTGCCTGCAGAGTGCAGCTCTGCAGAGGAGGGGACAAGCTAGCACCTCACAGAGGGGACCAAGGCCAGCCCTGTCCCTGGGCGCTGAGGAGCCCAGGCCCTGGTGGCCTCTCACCCAGCTGGGGATGGTGGCGGGGAGGGGAGAGACGTGGGGCCCCCAACCTGCCCCAGCTGCGGAGAGCCCGGCTCTGGTCTCGAAAGCACACACGTGCGCACACCGCGGCCCACACACACGACATGCAGACACACGGGCCTTGCTGCTCTGTCCTGACACGCAGCCCGGCGAGGGGTCGGGAGGAGTGAACAGTTGAGGTTTGCTGCCTCCCTGGACCCCTCTCCCTGCATCCCCGCACTCTCCCAGAGCTGCAGTCAGCTGGGGCGGGGGGGCCTCAGACGAGAGCCCTCGGCACTGCCATGCCCCTCCCTGGACGGGGCCTGAGGGCCAGTGCGGGCGACGGAGCCAGACCAGAAATTGCCTCCTGCTTAGGCACCTGCGGAGCTGGGGCGCCAGGGTCCCCTCTGCCTGCCAGCCCACCCAGGGAGAAGCAACGACACTCGGACCCCCAGGCCCCCAGTGCTGAGGGCCGCGCCTGCTCCAGGCTGGTTGCCCAGACGCGGCCGGGGGCGGAGGGGATGGAGGCAGGGGAGGGACGGGGCGTGCGGGGAGGGCAGGGCCTGCGGTGGCTGCACAGAGGGTGGCCCAGGCCCCTTGTGTCCTCAGGACCAGCAGAGAAGCCCAGCGGTGGCCTCCCGTCAGTCGCTGGGACCGCCCACCTCATGAGGGGTCTGGAGGTGGGCTGCCCTGCTTGGTGACACCTGGAACCTGCAGGGCGTCCCCATGAGCCAATAAAGTTCAAGGCGTCTCATGAAACTAGGATTTAGGCGAAGAACATGATTGATTGGTGCAAGTCTGTCCCCAGCGGCGTCCCACATGCTGCAGGGCACCTACCTGCGTGTCGTCCGGCCGAGAGAGCAGAGCGAGAGCCCGCGGGAAGTGCTGCCGGGCAGCGCCGGTTTGCAGAGAAGCTTCCACCTGACACGCGTTTGGGCCAAGATGAGCAGCAGGTGTGATTCCTCACAAGTCCGGCCCCTTGACCAGCAGCTCCTGTGCCCACGGCTGATCCCCGCACCCAGGGCTACGGCACACGGGCCTCGCAGACAGGTGTCTCTCTCCACGGCACACGCGCCAGGAGCCCCTCCGCCCCTGGAGCCCGGACACTGGCCGTGTCCTGGCCCTTGTTTAGAACGACGTCCTGCGGCCTCCAGAGCCCTCGTCTCCCCACTCCCCGCCCGCTTCCCGGGACCCCTCCCGCACCGCCTCGGGGCAGCCTGCTGCGAAGGGGTGGTCTGCAGAGATGTCCCAGGCTGGCCGGCCACTGCCCCCTGGGTCCCCACCCTGCCTGGCACTGTCCCCTCAGACGCTCCCCCGACATGGGGGTGGAAGAGGAAAGGCGTCCCGTGCGCGAGCAGAAGCTATCGCGGTTGCCGGGGCGCCGTCAGCATCTTCTGCAGGGGATGGCCAGCGAGGGACAGCACGGGTGGGCTGCCGTCCGCTGCCACCTCCAGCGCTGGCGTGTGCCGAGGGTGCCTACTGTGTGCACAGCCGGCGCTGGGGGCGGGAGGCAAGGCTGCCGCAATAGCCCAGGTGTGGGGTGATGAAAGCCGGGCGTGGGTGGCGGCAGGAAGGAGGGAAGGGGGCGGCGGGTGAGCTGGGCTCACTGCCAGCTCAGGGGTGGGTGGGCCTTGCGTCTTCCTCCAAGCACCCCCGGCTCAGAGCCGCTGCCCCCCACAGCTGCAGCCCCACGTCCTCTGTCCCACTGGAACGCCGGAGTGACCGTTCCCATGTGGGCCCGTGCTGGGCGCTGAGCAGGGACAGACCGGCCCCAGACCCTGCCCCGGAGCCAGGGGCCCGTGAGGCACAGCAGGCTGGGCTCCCCAAGTGCACCCAGACTCGGACTCCCTCCGGGTTTCCTGGCGGTGGAGCCGCCTGGGGCTGAGGGGCAGACAGACAGGCTGGGGGTGGGCCGACCCCGGAGAGGCCCTGTGCCATGGGTCTGGGGTCCTTTCCACTGGGGTCCAGTGGAGCCCAGATGGTTTAAAGATGGGATTCCCACAGTGCGTCCTGTTGTTCACGGGGACCCCTTCCCTAGGCTGCTGCCCCTGCCTCGGAGGGCGGGCAGGGCGGGGGCCCTGGGGGAGCCCACCCAGGACAGGCTCTAGGGGCGGGGAGGCGCCAGGAGGGCAGGGGGACTGGACCGATGTGGCCCCTTGGCGGAAGGCGGGAGGGCGGGGGCCGCACTGGGAACACTCTCTCCACTCGCGAGTTTCTCGCTGTGGGGCACCAAGGGGACTCGAAATGGCCAGTTCTCTCCCCTGAGTCCGGTGACTCAGAGCAGCTGGAAAATCCGCTGTGCTGGGAACATTTACACCACGGTTGTTGGCAGACGCTGGGTTCGGGCACCTTTGCCTCCTCCGCCCGGCTGCGTTTCATCGCGGGACACTCTGGTTTCACACGGCATCCGGGGACAGCCTGCCTGTGAAAGGTGATGCTCCTGCAAAACAGAACCTGGCAGCTCTTCCTAGGAGTTTTATTAAGAGGAAAACATTCAATTCTGTTTAAACAAGGGACGGATACCTGCACGTTGGAGGTCTTCTGCCAGCATCACTGTGGGATTGGGCTGGAACCTTCCATGGAAGTCCTGCACGCACTCCAGCCCAGGCAGGTCCTTCCACCTGCCACCGTCACCGCCCGGTGCCTGCTGGCCCCATGGGTGGGATCGGGGAGCAGCACATTCCATCCTGCGTTCTCTCAACAGGAGAATCTCAACGGGAAATTCACCTTAGAAGGTGATCTGCGTCCTCCGGGGGCCGAGACGGAGCACGTCGGGGAGGAGGGAAGACATGGCTAATCCCCAGAGCTTTCCTGTAGGCTTTGCCGAGGACACGGTCACGCTTGTGACCCAGCCTGGGCCTCCGCCCCCATGCCAGGCAGAGCCTGACACCCTCCCCCCACCCCGCACTGGTGTGGTGGTTTGTGGGGAGGACCCTGGCCGTGCTGCCTACACCATCGGGGCCTGGGAGGAAGGGCCCCCCCAGGCCTGACAACCCCCAGCATCGTAGCTCTGAGAGACTCAGCATGACGCCGAGCCAGATGGGGAAACTGAGTCCCGGGGGCTCAAGGGCATGCCACGTGCAGGGAAACGGTGAAAAAACCACAGTCCAGCCTCCGCCATGCTCAGGAGGTTGGCCACAAGGAGTTGTTGACATCCCAAGCCAAGTGTCATGTGCTGGAAGGGTGTCTGTCTACAGGGGTGAGGATGTGGGGGGGGGGGCTCTGCACAGGAGGCTGCTGTTCTCGCCTCTGCCGGGGCCCTCCTGGTCCAGCCCCTGCCGGTCCCCGAGAAGGCCGTGCCTGCATGGCGGGGTGCACTGTGCCTGCCCCTGTGTCCCTGGGTGGGCCAGAGGTGGCGAGTGTCCGGGCTGGCTCCCCTCCCCGAGCACGCCTGGCTGGGGGCACCACCGCAGATGTCATTATTACCAGGAGCCATTTATAGGGTGCACTTTGTACACACGCAGGGTTTACAATCTCTTTTATTAGTCATAAAAAGGAAGGAGAAAGACTCCAACATGTTGGAGCTGGACCCAGCCGCCTCCCGGCAGGAGAGACCAGGCTCTGGAGTGGCATGGTGTGCGCCCCTGCAATGCCACCTGGCCCTGCTCCGGGGCAGGGGCCAGGGCAGGACGGACAGTGAGGCGTGTCGGGGGGCTGTGGGGGCGTCTGGGGGCCAGGGGCAAGGAGGATGGGGTCCCTAGAGCCCAATGCTTGAGATTTCGGGAGCAGAGGGAAAGGTGTGGAGGAGCAGGGGCTGATGAGTCTGGGCTGCACCCGGGGGACCCCTCTTCTGAGCTCCCTTGTAAGCATACAGGATGAGACTACGGAGGCCCTGGTGGCCTCTATGAGTTGGAGGTTGTGGGGGATGCAGGCAGCTTGTCCTGGGTGGGAGGGAGGGGGCTTCGTCTGGGCCCTGGCTGAGGTCTTTACTTCCCAGTGGTGGCTGATGGCCCCTGGTGGGGACTTTGGTGGCCTAGGGAGGCCAAGCCAGCATGCTTCTGGGGGTCCGTGGTCAAGACACCCTGAGGAACTAGTGCTGCCTCCAAGCAGCCGCCTGCCCTCTTCAGGGACAAAAGGGAGGTTTCTAAAGCTGCTGGAGGGCAAGCGGCCCTGAGGGAGCCAGGCCAGGGGTGCGCCAGCTGCAGCGATGCCCCCGCCAGCCCCTTTCTCCCCACCCCTTTGCCCCGTGCAGGAGACAGGCTGGCCCAGTCAGGGCAGTGAGCCCCCCGAGTGCAACTTGGGGCAGGTGCCCAGTCCCCCCTGGCTCGGAGAGTGAGGGGCAGAGCCCGCACAGGGGTCACTGCGGTTTGGGCCGTGCCACCCCAACCCCCAGGCCTCCGGGGCCATCCTCGGGGCCTCCATGGGCCACATCCTGCCCTGCGGGTGTGGGGTATGGAGCGCGGGTCCAGGAGCGGGTCTAGGCCCTCGCAGCCCCGCATCCTCCCTGCCCCTCCAGCCCCCCACCACGGGCACACCCGGCCCCACACCAGAGGCTCAGTGGCCGGCTCCGGCCTCTCCCGGGGGCTGCCTCCCCCCAGACCCGGGCCTCTCCTTGGGGGGGGTCCCTGGTGAGGGCAGCAGCTGAGTCTCCGTGTCTGCCCAGAGGCGCCGGCGGGCGGCCGCCCCCCAGACCAGAGGCTGCTGGCAGCCGAGTGCTGCTCCCCAGCGCCGTGGAAAGTCGGCCTAATCAATAAGGCTGCACGCTAATAAATCACGCGAGGGCTTAGGGCTGTGTTTGTGCAGCGGCTGTAATAATAATATTAATAACAATGCCCCTCAGAAACCTGGCAGAGGCCGGAGTCATGGGTGGGGACAGGGCGGGGGCAGGGGGCCAAGCTAGCATCCCCCTGTCCCCCCACCCCGCACCCCAGGCCTGGCGGGCCCTGCCCCCTACCTCTGCCCACCCACCAGGGCCCCACCGCCCAGGGCCCCAGCGGGCTCTGTCCTGCTGCTCAGGGCAGCCTGGGGGGCCCTGACCGAGGTCCCCCAAGGCCAGTACCCATGCTCGGGGGACAGGGGCAGCCCAGTGGACCCAGGAGAGACCCCGGCCAAGGTGGGCACGCGGAGAGCGTGGGCCGAGGGGCGGGGCTGCCACCTGGGGAAGAGAGAAAGGAGTGTGCAGAGGGTGGCAGGGCGCAGGCAGGCATGGGGCTGTGCACAGGTTCGGCCCATTATTGCTCTAGGACCCCTCTCCCCCAGTCCCAGCCCCCAAACTGGCTACCCCGGGAGGAGCCAGGAGAGACCCCCTGACCGCCGAGTGTGCCCGTGTGCGGGTGTTGCCTGCTCTGTTGCATTCGCAGGTGGTCCAGGGACCCGCCCAGAGCCACGCGAGGCTGCTGGCCCCACCGCGAGTGGGGGCCCCGCTCTGCTTCTGGGGTGCAGCCCAGCAGGTAGGTGGGGGCCCCCTGAGGCCCAGGGCCGGGGCAGAGACAGGGAAGCAGAGGGTGACGGGCCTCCCTGGTCATCGTACGTGGGCAGACTCTGCCCGCACGTGGACCCAGCCCCAGTAGGAGCCCGAGGAGGCCGAGTGGGACCCTGACCCGGTGTCCTCGGGTGGAGGCCGGAGGGTGTCCTCTGCCGCTGTGGGGCTGAAGGTGGCCCCTGGCTGGCAAGGCCGGTGGGTGACAGAGGGCCAGCAGGGCGTCCTGGCTTTGGAGGGCAGCTGTGCTGGTGGCGGGGAGCTGGGGGGGCTGTGGGAGAGAAGGGCAGGGTGTTCCGAGGGGCCCGGGAGGAGGCGGGTGCTCAGACGGGGCTCTCAGGACTGAAGTGGGGGCAGGTCGGTGGCAGCTGGCAGGGAGGGCTGGGCCGTTTGAGCTCCAGGCCAGCTGGGGGTGATGGTCCCCGGCTGGGCTGTGGGTCCCCAAGGGGCAACCCCAGAGGGCCCCACGCCCGCCTGGGCCCCGAGACCCCCGTCCTGTGGGGGCGTCCGCCAGGCCCTGCTGCACGCAGCTGCCCGTCCCTGTGGGAGAGGGTGCCCGGCACTAACACATCAAAGCCTCTTGAGTTCAAAGATGTCAGAGGGTAAAGGTCGCGGGCCCGCTGCCCTCTGTTTAACCTCAGCCCCTAAAAGGGAAGAGGAGCCGAAGGGGAAGAGGCCCCTCTGATCTTCCCTCTGGCCCTCGAGGAGGGGAGAGGGACGGTCCTCGGCCTGTGCTCGAAGAGGCAGGGAACATGCTGCCTGCCCCCCACCCCCAAAACAAGCCCGAGCTCTGCGGGGACAGCCTAGCGCAGCGGGGACAGCCTAGCGCAGCAGGGACAGCCTAGCGCAGCGGGAAGCCCGAGTGGTTGGTTGTTTGCGGCCTGAGCATGGGGACGGGAGCACAGATTCCTTCTTTTATGGCCGGAGGGGAAGGAGGGGGAGCTGGGAGAGAGAATTTGTATTATTTTCTCTTCTCATTTTTTAAGGCTCTTTTTTCTGCGCACCATGGTCCCTGTCCCAGCTCTAGCCCAACACCCACTCTGGTCCTCCGGGACAGAGGAGGCTGCAGGAGGGGAGAGGAAGGGGACAAGGAGGGGGAGGAGGAGGAGGAGGAAGAGGAGGGGAGGAGGGGGAGGGGAGGAGGAAGAGGAGGGGAGGAGGCCAGGGGTGTAATCGGAGCTGGCTGTTGGCCCAACCACCAACTTAAAACAATAAAGCGGAGGAAGTCCCCTCCTGCAGGAAAGGGAGAGAGGGCTAGGGGTGGGTGGGCAGCGGGGCAGGACGCAGAGGCCAGGGTGGCCTTTGGGGACCCAGTTCCCGTGTTGGGAGGGAGTCGCCATGCCCCGGGGCACGTGGAGACAGGCCGTGGGGGCCTCCAGCGTGGCGGTGGGGTGGGGGCTGGGCTGGGCGAGCAGCCTGGGGTCTTCTGGGCCAGACGCAGCCAGCCCAGCGCTGGGCCCCGAAGTGGGGCTCTGTGGCTCAGGGACATCCCCGGGGGTGCCAGGCACTGGCTGTGTTGGTCGAGAGGTTCTGTGGCCGGGGCCTCCTTCCTCGGTGTGACACGGGCCGTGGGGCCCGACAGCTGGGTAGGGAGGGGTCCCTCTAAAGAGGAGGTGGCTTCCTTCCTGTGGGCCCGGACTCCGTGGTGCGCTGCCACCTGCCAGGCCACCCCTCCCTCCGAGGAGCTCCCAGGGCCCCGGCCGCCCAGAGCACCCACAGGAGGCTTCACAGACAGCGTGGGCTCGGGTCCCCTCGAGGAAAGCCCTGGGCCTGCGGTCCTGCCTGTGGGGTCCGGGGAGAGCCGAGAGGCGCTCACGTCCCCTATTCCCATGCGAGTCCCAGCCGTGTCCCCCACTTGCTGCTAGACTGTGGTCGTGAGCCCCCACCCGCCCCAGGCTCGGGGGCTCCACCTGCACACAGCGGGCCCGACCCCTCCACAGGCTCGGGCTCCAAAGGCCACATCCGTCCGTGCCCAGCCAGGGCCGAAGCAGTGTCCTCGAGCAGCCCACGCCCCGGAGCGTGGAGACTGCAGAGGGCAGGCCCGGGGCCGCCTGGGCACCGAGGGACACCCTTGGCTGCCCCAAAGCAAGCTCAGCGCCAGTCCTTGTGGGTCATGTGCCCGTGGGGGGTCCTGGGAGGAGGGGCATTGTGAGTGTGCGGGGAAGGAGAGGAGCCGTGCTGAAAATAGAAAAGGCAGGGCAAGAGATGGTGGGGAAACTGAGGCAGAGCAGGAAAGTTACTATTCTAGTCATCTTGGGTCCATGACAAAATCCCGGGCGTGAGCCGCTGACGCAGCAGAGATTCGCTGTCAGCCCCCCAGGCCGAGCCCTGACCAGGGCATCGCGGGGCCGGTTCTGTCCGAGGCCTGTCCTTGGCTGAGGACGCGTCTCCTCCCCGTGTCCTCATGCGGCCGTCCCTCTGCACCTGTCTGCGTCCTGACCTCCTCTTCCGGTGAGAGCCCGGTGCTGTGGGTTAGGGCCCACCCTGGCGACGCCATCTTAACTGGTCACCTCTTTAAAGACCCTTTCTCCAAACAATCACATTCCGAGGTAGCAGGGGCCAGGGAGACATGATTCGGCTACAATCGTCCCTGTGCTAAGAAGTGTCACCCGGACGGAGAGGAGCCGTTGATGGTGGGGGCCTGTGCAGGTCACTGACTGCAGGACAGTCCCGGGGCCACCCGTCCCGCCGGCCTGGAAAGACAAGCCCAGGGCCCGGGCGTGGGGCCCCGAGGAGGGGAGGCCAGGCGCGGGCGAAGTCTGGGGACAGTGGGGACAGGTGTGGGCAGCGGCCTGGCCCGTTCCCGGGCTGTTCACCAGGGGTGGAGCAGGGCCGACCGTTGGGAGCCACAGTGTGGAGAACGGCCTGGCCAGAGCCGGATGTGACAGGGGACGTTGGAGAGGGGCCTGGCAGGGCCTCCAAGCTGGGGCTGCACGTGCAGAGTCGCAGCCCGTCTTCCCAGACCCCTCTGGCCCCCCCGGGGAGCCGGACCCTGACTCAAAGCCACGCCATGGCCCGTGGGGCCCCGCCCGGGGAGGAATAGGCACCAGGGGCTGCCACCGAGGGTGCGGAGTGTGTGCGAGCAGCCAGGTCCCTGGCGTGGCTGTGTCTCTGCTGCCCCAGCCGTCCCCGCGTGAGGCACGGAGGAGGGAAGTGAGTTAACCCAAGTTTCCTCCAAAAAAGCTCATCAGAAAAGCCCAGATGGAAAAATTTGCCTCCATGGAGCCCTTTGGAATTGGAGATGATTTCTTCCTGGAAATGCGCCGTCTGGGGGTGAGGTGAAGGGCAGGGCCCGGTGCTCCCCAGGACAGGGACCGTGGGCCCCACACCCCATGCACCCCGGGCCCCCAGGCCCCCTCGCCCCCCTCTCCTCATCTCCTCCCCCGGCTGCCCAAGTCTCGCAGCACAGGCGGGTGGGAGGGGGTCCCGGGGGCTCGAGCCAGGTGGGGATGGGGCCTGTGCCACCCGCGGGCTCCCTCGGACAACAGGGCCTGAGGCCCCGGGACCCCCAGCTGGCACCTTCCCCCAGCCCCACAGAGCCGGGCCCTGTCTCCACTGTCTCCGCCACGGGGGATTCACCCCACATTTAGTCTGAAGACACCCCCACGCACTTCCACATGGCTCTTCCCCCACCCCACTTATGGACAGAGACCTGGGGTTGGGAGGAAGCAATGATTTGTCCCCGAGGCCACATGTGCACCAGGGCAGGGCGGCCTTGCCCCAACCCCCTGGCCCCAGACTCCCCACGCAGGGCTCACCCCTCTGCCCTCCCGCCCCCACGCGATGCCGCAGCCTCCGCATTCTCCACGGACTGGGGCACCGTCACCATGCTGGGTGGCCCAGGCCTGGACGGGGCACGGCGCTAGGTGTGTGGGGATCCAGGCTCCTGCCATCTTGTGGCTCTGCTCTCCTGAAGTGGCTAGAAATCCTGTCCTTCCCGCTGGGACACAGAGAAGAGTGTGGAGAATGCTTCTGGAGACTTCTACGGACCAGGCCCAGAAGCAGCGCCGTGGCTTCTGCCCACAGCTGCTGGGCCAGGCCCTGTGCACAGGGCTGGAGATGTGGCCACAGAGGCCGGTCCCTGCCGGGCCTGGCGACAGCGCCCACCTGCTGCCTCCAAGCCCTGGGTCCCTTCTCCCGTCGCCACGAGGACGGCTCCCTGGTCTTTGCAGGGGCGCTGGCCCCACTCAGGCTTGTAGGTGCCCTCAGCCCACGGTGGTGCCACTGGGTCCCTGTTGCCAGACGGGGCCCGGGTCTGCTGCCGGGACGGAGGAGGCCAAAGGAAGACAGAGCCTCTGTCCTCGGGGCTTCGGTCTGGGCGAGGGGTAAGACCCTGTGGGGACAGGCCCCCCCAGAGCCGGGGGGAGAAGGTGAGCGGGACGACCTCGCCACGGCCCGAGGGCAGCTGCGCGGCCCCACGCGGGGAGGAGCTGGGGTGGGGGCGGGGGCAGAGCCGGGCCACGAGGTAACCGAGGCCCTTCCTCTGGCCTCTCCAACTCCAAACCCCCCAACGTGCAGCCTCAGCCCTCAGGAATGTCCTGTCCATGGTGGGAGCTGCCAAGGGGAACGGACGGGGCCCAGGCACGGGGCCCAGGCAGGTGGCCGGCGGCCCTGACACTTTCCTGGCCGAGAGTTGCGTCTCCCGCAGACACCGCTGCGGAGCGCGGGGGCTCAGGCATGGGGGTGGGGAGAGCTTCCGCCCCCAGCCCATCTGCTCGGCCCCCCTTGGAGGCCCTGTGTTGTGGAGACGTCTGAGATGTTTGTTTTCCAAAGGATTATCGTCCAGATGCGTCTACAAGGGCAGGAACGAGCAGCGTGGCCGGAGGACGAGGCCCTCGCAACTGTGGGAGGCCGGGCCCTGCTCCTTCCTGTTTCCTTCACTCTTTTGTTCACTCAGCAAACGCTGCTTGAGCTCCTACTATGTGCCAGGCCCGCGGCCGGGGGCTGGAGCCCCAGCGCGCCCGCACCCCTTCCTCCCCCTGTGGGGAGCGGGGGTCTTGCCCCCTCCGGGCGCTGTCCTGCCAGACCCTGGCATTCTCGGCCTCCACGCCTGGCACAGCTGCTCTGCCGCACACCCGCCTGTGTCCTGGTGGTTCCCAGGGAAGTGTCCGTCCGGGACGAAGGTGGGGCCGCCTGAACCTTTAGCCCACCCTCCCTAATCACCCCTCAGGGCCGCTGCTCCTGCATCAGAGGGTTCCCCGGCCCCTGGTCTGGCCGGCTGGCATCGGCGACAACACGCTAGGTTCAAGGTGGCTCTGGGGGTGGGGACAGATGGAGGGGAAGAGGCCTGGACCAGCCTGGAGGGGCCAGGCCACAGGGTCGTGGGAGAGGCCCCCAGAACAGCTTGGCTGGGCTTTGAGGGGAAGAGTCTGGCTCTGGTGGACGGTGCACATTTGGGGGCTGCTGAGGGTGCTGCAGGAGCCCTGGCGATGCGGTGGGTGGTGCTGGCCTGATCGTGCAGGGGTCAGCGCAGCCCGGGGGCAGGGGGCCGTCATGGGAAGTCGGAGCAGGAAGGTCGGGAGACACGAGACTCCAGAGCTGGGAGCAGGAGTGCCCTGGGGGGCTGTGGAGAACAGGGCGCAGAGAGACAGAGGGACAGAAGGAGAGACAGAGAGAGACAGGGTCGGGGGAGAGAGACAGACAGATGGAGACAGACAGAGAGAGAGAGTGACCTTGAGGACAATACTGACAGCCAGGCTGGGGGGAGAGGCCCAGGGGCCCTGGGTTCCCAGCTTGGGGACAGGAAGTGACAACCATGGGAGCAGACACCCACAGACCAGTGAGGATGGCACTTGGTCCCTGAGTGCGAGTGCAGGGCTCGTGGCAGACGGTGGCTGTCCCCGGCCTGCAAGCGATGGCTGCAGCCGCAAGCCCTGGGTGTCCTGGGGTCAGAGCCGAGGGCCGGGCACTGGGGTGCAGCAGGCTCGGCCAGGCGGGGAGGGGGTGCAGGGCAGACACCAAAGCAGCCAGGAGCCAGCCGTGAAGGCCGAGATGGTCAAGCACAGCCACCACGTTCAGACGTCCTCAAAGCAGGTGACAGCAAGAATCAGCCTCAGTGTGGGTCCGGGCCTGGGAAGGCTCCCGGGCACAGGCGGAGGACTGGCGAGTGGCAGCTGGCCACTCAGGGAGCCCCTGGTGCCGCCACGGCGGGAGGCTCAGTCCTGCCCCTTCCCAGCGTAGACCTCCCACCAGGCCCACGCCGTGTGGGAACTGGGCTGGGTGGACAGGCGCAGGCACCGTCCCTGCCAACAGCCGGGACCCCCAGGGGCTGTCGCTGCTCCGAGCAGCCGAGCTTCCACGGGGCTGCACCACCCTCGGGGCGGCGGATTTCTCCTCTGCGTCTGGGTGGTGCTGGCATCCTCCCAGGAGCAGGGCCCCGGGGGCAGCGCCGTGGACCCCCCCCTTCGCCGCGCTGGGCAGCCTGTCCCAGGTGCGCCCTGACTCCTACCCAAGGGCCCCTCCAGCCCCACGCACCGCAGCCACGTCTCCTAGGAGAAGTCTGTGGGGCTGTCTCCCGCTGTCTCCCTGGGGTGAGGCCCACCCCAGCCTCCCTCCCCGGGACCCCAGGGAACGAGTGTGGGGAAGGCGGCCCCAGGGAGCCCTCTGGCCGGGAGCCGTGGGAGGGCCGGCCCATGGCCAGCCTGTCAGGTGTCCCCCGCCGCCCGAGCAGCCTCTGCAACACCCAGGGCTCCCTCACAAGCCGCCAGCCGGGGTCGGGGCAGGGCTGGGGGGCATCTTTCTGCCCACTGCTGACTGGCGGGGCTCCGTCCCTGGCTGCAGAGTGCGGGCACTGGCCCAGAGGGCTGCCCGAGAGCCCTGACCCTCCAGGCTGGTGCGGCGGTGCCCTCTCTGGAGCCTGCTCTCCACGCGGCCAGCGTGGCCCCCCAGCGTGGTGTTCTCATGACAGCAGGACATTGCACATGCTGACTGGCTGCTCATGGTGACAAAGCCCGCCAGCCTTGTGATGCTGGGACTCTGCCTCACAGCAACACTCCACTGTGCCTTACCGGCCAGAGCACCCCGGATCCCGGGGGAGTGGGCCCCTCCTCAAACACGCAGGGCCAAAGCCCCCTCACAGCGCAGGGGGGCGGGCAGGGCCTCTGCGGGTCCCTAACCCGTGTGTGGATGGAGCAGGCGCCATCTCGGCCGCAGCCTGGCAGCCTGGGCAGCGCCACGGCAGCAGAGCAGCGGGTGAAACACGCGAGAGCGTTGTGGCTTGTGTCCGTCTGTGATCCCTGACGACACAGGCACCTGTCACGATTCAGGCCTGGACGCAGAAGCACACGCGTCACGGGGCAGGGCTCTGTTTCCAGGGTTCAGACCTCTGCCGCGCGCCCTGGCTCTGGGGCTGGGCCCACGGCCGGCAGGGCAGGCGGTCAGGAAGGACGGGCAGGAAGTGGGGCGGCAGGGCCATCTGGAATCACCAGGGCGCACGAGGACCTGGCAGGCCATCTGTACGGGACTGAGTAGCGGCACCTGAAGTTCTTGTCCACCCAGGACCTGGACAAAGGGTCTTTGCAGGAGCAACTGAGTACAGAGGAGGTGACACGGAGCTGAGGGGAGCCAAACCCAATGGCCGGTGTCCTCGTCACAGGAGACACACAGACGTGCTGTGGAGAGGCCACGTGAAGCCAGAGGCCGAGGCCGGAGCGATGCCTGCAGCCCAGGAGCTGGGAGGGGCCAGGAAGGGCCTTCCCCGGAGCTCGGGAGGGAGCGTGGCTCTGCCCAGGCCTGGGTTTCAGACTTCCGGACTATGAGGGCATCGATTCCTGTTTCCAAACCACCCAGTTTGTGATAACCGGGTCCAGCTGCCCCAAGAAAGGAGGACGCCGGGTGCCGGGAGGAGTAGTGCCCTCCCCAGGGAGCTATGGGCACCTGCCCCGGTGCCCGCAGGCTGAGTGGAGGAGGGTGACATCGCGCGTGGGCGTCTGCAGGGGTACGAGGCTGCTGGGGCCACCGTGACAGAGAGGACAGCCTGATGGCTTCACAAGAGAAATTTTTGTCCTCACAATCCGGAAGTCTGAGGTCAGGGTATGGGCAGGGCTGGCTCCTCCCAAGGCCTTGCTCCCTGGCTCACAGACAGCCGTCTCCTCCCTGTGTCCTCACGTGGTCGTCCTTCTGTGCCTGTGTCCTAATCTCCTCTCCCAGTGAGGGCCCACCCTCGTGACCTCATTTTAGGTGCCTCTCCCTTGGTCACCCTGCAGCCAGGTCTCAGCCACCACCGTGTGCCCACGTGCAGCTCTCGGGTGTGGCGCACGGGCGGGAGGCGGGCGCAGCAGCTGCGGCGCGGAGACCCCCAGGAGGGGCCTGAACAGGACCAGAGTTGGCTTTTCTCGCAGAAAGTCACAGGGGTTGATGTCACCAGCCGCCAGGGACAGGGCCCGGCCTCGTTCTCTCGCCACTTTGACCCCTGCATAGGTTTCCTCTTACAGTCTGTTCTGGGCTGAGGTGTCTCCAGAGAAGACGTGTTGAAGTCCTGCCCCAGCTGCTGGGAGCCCGTGCCCGTGCGGGTACGAACAGCGTCGCTGTGGCTGCAGTCGGTGAGGCGGGAGCGGGCTGTGGCGGGCCTGGGCCGCCCTGCGAGGAGAGATGGCAGCGCCCTGTGCAGGCGGAGGTCCAGGAGAGCGTGGGTGAAGACGGACACAGAGCTGAGGTGACACGGCTACGGGCCACAGAGCGGCTGGAATGTTGGCCGGCGCCGGAGTTGGTGGGGCCTGAGGGCTGGGCCTGGGGCAGAAGCGTCGGAGCTTCAAGGAGGCAACAGCCCTGACCACACCCCAGTTTTGGCCTCCTAGCGTCAGGAGCAGGGACAGAGACTCCGGCTGTCTAATGACCCAGTGTGTGGCAGTTAGTTAGGGCAGCCCCAGGGAACCAGGTCAAAGCCCAAACTGGGGAGCCCGTTCCTACCACTGTGCAAATCCCAGTCACAGGGCAGAAGGAAGACAAGAAACCTCTGTACTGGTGACAGCACTGTGCCCATATGGATCCAGGTGACAGCACCAAGCCCACATCATTCTAGGTGATGGCACCGTGCCCACATGGATCCAGGTGATGGCACCGTGCCCACTTCCCCATCCAGGTCACAATACTATGCCCACATCATGTCCAGGTGACAGCATTGTGCCCGTATCCCATCCAGGTGACAGCACTGTGCCCTTATCCCCATCTAGGTGACAGCACTGTGCCACATTGATCCAAGTTACAGCTGTACCCATAACAGGTCCAGTTGACAGCACTGTGCTCACATCCTGTCCAGATGACGGCACCATGCCCACATCCCATCCAGGTGACAGCGCTGTGCTCGTATCATGTCTAGGTGATGGCACTGTGCCCATATCCCATCCAGGTGACATCACTGTGTCAACATCTCATCCAGGTGACAGCACTGTGTCCACCTCTCCATCCAGGTGACAGCACTGTGTCCACCTCTCCATCCAGGTGACAGCACTGTGCTCTTATCCCCATCTAGGTGACAGCACTGTGCCACATCCCATCTAGGTGACAGAACTGTGCCTACATCATATCCAGGTGACAGCACTGTGCTCACATCCCATCAAGGTGACAGTACTGTGCCCGTACCATGTCTAGGTGATGGCACTGTGCCCATATCCCATGCACTGGGCCCACATCCCATCCAGGTGACAGCATTGTGCCTATATCCCATCTAGGTGACAGTACTGTGCCCACATCATGTCCAGGTGACAGCACTGTACCCACATTCCATCTAGGTGACAGCACTGTGCCTATAACCCATCCAGGTGATAGCACTGTCCCCACTTTCCCATTCAGGTTACAGCACTGTGCCCTATCTTATCCAGCTGACAGCACTTTTCTTATGTCCTCATCCAGGTGGCAAAGCTGTGGCCACATCCATGTTCAATTGATAGCACTGTCCCCATGTCCCCATCCACGTGACCACACTGTGCCCTTTTCCCTCTCCAAGTAACAGTGCTATGCCTTTGTCCCCATCCATATGACAGCACTGTGCCCATGTATCATCCAAGTGACAGCACTGTATCCATGTCTCCATCTAGGTGACAGTACTGTGCCCACAACCCTGTCCAAGTGACAATGCTGTGCCATTTCCCTGTCCAGGTGACAACACTGTGCCCCATATCTCCATCCAGGTGACAGCACTATGCTCACATCCCCATCTAGGTGGCAGAGCGATGGCCATGTCTCCATCCATGTGATAGCACTGTGTCCATGTCCTCATTCAGGTCACAGCATGTGGCCACATTCTCATGCATGTGTCAGTACTGTGTCCATGTCCCCATCCAGGTGACAGCACTGAGTTTATGTCTCCATCTAGGTTTCAGGACTGTGCCCACATCCCATCTAGGTGATAGCACTGTGCCAATGTTCCCATCCAGGGGACCAGAACTGTACCCATATCTTTGTCCAAGTGACAAGCACTTTGTTCATATCCCTGTCCATGTGACAGAACTGTGCCCTTGTTCCATCCAGGTGACATCACTGTACACATTCCTGACCCACCAAAGCCACCCATAGTGGTCATGGCATTCTTTCTTACTGAGCTGTGACGGAGCTGCAAGCTGTCCCTGCCAGGTTTCCAGGAAGCCATTGTCAGCTCATCAGAGAGTGTGGAAGACCAGCCAACTGCCACTCCTGTTCCCTACCAGCTCCATACCTGATTGGGAGCAGCTTCAAAAGTACCATCTGTGTGCTGTGCCTAATCCCAAGGGTGAGGTGGTCATGTTCCCGACACCTCGCCCAACCACTGTGTTGTGGAACCTTCACCGCCCATCCCAAAACCTGCAGGGGTAGCTAGGGGAATGCCCCTGAGCCCCGCCTGCTAGCACTACTCTCTAGCTCTTCCGTGGGGTCACTTCCATGGCACTTCCGTGGGGTCACTGCCTGGGAGGATGGAAAGTCCCTAAGTGCACACCTGTCTTGCTGACCCACTTGGCTCCACCCGCCGTGGCACACACTCGAGGATGCTGTCACAACACCTGCCATTCTTTTTTGGACTGCCCGTTAGGTCTAGATCCTCCTTGGGCACATGTGTCAGGAAGTAGACCTCAGAGGTTCAGCACCAAGGTGGGGGATAAAGGATGGACTTGCCAACTGGCCACACTCCTGCATGTGCCTCAGCGGGCAGCACCCTGGGGTGGCTTTGCTCCCTGTGGGAGGCTGTCTGGGGTAGCCACACCAGCCCTGGCTCAGACTCCAGTGAGCACCCCTTCTGGCTTCCAGCAGTGGGGAGAGGACAGAGGGACCAGCGAAGGTGGCCCAGCCCAGGAGTGGAGATGCACGACGCACAGGGGAGCAAGAGTAGGAAAAGTCTGGGAAGGAAAGGGAGAGTCTGTCCAGGACAATCCATCTCCTACAGACATGGCCAGGCTAGCAAGTCACCCTGCAGGCTGGGCACCTTGGCTGGGATGCCAACTCTCATGTTGGTGCTGCCCTGTGTGTGGATCGTAGCACCTAGACACTCCCTAGTACTGTGACCAGCACATACTGAATGTGACCCCAGGGGTCTCCAATGCTAGGCCCACTGTATGGAGCCTATGGCAGTGACTCTATTGCCAAGAACACTCTCAGCTGGTGAGCTGGGAAGCAGGACACCTGCAAGCTCCCTCTGCACCACCCTACAGAGAAGCCGATGCCCCATTCGGAGGCAGCTAGCCCCAGGGTTCTGCCTGCTCTCAGGCAAAATCCTCCAAATGCTCCCTAGGGAACAAGTGAACAGAAGAGATGGCCATGAAATCCCAAGAGAGGGACCAAACATCCTGGCACTGGGCTAACTTGCGGGGTGGCAGCAACTCCAACAGGACAGCGCTGGGTCTGCCAGGAGCCCACGCACAGCTGGGAGCCCAATCCCAGAAATAGCACCTCAGACAACATGTCCCCTGTCATCTAGGACAAGGAAAAGGTGAAGTGGACACTTGGAGGCAAAGACAAATCTCTGTTACCTGGGGCAGTCAACACTGGCACTCCAGGGGACTTGAGCCCATGCTCTAGACAAAGACCTTTCCCACAGGGCCTCCGGCAGGAACAAGAATCCCAGGAGCTTGCCACACAAAGCGCACAAGCATTTCTGGGGTCTTCTCCTTCAATCTTGGGTGCCGACCTCAGTGAGTCCATCTCATTCCCAGGATGCTACAGAATTGGGTGTGGGTGCGGAGATGGAAGTGGCCACGAGGCGGCAGTGTAGACACACATGCCACAGCTCAGAGGTGGGCAAAGTTGGGGTTCGCCCGCGGCAACATCCCGAGTCACCAGGCCACGCGCTGCAGTGGTCCACGAGGGTGATCAGGGGCTAGGATATTCATGTGAGCCACCCCAGCCCACCCCATCAGATTCAACTCAGGGTGCGTTATTGAAGGGGGCGTGACCAGAAGAAATACTTGGGCGACAATAAGGGGTCCCCATTTCTTGGAAGATATGGATCTCAGCTCAGAGGGAGACCCACCCCACATGGTCTTTGGTGGGCACAAAAGTCTGGCGTGCCTTGATTTAGTGCATGTGTATATGTATTTCGGGAGTCTTCCCCTTAGATCTCGGGCTCCCAAACCAGTAAGACAGTCTCACTCATGGGATGGGACAGAGTCGGTTGTCGGTGTGGCAACGGACATGGCCGTGAGGTGGCAGCACAAACTCATTATATCACAGTTTGGCGGCTGCCTAGGCTGAGGTTTGCCTGCGGCAATGTCCCCAGTCACCCAGGCCACGCGCCGCAGTGGTTCACGAGGGTCATCGGGGCATAGGACTCTCATGTGAGCCACCCCATCTGATGCACCCAAGGGTGCACTGTTGAAGGGGGGCAATGAGAGGAAGTACTTGGACAACAATGTGGGGTACCCAACCGTAGACAATAGGGATATCAACTCAGAGGGAGACCCACCCCGATGGTCTTTGGCAGACACAGGAGCCTGGGTGCTCCCTTGCCTAGCGCATGTATATTTCTGGACGCTTCCCCTTTAATCTCGAGCTCTGAAACCAGCAAGTCTGTCTGACCGCCAGGATGGCGCAGAGCCGGTTGTGGGTGTGGAGAAGGAAGTGGCCGCGAGGCGGCAGCACAGACTCACACATCACGGCTCAGAGGCTGCCCACGCTGGGGTTCGCCCACGGCAATGTCCCGGATCACGCAGGCCACGCACCGCACTGGATCACGAGGGTCATTCATGGATAGGATTCTCGTGTGAACCACCCCAGGCCTTCAGCCTGGGCCATATTCACAGCCCCGTGGCCACGGGTCCCCTGTGAGGCCTTCAGTGTCATGCCACGGGACTCAAGCCCCATCTACCACACATGATAACATGCCTGATGTGCCCCTACAACCAGAGCAATGACTCCACCAAGGACCGCCCCCTAATTCTGAGCCTTTTATTCCACTGACACCTGCTTCGCAGGTGAACTCTAGAGCTTCAACCCTAAGCAATCAGGCATTAACATTTCCATGCAGCTCAGGTTTGAGATGCTAATTCGGTAGATTGAGATGCTAAAGAGCTGTGAGTGCTGCTGCCTCTCGGTTCTGGGGCTGAGAGTCTTCTTGTCTCCTGAGTTCTGCAACCAACCTGAGCGCAGTAGACAGCCAGGTCTGAGGAATCAGTAAGGGCGGGCATGGACGGGGTCAGTGTGCTGTACAGCCTGGCCTGGCTTCACACACTGAGCTCTGGGACCGCCATACCTGGCCAGCGTGTGCGTAGAGGTGTATTTGCCTACAGGTGTGCCCTATGCCTGGGCATCGCTGGGATTCCAATCCCAGGACAGCACTATAGGATCGGGGGGTGGGTAGACCCTTCCCACAAGACCTCCAGCAGGAACGGGGCCGGGTGGCCACCTTGCCTGGCATATGAATATTTCTGGAGTCTCCCCTTCGGTGTGGGGCTCGGAAACCAGCAAGTCTGTCTGACTCCTGGAATAGCGCAGTCCGTTGTGGCTGTGGGGATGGACATGGCCGCGAGGCGGCAGCGCAGACTCACACATCACAGCTCAGAAGCTGCCTAGGCTGTGGTTCGCCCGCGGCAACGTCCCGGGTCACTCAGGCCACGCACCACAGTGGTTCACGAGGGTCATCGAGGAATAGGACGCTGATGTGAGCCACCCCATCTGATTCATCTCAGGGTACACTGTTGAGGGGGGGGACATGACGAGAAGAAATACTTGGTCAACAATGAGGGGTCCTCATTCCTTGGAAGATATGGATCTTGGCTTAGAGGGAGACCCACCCCACAGGGTCTCTGGTGGGCACAAGAGCCTAAGGCCTCTCTTGCCTTAGCACATGGATATTTCTGGCATCTTCCCCTTAGATCTTGGGCTCCAAAACCAGCAAGAGGGTCTCAGTCCTGGGATGGGACAGAGACGGTTGTGGGTGTGGAGCAGGAAGTGGCCGCGAGGCGGCAGCACAGACTCACACATCACAGCTCAGAGGCTGCCTAGGCTAGGGTTCGCCCACGGGAATGTCCCGGGTCACGCAGGCCACGCACTGGAGTGGTTCACGAGGGTCATCGGGGCATAGGACGCTCACGTGAGCCACCCCATCTGATTCACCGCAGGGTGCACTGTTGAAGCGGGGCAATGAGAGGAAATACTTGGGGAATAATGTGGGGGTCCCCATTCCTGCGACGATAGGGATATCAGCTCAGAGGGAGACCCAAGCCACACGGTCTTTGGTGGACACAGGAGCCTGGGTGCTCCCTTGCCTAGAACATGTGTATTTCTGGATGCTTCCCCTTTAATCTCGAGCTCTGAAACTAGCAAGTTTGTCTGACCATGGCGATGTGGCAGAGTCGGTTGTGACTGTGGAGAAGGAAGTGGCTGCGAGGTGGCAGCACAGACTCACACATCACGGCTCAGAGGCTGCCCACGCTGGGGTTCGCCCGCGGCAACGTCCCGGATCACGCAGGCCACGCGCCACAGTGGTTCACGGGGGTCACAGGACGCTCATACGAGCCACCCCATCTGATGCACCCAAGGGTGCACTGTTGAAGGGGGGCAAGTGAGAGGAAATACCTGGGGAACAATGTGGGGTCCCCATTCCTTGGACGATAGGGATATCAGCTCAGAGGGAGACCCAAGCCACACAGTCTTTGGTGGACACAGGAGCCTGGGTGCTCCCTTGCCTAGCGCATGTGTATTTCTGGACGCTTCCCCTTTAATCTCGAGCTCTGAAACCAGCAAGTCTGTCTGACCGCCGTGCGATGGCACAGAGCCGGTTTTGGGTGTGCAGAAGGAAGTGGCCGCGAGGCGGCAGCACAGACTCACACATCACGGCTCAGAGGCTGCCCACGCTGGGGTTCGCCCACGGCAATGTCCCGGGTCATGCAGGCCACGCGTCGCACTGGATCACGAGGGTCATTTGCGGATAGGATTCTTGTGTGAACCACCCCAGGCCTTCAGCCTGGGCCATATCCACAGCCCCGTGGCCACGGGTCCCCTGTGAGGCCTTCAGTGTCATGCCATGGGACTCAAGCCCCATCTACCACACATGATAACACGCCTGATGTGCCCCTACAACCAGAGCAATGACTCCACCAAGGACCGCCCCCTAATTCTGAGCCTTTTATTCCACTGACACCTGCTTCGCAGGTGAACTCTAGAGCTTCAACCCTAAGCAGCCAGGCATTAACATTTCCATGCAGCTCAGGTTTGAGATGCTAATTCGGTAGATTGAGATGCTAAAGAGCTGTGAGTGCTGCTGCCTCTCGGTTCTGGGGCTGAGAGTCTTCTTGTCTCCTGAGTTCTGCAACCAACCTGAGCGCAGTAGACAGCCAGGTCTGAGGAATCAGTAAGGGTGGGCATGGACGGGGTCAGTGTGCTGTACAGCCTGGCCTGGCTTCACACACTGAGCTCTGGGACCGCCATACCTGGCCAGCGTGTACGTAGAGGTGTATTTGCCTACAGGTGTGCCCTATGCCTGGGCATCGCTGGGAGTCCAATCCCAGGACAGCACTATAGGATCGGGGGGTGGGTAGACCCTTCCCACAAGACCTCCAGCAGGAACGGGGCCGGGTGGCCACCTTGCCTGGCATATGAATATTTCTGGAGTCTCCCCTTCGGTGTGGGGCTCGGAAACCAGCAAGTCTGTCTGACTCCTGGAATAGCGCAGTCCGTTGTGGCTGTGGGGATGGACATGGCCGCGAGGCGGCAGCGCAGACTCACACATCACAGCTCAGAAGCTGCCTAGGCTGTGGTTCGCCCGCGGCAACGTCCCGGGTCACTCAGGCCACGCACCACAGTGGTTCACGAGGGTCATCGAGGAATAGGACGCTGATGTGAGCCACCCCATCTGATTCATCTCAGGGTACACTGTTGAGGGGGGGGACATGACGAGAAGAAATACTTGGTCAACAATGAGGGGTCCTCATTCCTTGGAAGATATGGATCTTGGCTTAGAGGGAGACCCACCCCACAGGGTCTCTGGTGGGCACAAGAGCCTAAGGCCTCTCTTGCCTTAGCACATGGATATTTCTGGCATCTTCCCCTTAGATCTTGGGCTCCAAAACCAGCAAGAGGGTCTCAGTCCTGGGATGGGACAGAGACGGTTGTGGGTGTGGAGCAGGAAGTGGCCGCGAGGCGGCAGCACAGACTCACACATCACGGCTCAGAGGCTGCCCACGCTGGGGTTCGCCCGCGGCAACGTCCCGGATCACGCAGGCCACGCGCCACAGTGGTTCACGGGGGTCACAGGACGCTCATACGAGCCACCCCATCTGATTCACCCCAGAGTGCACTGTTGAAGGGGGGCAATGAGAGGAAATACCTGGGGAACAATGTGGGGTCCCCATTCCTTGGACGATAGGGATATCAGCTCAGAGGGAGACCCACCCCGATGGTCTTTGGTGGACACAGGAGCCTGGGTGCTCCCTTGCCTAGCGCATGTGTATTTCTGGACGCTTCCCCTTTAATCTCGAGCTCTGAAACCAGCAAGTCTGTCTGACCGCCGTGCGATGGCGCAGAGCCGGTTGTGGGTGTGGAGAAGGAAGTGGCCGCGAGGCGGCAGCACAGACTCAGACATCACAGCTCAGAGGCTGCCCACGCTGGGGTTCGCCCACGGCAATGTCCCGGGTCATGCAGGCTACGCGCCGCACTGGATCACGAGGGTCATTTGCGGATAGGATTCTTGTGTGAACCACCCCAGGCCTTCAGCCTGGGCCATATCCACAGCCCCGTGGCCACGGGTCTCCTGTGAGGCCTTCAGTGTCATGCCATGGGACTCAAGCCCCATCTACCACACATGATAACACGCCTGATGTGCCCCTACAACCAGAGCAATGACTCCACCAAGGACGACCTTCTAATTCTGAGCCTTTTTACTATTGACAGGTGCCTCCCAGAGGAACTCTAGAGCTTCAACCCTAAGCAGCCAGGCATTAACATTTCCATGCAGCTCAGGTTTGAGATGCTAATTCGGTAGATTGAGATGCTAAAGAGCTGTGAGTGCTGCTGCCTCTCGGTTCTGGGGCTGAGAGTCTTCTTGTCTCCTGAGTTCTGCAACCAACCTGAGCGCAGTAGACAGCCAGGTCTGAGGAATCAGTAAGGGCGGGCATGGACGGGGTCAGTGTGCTGTACAGCCTGGCCTGGCTTCGCACACTGAGCTCTGGGACCGCCATACCTGGCCAGCGTGTGCGTAGAAGTGTATTTGCCTACAGGTGTGCCCTATGCCTGGGCATTGCTGGGAGTCCAATCCCAGGACAGCACTATAGGATCCTTGGGTAGACCCTTCCCACAAGATCTCCAGCAGGAACGGGGCCGGGTGGCCACCTTGCCTGGCATATGAATATTTCTGGAGTCTCCCCTTCGGTCTGGGGCTCGGAAACCAGCAAGTCTGTCTGACTCCTGGAATAGCGCAGTCGGTTGTGGGTGTGGTCACAGACGTGGCCGCGGGGCGGCAGCGCAGACTCACACATCACAGTTTGGCGGCTGCTGAGGCTGAGTTCCACTCATGGCATAACGTGGGGGGATACATGCATCTTAATTTGGAGGTTCACCCATGACAAAGTGTGAGGGTTTTTCGCACAGTTAAGCTGGGGTTCGCCCACGGGAGAGGCTGGGGAGGTCAGAGCTTAGCAGGAAGGCACCCAGCACTGTAGGGTGCAGGCCATGGGAGCAGAGGGTTTGCCGAAGGGTCAGCCAGCCCCTCTGCACACCTGAGGCCCTGCCTGTGGCCAGGCCTGATGAGCTCTGGGTCCCTCCCCAGGGGGTTCCAGCCATGCTCACGTGGTCTTCCCCCAACCCGTGCTATCGCTTTGATACTCCAGATTTGCTGTGCAAACCCTGTGGACCATAGGGCCCCCAAACCCCTCTACAGAGGCCAAGGTGGTCACCCAGGGAACAGGAGGGCCAGTGGAGTTGAATGTCTGCGGTCTCCTTTCCATTTCAGAATATGGTGCCGCAGGCGGGTTGGGGGAGGCAGGGCAGGGCTGGGAGGCGGCTTGCAGCTAGTCACCAGAGTGCGTCCTTGAGTCGTGGAGCAGAGCGGCCAGTGTATCCAGACCGCCAGCAAAGTAGTGGGAAGGGGACCTGGGGTGCCCCAGCCAGCTACGGAGAGTCCGTCTTGTGGAAGCCGCTGAGGCTAGAGCAAGCTTGGTCACCTAGATGGAACTCGGGCTGGCGGCAGGCACCCGCCCACCAGCGGGGACCTAGCCCACCGAGGTCCCGGCGCTTCCCTTGGCACCACTCATCCCTAACCCCCCACTGTCCACGCACAGCGCCCCATGCGATGCCTCCCCATGGGCTCCCAGGCCCCTGGAGTAAATGCGAGGTCTCAGCCATGGTGGGTGAAGAAAGCGGCTCTGTGTCCCGTCCAAGTCCCCAGGGACCCCCAGCCAGGACTCCAGCCGTGGGCAAAGTGCACGCCCAGCACCCGTGGCCAGGGAGCAGCGCGCTCAGTGTTCCCTGCCGGGAGCGGACAGCCTCAGAGAGTAGAAGTTCCTGACCCAGAGGAAGACTTTGGGGACAATGCCAGGCCCTGTCCAAGGGGTGCCAGAGGAGGGGCGCAGGGGGGGTGGTCTGTCTTTGGAGAATTCCCGGATGGGGTGAGAGGAACGTGCGCTGGAACGGTACAGGGTGGAGGTGGGCCCTGCGGGGGCCCAGGCAAGGTCCCCATTCCGATTGGCTGGAGAGGCAGGGGCGGGAATTCGGGGCGGGGCCACCCCAGTTAGAAAAAGCCCCGGCTAGGGCCGAAGAGCAGGGTGAGGGAGGGGGTGGGGGGTGGGGGTGGGGGTAGCGGGGAAACTGGGGAAGATGGGGTGCAGGAGGAGAGGTTGGAGGGGCCAAGGAGCACCTTGGCCGTCTGGGGTCTGGCAGGAGTGGTGAGGGCGGAGGGGCCGGCTCAGGCAGGCTGGCTGCTGGGAGCGCACTCCCAGGGTCATGGGCAACATCGGTGTGAGGGCCTGAGCCAGGCTTGGAGAGGAGAGGGAGCCAGACATTCATCCCGGTCACTTTTGGTTACAGGACGTGGCGGCTGGTCGGACCAGGGGAGCTGCTGGGCAGGGTTTGGCCTCAGGGCTGGGCAGTGGAGGTGTAGCTGGCAGCAGTGGGCAGGTGAGGACCCCGCGCTGCTGGGCAGGTGAGTCCCCTTCCCCTCCCCGGGCCTCGCCTCCCCGGCCTTCTGGAAGAAGGAGGTTTTGGGGAGCAAGGGCCGGGGAGGCGAGCGACTATCCTCCCGGCGGCAGCGTGGCAGGACGAAGGCAGGACAGTTAGCAAAGGAGACATCTTCTCGGGGGGAGCCGAGACGGGGAAGGCTGGGGGGCGCAGGCCCACCAGGTAGAAAGAGCACTTGGAGAGGCAGAGGCTGCCAGCACGTGGGTTGCACGCCAGCCCTGGGCCAGACAGGGACGAGGCGGGGACACAAGATGCAGGGGAGTCCCCAGCCGCCACCACATCCCACCCACCGCAATTCATTTAGTAGCAGGCATAGGAGTGGCTCCGGCAGAGCCTTCTGAGGCCTGTGCCGGAGCGCGAGGGCTGGAGAGCGGGAAAGAAGGGCAGTGCCCAGGTACACGGCGGGACGTCACCAGGAGGGAGCAGTGGCCACGGGTGGTGGGCTGCAGAGATACCGCAGCAAGGAGGCTGCACAGGCCCGGCCTGCAGGCACACTGTTCCCAAGAGGCACTGCAGCCCAGGGGCTGGCGCGGAGAGGGCCCACAGTGGACTTGGCGACACTGTATGCCCTCACCGCTCAGCCCCCGGGACTGGCACGGCAGACAGTACAGCACCCAGGGGAGTCAAGGGCACGGGGCGAGGCCAGACCAGGCGAGCGGGCGGGGCGGAGTGAGTGAGTTTCAGGAGGGAGGCTGGGCGCAGGCAGGGTGCAAAGAGGCAGCCAGGCGCAAGCCGAGGGGCGCTGGCCTCCAGAGCCCGTGGCCATGGCGGGCCTCGCGGGCGGCGACGGAGCAGTGATCGGCGCCCCAGTGCTTGGGCTGGAGACAAGGGTGAGTGTCCACCCGCCACCGCCCTCCGCCCCCGCCGCCCGGCCGGCCGCCCAGCACCTCCCCCATTCTCCCCACAGCCAGGTCTCCGGCAGGGGTGGACATTCGCCAGCCGCTGAAGGCCAGGACGGCAGGCCCGGCAGACGTGCTGAGGGACGTGACATGGTCCGGTGTGACGGTGAGGACAGACAGGATGCCGTCCGGCCTTCCCGGTGAGCATGTCCCCTTCCTAGGGACGAGGCTGGGCGCCCAGGCCCCTGGCTGAGTCACCCTCTCACTGCCCCCAACCGTCTCCCACAGGACATCCTCGGCTGGCACCGCGGGGAAGCTGCGACACAGGCGGGTCTCTGCTCCTTCACTTTCCCAAAGGAGTCTTCACACTGCTGCTCTCTGGACCCCAGAACCCTCGAGATGCAAGGTGAGGGCCCCCCGCCTCGCCGGGCCCGGGGACAGCAGGGTGATAGGGCGGGGCCTCACTCGCTCCCAACCCACAGAAATGGTGCTACCCAGCTCATGCCTGGGACTTCCAATCCGGGACTTCTGCAAGTCGGTCTAGCTCTGAACCGAGATATGCTGCACTCTGGAACCACTACACCACCCGACTCAGGAATCGGCTCCGGAAGGTGAGCTTGGGCACCCCTTCTGGAAGCTTCCTGCCCCCCTCCCCGCCGCCCTGCCGCCCTGCCGCCACCCAGCCGCCACCCACACGCCATGCCGCTGTCCGCAGGTTAAGCCGAAGGAGCAGGAACCTGCTGACCCAACACCGCAGACACCATCGGAAGAGCAGCACCCGCACCACCCCCCGCCTTGGCGACTCCATCTTCCCGGCCACCCCCTGCAGCGCGTGGGGACCACCGCCCGCCAAGCCATCCTGGGGCGGGACGGCCCCACCACCGCCTCCCTCCTCTGTCCTTCTTCCTCCTTTCCTCGTCTTTTCCTTTCTGTCTTTCCTGTCTTTCCTTTGCTTGAGAGATTCGACGCACCTGCGGCTCCGTCCCCCGTCCCTCCTGAGTTCAATTTGCACTAAGTCACTTGCACTGGTTTGGAGCCGGAGGCAGCCCGAGTCTCTCCGCGCGAGTGTGTGTGTGCGCGCGGCCTCCTTGGCCAGCGCCGCGCCGGCGCCTGCCTGCCTGTCCACCTCTGTCTGGGGGCGCCCGGGCGCGGCCGTGTGACCGAGGCCTCGCCCCCCCTCGCCTGGTCTGGAAGCTCCCCAACAACGGAGCACTCGAAGCTTCCACACACCCCCCTCGCCCGTGCCCCTCCCCACCGGGGCCTCAGCAGAAGCCCCGGCCTCATCAATAAACACAGTTACAGTCACTTGTCTCAGGGACTCTGTCATGCGGCACATGAGCAGGGTGCAGGGGGGTGGGGGAGGGCAGGGATGGGGGAGCACACAGCGAGGCTCCCGGGGCTGGGGAGGGCACAGGGGACCCGCAGTGGGTTTTGGCACAGAGGGTCCTCAGGTAGGGCGGCCCCCCGGGCTGGGGAGCAGGGGTGCGGGCAGGCAGGGCTGTGGGACCAGACGCTCCCTGCAGGGAGAGGTGGGGTCTGGGGTGGCCAGGAGAGTCCTTGGCGCTGAGACAGCAGTCAAGCCCCCAAAGTGCCCCTGAGCTCCACATTACTGCCCCAAGTTCTCCCTGGGCCCCTGGCCAGGGGCCCGAGACTCCTCAGCAAGACAGGAGTTCATTTGAAATGCGGATGCTGGGGGGCCACAGGGGGCAGGCACTGCACTGGGGACAGGGCTGGCCACAGCCACACACACACCGGGAGGTCTACGGTGCCCGCCCCACCCTGGGCTGCACCCGCTCCGCCCTGGGGCTGGGGCCCAAGCAGACACCAGGCGGTCGCCTCCCACCGCTCTCTGCTGTGCGGGGGTGGGGGGGGCGGGTCACAGCTGTGGGGGGGTGGTCACAGTAGGGGAGGGGGCAGCACCGGGAGTCAGAGCAGCGGCCCCAGGCAGGTGGGGTGGGCTTTCCAGTAGGCAGAGAGCCCGGCAGGGGAGGGAGGGGAATGGGGTCGAGGGTGCCGCCAGTGAGGGGTGGGGGCTGGGGGTGGGGCCAGGGGACCACGGCTCACGGGGGTCGCTGCCGAGAAGCAAGGCCAGCCCCGGGCTTTGCGGTCAGTGTCCCCACAGAAGACTGCAGCTGGCCGGCCAGGGCCCCGAGGCTGGGCAGAAGCTGGGGTGAACAGAAGGAATCTCTTGGAAATGGAGCTGGGGTCCGGGGCCTCCGTTCCCGCTGCCCACCCTTCCCCAGTTCCCAGAGCCACGAGGAAGGCGCCTCGGCCCCCCCCCCCCGGCAAAAGCAGGACCGACCGTCAAGGAAACACACCAGGCCCCACCAGGCCCCACCTGCCTTCGGGGCCCACACGGGACCCTCTCCCAGCTGCTTTCCACCCAGCAGTGGGCCCTCGGGTCTGCCTGGGGACCCCGGGGCTTCCAGGGACTTGTGGGGTTAACGCCAGGGTGGTCGGTCTCCCCGTGGGACGCACAGCTGGGTGCTGGCGTTTCTAGAAGCCCTCAGGGATGGCGGCCTGCAGGGCCTCCCTGGGCCCTCCCGCCATCTCGTGGAGGGTTCGAAGGCGGCCAGGGCCAGGCTGGGACAAGGCTGTGTCCCCTTCCCCGAGCCCCCACGCGGGGTTGACCTACCCAGCGGGCTTTGCGGCAGGATGCAGTAACCGCCATGCCCGCGGAGAGTTAGGGCCGTCAACAGCCTTTATTACAAACATCAGCTGTGCTGGAGGTGTACAAGGCGGGGCTCAGAGGGTGAAAACAGGCTTCCTGGGGTGGCCCTCACAGGTGCCACAGGTGGCCCGAGGGGTGCTGAGGGCGGCAGGGCCAGAGGGGCCAGGCAGGTGGGAGAGGGCCACCCAGAAAGCCCCTCTCGGGGCCACAGTAGACCTTGCTGGTGTCCAGCCCCGGAGCTGGCCCCAGGAGAGGCCACGCATCCTCGGTGGGCGCCATGTGGCCAGCACCTAGCGGCTGTCTCCTCCTGGTCATCTGGAGAGCCAGGCGTGTTGGGACTCACGTCACAGCCACAGTGGGGGCCCTCAGGTGCTTGTGACCAGCATACTCTGGCTCTGGGGTTTCCACCTGGGGAGCCCTGGGACGCGCTGGGGACAGTGAGTGCTGCCAGCTTGGAGCGTGGTGAGGGCGGGGCTTTCTGGACCCGCTGGCGCCCCGCTGTCCGGCCAGCTCTGCTGGTGGTCCCCTGTGGACACAGCGGGGAGCAGGGCCAGGGTCATCCCTGCTGTCTGCAGTGGACAGAGTCCCAGGGCGCTTCCGGAGCAGGGGAGCCGGGAGCCCCTGAGTGCGGGAGGGGTCCGGGCCAGGCCCTGAGATAGGGAGTGGGGGACCCTCAGCAGCAGACAGGTGCCTCACCCCGGCTGGGGCTGGGAACACAGAGGTGGCTGTCCCACCCCGCTAAGCCCCTGGATCTGGGTGACCCACGAGGTTGGAATGTGTTTACCTTTGGCCCAGCCCAGCCCTGCTTTCTAGAAAAGGAGCTCAGGGAGGGCGGTGGGCAGGCTCCAGGCGGCATCCTGCCACCCAGAGACCCTGCAGGACAGTCCTGTAGGGAGTGACTGCCAGGAGCCAGCAGGGGCTTGAATTTCACTCCCAAACCGCAACCCGGGGGGCAGGGGGCTGCGCAGGGGGAGAGGGGCTGTCTGCGAAAGTGCTGGAAACCTGGGGAAAGATTAGGCTTGGTGCCCAGCCCCCAGCCACGACCCCACCCCGTGAGGCACCCGGCGCAAAACCGCCGGAGCCTTCACACGGCCCCCCCACCCGTGTTTCTCCACGAGTTCAGGTTGAGCAAAGGCAAAGTGCCCAGCTGGGGAAGAGAGGACGGGTCACGGGGGGCAGCTGTGTTGGTGCCGGCGGGTCTTGGTTGCTGCCCAGCGGACCATGCCCGCTGGAGCCCAGGCAGGGGTGTGGGTCCCACGGGGTCAGGAGATGCTCTGCGGGGCAGGTGTGGTCGTGGCCCCAAGCAGGGGCCGGTGTCCCCTGGAGGGGCCCCCTGCACCCGGCTCTGTGTGTTTTCCCGTCTCAGCCTGAATTTAATGACCCAGGAGCACACTGTCGGCAGGGACTGGGACAGCTGGGGGTGGGGGGAGTCAGGACACTTGTCACACCACTGAATGAGGACAAAAAAATGCAAGCATGACAAAGGAGATGAAATCCCGTCCCCAGGGCTGATGTGGCCTTTAGGGTCCGACCACAGCACACCCTGGGAAGTCACAGAAACAGGGCTGGGCCCTGCAGGCTGAGGGCGGCCTCCTCTCCCTGGGAAGACAAACAGCATCTCCCTCGTCCCCTTCGCTGCCACGCTGGGGGTGACATCTGAGTGCTCTGGGCTGGGGGGTGGTGGACCCCATCTGGGGCCCAAGGCCCTCTCAACTGGGGGGACCTGGTCCGCACGGAGACCCGGACCACGGCCGGGGCTGCGGGAACGGTCTCCTCCAGCCTGCGAGTGTGCGTGTGCATGTGTGTGTGTGCGTGTGTGCGTGTGCGTGTGTGTGCGTGTGTGTGTGCGTGTGCATGTGTGTGTGCGTGTGAGTGTGTGTGTACGTGTGTGTGCGTGAGATGCCCAACAAGCCCAGGAGAGCCCAGAGCCATAACGCAGACTGTGTAACTCCCTGCAAAGGGGAAATGGAAGGTTCTAGAAGGGACTGTGGTCAGCCCTGCTCTCCCCTAAGCAGCAGCAGCCACACAGGACACAGCCCAGGCCTGTCTTCCATCCCTCCTTCCTCTCGCCTCTCTGTGCTGGTCCCCAGCCCGCTCCTGGTGACACTGCTGGCCCTTCTCCAGGGCTGAGGGGACCAGGGGGCCCCTTCCTGGAAGCCCACCTACAGGCCGCCTGCTGGGAAGGGGCCGGCGCGTCCCCCGCCCCGCAGCCGTTTCCTGGACGCAGGCTCGGAGGGGACTCTGGCCCTTGTCAGCGCCGCGCCTGCACATAAAGCAGACACTGTGCTCCGTGTCCTGAGAGAGGCTGCTCCATCACCAGGCCCTGCCGGACACGGCAGGCAGCCGGTCTGTGGGAGCAGCTCGGGGCTGGGCCTGGACCAGCAAACACACACGGCGCCAGGCCCCGGAGGCACAGTGCCGCGGGGAGCACGCGCCAGCCCGGCGTGGGGAGCCCGGCCGCGGGCGCAGAGCGCACTCCCAGAGGAGGGGGCACCACGCAGACCCCACGAGGAGGGGCGGGCCGTGGGTCCCACGCTTTGCAGAAACCTCCTGCCTGGACACAAGGTCCAGGGGGAGATTCCAGGGATCGGAGCCTGGGGTGGGGGGAGCTGGGCAGGTGGGAAGAGAGGAGGGGCCCCAGAAAGAGCCCTGAAGCCCCTGGGGTGCGGCCCGGGGAGGGAGGAAGCGCGTGAAGACCAAGCTGGAGTCCCGGTTTCTGCAGTGAGGGACAAAAGACGGAGCCAGGAAGGCGCAGGGCTCTGGGACCCGGCCAGCCTCCCTGCCACGGGCGTCCGACCACAGACCCGGGCGGGCTGCAGGTCAGGGCCGGGAGCCCGGAGCAGAGGGGGCCTCGGACGCTCCCAGGAGAGACACCAACGGGGGGAGGAGATGGCCCAGGGGTGACGCTGGGAAGCCATGATGACAGCCGGGGCCACAGAAGGAGGAGCAGTGGCCGGTGGGGCCAAGGGGCTTGAGGGCAGGGCTCTGGGGGCCCCGTGTCTGGGCAGAGCCCCTCCCCACACGCTGTCCCTGCAGCCCACGTGCTGGCCTTGGGGTGGCCCAGACGTGCAAGGACAGGGCCAGGGGGGAAGCAGGGCCCCATGGGACACTGACAAAGACGGTTTACTCTGGTGGCATTCAGGTCCCATGCCACGTGCGCGGCGGGGCCCACGGACGCAGAGGCACACGCACAGCCCCGCCGGGCTCCCCATTGGCTGGCGGTGACATCACCCCTGTGTCAACACTGTGACGCCTGCAGGGTTTATGGAGCGGGACCAGCCCTGCCAGGCCTCACCGCGCCCGCCCCACACACTGGCCCACTGTTCGGGGGTCTGGGCGGAGACAGCACCACCGTGTCCTGGCGCTGCCTGCTCTCCTGCCCACCGCAAGTTCCCGGCACCGTGGCTGCCCCCCTGACCACAGAGCGTGGGGGGCCACAGGCCTGGCCTCCCCCTCCTCCCCTTTGGAAAGGGGCCCGGAAGCCCTGTGGCCAGAGGGTCTTGGGGCCCTGTGGCATAGGCTTGTGGCTTTATGGGGCACAGAACTCCCTCTGAAAGGGACCCAGGCCAGCTGAGAGCTCTGGGAGAGTGCCACGTCCCTCGCACATGGGGCAGCCCCTCGCAGAGCCCTGAGACACCAGCAGGGCCCCCTCCCCGGTCCCAGGTGTCACAGACTGTGCCTGGACGGCGCTGTGGGCTGTTGGTGACCGGTCCTGCCCACCCAGCCCTGCTGTGCTTCCCAGCGCCCCGTGTGTGACGGTGACCGGGAGGTGGCCTCTCCTCTGCACAGCAGCCGCCCGATCTCTGCCAGGTCACAGAGACCCCAGAGGGTCCTCAGGCCGGGTGCTGGGGACAGGCAGGACCTTCCCACGGAGCCAGTCCGGGTGGCCCCAACTCTCTGTCTCACGCCCCTGCTGTGCCACCAAACCGGCCTGTTGGGGGGTCCGCTTTGGAGTGGCGGCCACCTGAGTCACTACCCCTTTCCCGAGAGGTTTCTGGGGCCCAGAAGGGACGAGTCACCCTTGGCAGAAGGATGCAGCCCACCTGGGGCCTGGGACCATCTCCTGGGGGTGCCTTGAGAAGCAGTGGGTCCTTGTGTGCTGGCCCAGGGGTGACCAGAGAGGCCCCAGCCTGCGGGGCCGGTGGGGAGGGAGTAGCGCAGGGCTCTGCTGCCCCCGCCCGGCCCCCTTAGCTCCCCCCCCCCCGGCAACCTAGAAGGGTCACATGTTAGAGCAGGTGAGGGGGAAATGTGGGAGGCGGAATGAGAAGGATGTGGAGGAAGCGCCAGGCCAGAGAGGGGGCAGAAGGGATGTGGGGGGGGCCTTAGGGCGCCAGCAGGACCCCGCCAGCTGCCACCACTCGAGGCCGGCTCTGCTCGCTGCCGGTGGTCCCAGCAGCCAGAGCCGCAGCCCAGTCTGCATCCAAGGACCCTCCCGTCCCCACTGCCCCCTGCTCGGGGGTTGAATGGCCTCAGCCTGGGTCGAGGGGCAGAGGGCATGTTCGCCAAGAGGCCCCCAAGGGACACATGGCTGTTTGCAGTTCTCAGGAAGCAGGCGAGATAAAGAGGTTGTTTTCCCTGTGGGCGCGGAGCCAGCAGGGGCCTGCAGGGCGGACAGAGTCAAGGCCGGGCCGTGGGCTTCTCTGCTGCCTTGGGCCCCCCAGGCCTTTGCACCGGCAGCCCTCCCAGGACCCTCCCTGGGTGGCAGCCCAAGAGGGTCCCCGGTGTTAGGCTCCCACATGTGGGATCCCCTCATCTGACAACCTAACCAAGGCTGAACTGGTGCATCCTGGGACTTGGGCAGGCACAGCCCTGAGCAAAGGGGCTGCCGACCTAAGAAGTGGGGACAGACGCGGGTGGTGGACGGGCCGGAGCCGGTGGACGAGCTGGGCCACGGCTCAAGGGTCCGCAGCACTCGCCTGTCACGCACACGTAGGGCACGGCTGTGGGAGGGTCATGGGGACGGGATTCCAAGGAGACTGCCAGCCAGATGCTTGTCCCTGCCCGCTCGGCTCGGCCTCAGGACCTCTTTGAGCAGCAGGAAGTCTCAGGCCTGGAAAGGAACCACTAGCTCTGCCCACCCTGGGCCCCTGGGCATCAAAGGCCGTTAGAAAACCCACCCAGACCTCCTGTTCAAAGGTCACTGAGCTGGGGGGACACCCCTGCCTACCCAGTGGGCCCAGTGTGGCATCTCTGGCAACAAGCCCAGGCAGCCTTAGAAAGAGTCTAGCAAGGAGGGCATGGCCAAGGGGACGCGCGTGAGTTGGGACGGGCCCCAGATGACATCGCCTGCCACTGCCCGGGGCTGTCACCCAGGAACACGCCCAGACACACACCCCCATGTGTGTGGCTCCAGGCTCCCTTGGCCCTGCTTCCAAGGCCGCCCTTACACACCTGCCGCAGGCCCGCGGCCCTGCTCTGCCCGCCTGGGCCTGAAGAGAAGGCACGTGCACGTCTGACTTGTCCCCGAGACCTGAGGGGTCGGCTTCGAGCCTGGGCTCCGGTGGGCCCGGGAAGGTTGGGGCTGTTCCTTGCCCCAAGAGGAGGAAGTGCCACGTCGCCTTAGCAGAGGGCAGTAGGGGGCAGGGGGACCCACGGCACCAGGCCACAGCACCCCAGAGAGCCCTGGGGCCTTCAGGTTCCAGGGCCAAGGCCTGGGGCATGCAGCCCCGGCGCAAACTCTCTGGAAAACGAGCTGCCCAGGGGTGGGGGGCCTCACCCCAGAGCCCAGGCGTGGAGGGGAAGTCGGGGAGGGAGATGCCAGGCAGCCCCTCCCTCCGCATGAGGCCCGCTGGGCTGACCTGGCCCTGGCACAGGGCGCTGCCGCCATGCCCCGCAGAAGGAGGGCTGCCTCACCGCCTTTCCCCAGCTCTGGCGGCAACCCGGGGCGGGGGGCCAGAGCCACCTGGCCAGTGAGGACGCTGGCCTGGCAGGCATGGTGCGGTCTGCTTGGAAGATCAGAGGCCACCTGGCCCGGAAACCCCCCGGCCACTCGGACAGTCGCAGCCAGGTCCTGGTCCCCGCCGGCCACTCTCCCAGGGGTCCAGGGCAACCGGAGCAGTGCCGGCAGCAGTGTTTATTTTCAAATGACACTTTTTAAGAAAAACAGCCTCCCCCAGTGCTTGACCCGGGCTCTGGAATGTGGGGGGCAAACAGCTGTGCCCCTCCCCAGCCGTGCACAGCCCCGGGGTGGGTCGGGCCTGGGCTGCCGGCTGGGGGGACACGCGCCGCCGTGGCCGGCGGTCAGCGCACGGGAACCAGGCGCTGGGCTCTGTTCCCGGCCCACTGTGTCCCCAGCGGGGTGCAGACACTCCCCAGCCGCGCTGCCCGGCCGCACACGCAGGGTCAGCTTGTCTTGGCCGGCCGGCTCCGGCGCCTTGCGCGTGCGGCTCCGGTGGACACCGGCTCCCAAGTGCACGCGCCGCGCCCCAGGCCGGCCTTGGCGCCTCTGCTCCCGCGGGGCTCCCTGCCTGGCTCCGGCTCCCGGCTGCCTGGCCTGCCCCACCGCCCTCTGAGCCGCCACCTCCAGGAAGCCCTCTAGGGCTGAGGGGTTAGAGGGGACTCGGGCCACCCAGAGATGCTCCCACCTGCCTGCACCGTCCCCACCACCCGCTGGAGGGTGGCGCCCACAGGCCCTGCAGGCAGAGGCTGCACCAAGCGGGGGCTGGCTCCACGGCCCCTGCCCTAGATGATTTCATGCGCCTGGTGGCCCTTGCCCCCGCCTGGCCGCCAGGGGTCCTCTGCCTGACCCCCACCCACCACTGGGGCTGCGTGGGAGACTGACCGGGCGGCAGAACATCGAACGGCATCCGGGCAGGGCGGGGGGCACACCTGACCCGGGCCCTGACCCAAGCCCATTTCCAAATCTTGCCTCATGCTTTCGCCAGACCACTCGGCCCCGGCCCTGACCCGGGTGCCCTGGGGCCTCCTGGAAGAGGCCCTTGCTCCCCACTCTGGGGCTGGGCTGCGGTGGCACCACATCAGGAGGTGCAGGGCCCACCAGTCCCTCTCCTGGTGTCCCTCAGCTCCCTTCCCTGGCCCCAGCTGGCAGGGTGGCTGCAGAGGGGGAGTGGCCGCTTCCTGCCTGGCCCAGAGAGCAGAGGCCCAGGTCCCGACATCAAAGGCCCAGGAAGCTCCTTGCATTGAATTAAGTGCAAAGGGGTCGAGGCATGTGGCTTGCATTCCCCACAATTACCCTGTGTGGGGTGGGTGGAGGGACCCCGAGAAGGCCAGGCTGAAGGAGCGAGAAGCCCCTCGGGGGCCTCACTTTGCCGTGAGGGGGACAAGACCTGGCAGAGAGGCAGCACCACATGCCGGCCAGGCTGGAGCCCTTGGTCATCCCGGCTGGCATCTGCGTGCCCCCCCATGCCTGGAGATGGTGGATCCGCCCGGGGCGTGGAGGGGACAGAGGGGTGAAAGCAGCTGTGGGGGCCCCGGGGCCACCAAACAGACCAGGCAGAGGCCCTGGGGCCCCACAGTCCCCTGCCCGGCCCCTCCCCAGCCCAGTGTGCCAAAACCTCCTACGTGGTGGGAAAGCAAGGGTACAGCCACATTTCCCAGGTGCCCCTTAGAAAGTTCCAGAAGGGGAAACAACAGCATGAAGGGAGGGGGCCGGGGTGGGGTGGGCAGAGATGAGGCCAGAGAGGGCCGTGGGGGGCACGCCAGAAGTCAACGACCCCGCGATCCTTATCGCCGGGCCTCTGCACACAGCGTCTCGTCTGCAAAGTTAGCTGAGCAAACGTGAGCCCGGGCCGGGTGCTGCCCCTGCCTGTCACCCAGCCCCGCTTTTCCGCTCCAACTCCAGCTTGTCCTTGGCCCCTGCGGGCCAGCAGCCCTGCCCAGGCCCAGGTCCTGCCCCCGAGGCTGCGCTGGGGCAGCTCCACTTGCAGCGTCCTGCTTCCAGGGGGCCGGGGGGGCCTCGCCTCTGCCCCTTCACCCAGCGCCTTCCCGGGGAGGGAGGGTTTTCTGCGTCTGGGGTGCTGCAGACGGTCTCGGACCCAGTGGGGCAGCTGTAGTCTCAGCCCCGAGGATCCCTTCAGGGGGGACAAGGCTGCTGGGGGACAGCTCTGTCTGCCTAACAGCAGTGGGGCCCTGGGGACCCTGCCACATCCACAGGGCGGGGGCGCTGCCTCTCTGGGGAAGGCCCAGAGACCCTGGGACAGGGCAGATGGGGGATGGGAGTGGGGCCAAACGGGGCTGGTGCAACCAGGTGGGGAGGAGGGTGGTGTGGGCACAGAGCCCCTGCCCCGCGAGCAGCTGCTCGGTCCGTCTGGGCTCATGTCCCTCGTGTGAGCCCCCTGTGACCATCACCGAGAGCTCAGCCCAGGAGGGCCAGGGCAACCTGTCAGCCACTCCAAGAGGCAGGGACAGCTGCTGCCCCAGAGGGTCCCAGGGCCCAGACCCACCAGGCAGCAGCCTGGCTGCCCCGCGGGAAGCCCCCCTGCCCGCCCACCCCCTTGCTCTCAACCCTCTCATTGGGAGAGTTGGGCCAGCACCGCAGAGGTGGGGCAGGCATAGGGCACGGGGTTGGCACAGGAGGTGGCCGATGGCTCCAGGAGCAGCTCCCCGGAGCAGCCTGTGGCTCCAGGGGCCCCTGCTCCACCGTGAGCTCCGCACACCCTCCTGAACCCCAGTGTGTGGGTGGGTGAGAAGCCTGGCAGGGGCCCTCGTCATGGGTCTCCGTGCAAGGTGTGGGGGGACCTGGGGCCGGAACCCGCTTCCAGGCCCCAGCCAGGGTCGAAGGTTTCAACCAGATGCCGGGAGGAGCAGAGGACAGGCTGAGGGATGGGGACAGCTGCTGGCCAGCAGGGACAAGGCTCCCCTTCTCACGCTGCCCATCGGTCACGGCCCACCCAGGACATGGATCCGCTCCACTCCTGATCCTCCTGCCAGCTCCTTCCCAAGAGCCCAGGCAGTTGGACACATTCTCCAAATTCTCAGGCCGCTGCTGTTTCCTCCGCAAATCCCTTGCCCGCCTCTGCCCCACCCCAGCCATGGGAAAAGGCCGCTGCCGCCAACAGGCTCCATCTGCGGGCGGGGCTGCGCCAGCACCGGGCGGGTGGAGAAGCAGCTGGCTGTGCCCGGGCAGCTGTGGGGTCCCAGGGAGCGGAGGAGAAGAGCCCAGATTACAGGGGCGTCATGGGAAAGCTGCGAGGGATGGTCCCCCAGAGGCCCCGCCACAGCCCACACCGCTCCCTCCCTGCACTTCTGGCCCTGGAGGGAACCAGATGGGACTCCAGCCACAGCCACTTGTGTCCTGCTGGCCACAGGCTCTGCCAAGAATGTCCATCTGCCTGTGCCGGAGTCACCTGGCTCTGAGCGTGGGTACCAACTTGCCCAGCCCAGAGTCCCATGTGTGAGGGCACGGCACAGGGCCCAGCCAACCCCTCGGAGCCTCTGGGCAGCCCGGACACATCCAGCACATTCCACAGAGATGCCCACTGGGGGGGGCTGTGCAAGGGCACCGCGCCCTGCTGGAAGGGGCGGCAGGGTGGCGGGCTGTTAGGCCGCGGCCCTGGGGCAGGAGAGGGCTGATGGGCAGCCCCAGCCAGGTGTGCCCAGGAGAGGCTGTGATGCCCACGCCCACTCTGTGTGTCTGGAGGCCCAGGGCAGGGACGTCCCCCAGGCCCAGTGGGAGACCCACAGTAGCCAGCGGGGCCATGCGGGGACCCGCCCTGCAGAGAGGGCAGCTTCACTGTGGATGACGGCACTGTCCCCCCGCTGGGGAACGGTGCGGCCAGACAACATCGTGGGCCCAGACTTCCCTGGATCAGGCCACGGTTGCGCAACCAGCTGTTTACCGCCAGATGTGGACATGCTCGGGGCGGCCGCCGGGGCCAGAGCCGCCCTGCTGTGCTGGCGGGTGGCGTGACTGCCGGTCAGGTCTTCACCGCCCGGCCCCACCTGCCCCGGCCCCTCTCCCACCGCCAATCCGCCCCTCCTCCCTCTGCATCCATTTTCTCTCCTTTTTACAATAAAAACCAGAATTCTCTCCCCGCCTGATGGGACAGGACCCCAAAGCAACGTGCCCCGAGGGCCCACCGAGCTGTGGCCACCAGGCCTGGCCACCTGACGAGGTGGATCCCGTCTCGCACGCCACCGTCCTCTCTCCACGCTCCCGCCCGCAACCCCCTCTCGCCCTTTGAACTTGCCGGTCTCTAAGAGACCTGTTTCCGTCCCCCCTGCCCAGACCCTGCCAGCCTGCCCGGGGGCCCTGCTGGAGGACACGTGGTGGCCCCACACTGCACCCACGTCTTACCGCTGGCCTGGCCGAGGCTGGGCCGCCCCCTGCACACAGACCCAGTGCAGGGAGGGGACAAGTCCCCGGAGGCAGGCGGGGGCGCAGGGAAGCGGGAGGCAGCAGAGTGACCGCAGGGGCTCCTCGGTCCCTTTCTTTGCATCCCAGAGTGTTTTTGTTCTACTGTGGCAAGACACAGTTTGCCGCCTCGGCCACGACCACGTGTCCTGCCGAGGGGCACCACGTGCGTCCACGCTGCTGCACAGCCATAGTCCATCTCCAGAGCACCTTCCTCTTTCCCTCGAACCTGCCACTCCCCGCGGGCAGCGGGATGGGGGCGGCTCCGCTGGACCAAGGAGGTGGCTGCGGCTGAGAGATGCTGCCCGTTCCCCCCACGGTCCCCCAGGAGCACCTGGCAGCAGGGCCTGGTGGGACGGAGGGCCCAGAGGGGCCTGGAGGAGTGACCGGGCCACAGGGTGGAGGGTCCCCATGGCCTGACAGCCGCGAGGGCTTCACCTCCCAGCCTCTGGTCGTCATTAGCTGCCCCCGCAGGAGGCGGTGGGCAGGGAGGCTCGCGCCTGGCCTGTGAGGCTCCAGGCTCACGTGTGGCCACCTGGACCTCATTATCTTAAGTGGCGCAGTCTGAGAGTTCTGGGACTCAGAGAAGGAACTGCCCGGCCGGGCCGGGGGGGCCTCCCCTCCGAGCCAGCACGCTGGGGGCTTCAGCCACGAGGCAGAGCTGAAGCGGCCGCCCAGGGCCCAGAAGGGGCGTCCGCGGCTCGGCCCTGGCAGCAGGGCAGGCTGGAAGGACGGGGCCTTGCGAAAGCTGAGGGGAGTCTGGGGCTCTGCAGGGCCAGGAGGTCAGACCCGGGTCCCTCCGTGTCGCCTGGGGTCCCTCTGTCCTTCTAGGAGGTGGCCTGGGATGCTTCTAGTCCCGGCCACCATCAGCGCCCCATTCCTGACGGTGGGAGGCGTCCACGGCCCCACCTTGCGAAGGGCTCTGCCTCGCTCCTGCTCCGCACGCACCCGGCACAGGCCCCCAGGACGCCTCTGGCTGGTGCCAAGCCGGGCCGGCGCTCAGTGGACTTTGGGGCCGGCGTCCCACGGTACCTAAGCCCCCTGCTCTTCCAGCCACATCCCCAGGCTTCAGGGAGGCCGAGCTCCAAGGCCACCGGGGTTCCCTCATGGCACATCCTGGCCACAGTCCCAGTGTGGGAAGGATGTGCTCAGGCCTCCGGCTGGTGTCCCCACCGTGTGCCCGGCCCAGAGCACGGGCTTGTGGCTCCCACCTGACATAGGGGCCAGCAAGGGGCAACCCTCAGAGCAGGATGCTGGGGCCCTGACCCAAGCCGGTCCCTGAAGACCTGCTTGGGCACCCATGCCAAGGGTCCCTGCACCCATGGGAGGATCCGGGATCACTGTCCCCTCCCGCCTTGCCACAGGAATGTGCAGGATGACTGTCAGGGCACAGGCGGGCCCTGGGCGTGGCGGGCGGGGCTGGGTGGGGCCGGGTGACTATGGGAGGCTGCCCCGAGCCATGGGACACGTCCGGACCCCTGGTGTCATCACCTCCGTGTTTGGACCCACTGAGCAGATACACACTGAGCACAGCGCAAAGTGGCGCGGCCAAGGGAACAGTCAATTCGCTCTTTCTTCTTAATCCCTTTGGCTCAGGGTTTCCCAGCCTGGACAGCCTGTCCGAGGGGAAGGCTGCCCAAGGGCACACGGGCATCCGTCCGGGGACATTCAGGCAGTGACCAATCCCCAGCCGCCCTGGTGCGTGCCCTGCACCGGGGGCCTTTTCCCAGCCTGCCGGTGGGGGAGCAGCCACTGTGGGTCCCTGAGTCTTGGCGAGACGGTCAAGGGTGGACCCGTGATGGAGACCGGCGCGCAGCCATGTCATGGGCGGAGGAGGCTGCAGGCCGATGGAGGACATCTTTGCTGTCCCCTTGGCCAAGCCACGAAAAGCAGCCATCTCCCCCGGGCCCCCAGCACCAACCCGGAGGCCACCATGCGCCGGAGCCCAGCATGGCCACCATCGCATCTTGGCCACCCAGCTCGGGACAGGTCAGTTCCCAGACGCCCGGGCTAGAGCTCTGGGGTTGAAGACAGCCAGCCCGCGGAGGGCCGGGCGAGGGCCGCCGCGAGACTCTGAGGACTCCAGGAGGGGCCGGCGTGGCCGAGGGCTCTGGAGGGGGTGAAGCTTCCGCTGCGATGGCCCAGCTCTGCGGGCTGCAGGGCACCCAGAGCCTCACCTGGGCATGGCTGCGCCCAGCTCCCGGCCAGGCCCGGCGCTGCGCGTGTCCTGCCGTGGCCCCAGGGAGGAGCGAGCCCTTTCCCAGACCAGGAAGTGTCTCCAATCCCATCTAATCCCAGCCTGCCTCTTCCTGGCTTCCAGGAGACAGACAGCAGAGCCACCGTGCCGAGCTGCCCCTCTGAGCAGATAAGCTGCCCCCGCTCCCAGGACAAGTAAGCCCTAACGTGGCTCGGAGGCTAACCAGATCGTCAGCAAGGAGCACTGCGCTCCTCTCCCTAATCCCCGGCCCCGCTCTATCGGCCGACAGCTTTGACTGACGCAAATAATTAATCCAGGGAAGTGAAGGCTCAGCACGTCACTACCAGGAATCTGGTCCCTGTTCCCACACTTCTCCTGCCCTCCCCGCCGTGGTCTCGAGATCAACAACGACGCCCCACGTTTCCCAGGCCCTCTCTCCAGGTGCCCTCCGGCCCTGAACCAGAGATGGGGTGACTGTTACCCCATCACGTGAGAGGCCACAGGGAGCCACGGGCCCGGCCAGCTGGGGACCCGGCAGACTCGGTGGGCCCAGCCTTCCTCAGCCCAGGGGAGTGCTGGGGACGTGGCAGGATGAGGGCGCAGGCCGCAGTCGCTCCAGGCCTCTTCTGGTGGCGCCACTCGGCCTGGCCAGGCTCGCTCTGGTCCCTGGGCCCTCACACCACCCAGGACCGGCACCTGGGCACCCACCTCCAGCCGTGGGCAGAGCAAACTCTCCCCGGAACCCCCGTCCCCGGACCCTGCCTCTGCTCGGGCGGGGGATGCACAGCCAGGTCTGGAGACCACCGTCCCTGCCCAGCACCACCCAGGACCCGCGGCTCAGAGCCCCCACCCCAGCCGGCCCTCTCCACGAGCCTGGCACATGGCTCCCCACCCACCACCCCGGCAGTGGAGAGATGTCTTTTCTCTCCTCAAGCTGCCAGAGTCCTGCTGCCTGTGGCCTGGCCCTGCCGCGCCCCGGCCACAGGGGTGGAGGGTGCCCAGGCTTCTCTCCTGCCCTGGGCCCTCCGGGACTCAAGGGCATTATAAAACAGTGCCCACCTTGGTTCCCTTCTATGCTCAGAAAGGGTGCTGTCCGCCCAGGTGGGCGGCAAGGCCCCTCCAGCCTCCCCCCGGCTCTCAGGCCCTCTTGGTCCTGCAGGTCCACTCTGCTCTCCTCCTCCCAGAATGCCGCTCTCTGTGGGGACGCCCTTCCTGGGCCCGGCACTCCCGGCTGCCCGGCCACGGCGGGTCCACGGCAGGTCCATGGGGCAGGCTCTGATTCTCCCAAGCCCTCCCTCCTCCACCTTGAGTCTGGCGCCTTCCCCAAGACCTGCACCGTCCCCTTGTCCCTGCCCTCTCCCAATACTCTATTTCTCTAAATGTCCACTCCATCCCCACTCAACCCTTGGATCCTTCCAGTACTGTCCTCCCTGCGGCCAGCCCTCACCCAGCCACCCAGTAGCCTCCTCTTCCTCCAGGAACCTTCCCTGTCCGCCCTGGTCCCATCTCACGCCTCCACAAGAGGGTCGGAAGGGGGAGCCCAGGCCTGCGGGAACTCTGGCCAGGGACATCGTGGCCTGGGGACTTGCCGGGGGTGGTGGGTAGACGTGTTGGGGGCAGGAGGGCTGGGGCTGGCCGGGGCCGGGGGCCGGGGGTCAGGGTATCTTGCCACAGGAAAGGCTGAAGGAAAATCCGTGTCCGGGGACAGCCAGGACCTGGGGGAGGTCCTGCTTTGGAGCCAGGTGGAGCCGCCGCGTGGCCGGGGCAAGCAAGTGGCTCTCCCTTGGTGCCCGAGCTCCCTGCGGTGCCCGCCCTGGGTGCTGCAGGCAGACGATGCCCCACCACGCCTGAGTCTGCCGTGTTGCAGTGCTGCGGGAACATGCATTGCTGCTCTCTCTACGGTGTGGCTGTGGGGACCCTCCTGTGCCCTGCAGACCCCCAATGGGACTGGGCTTGGGGCTGCAGCCAGGCCACGGAAACTCTTTCGTGCGGTAGGAAGATATGGGACCCAACCGCGACCCAACGGCCACACCAAGACCGCCAAGACCTTACTTGAACAGGACAGTCCCATCAGGAGAGCTCCCGCTGGCCGTCCTCCCCCCTGGGGCCACCCCCAGGACTCCGGCTCCCTGGCTCGCCCACCCCGCGCCGAGCCGCGGGAAGAGGAACACAAGGAGCCGCTCCAGGAACAAGGACGCTCCGGGCACTGTGTGCCTGGTGGGTGTCTGGGAGGGCTGCGGGCAGGCAGGGCTGGCCCCGTGGCGTGGCAGGGGTGCGCAGCAGGGAACATGGCGGTGCCCACACAAGGTAGGCTCAGGGGGGCCCTGCCAGCCTGGCCACCTCTACCTCGCGCTCCGTTTGCTGTGTGTGGAGTTTGCAGAAAGTGCTGATCCACTAAGCCCACAAGCCAAGGCAGGCTGGGGGGACAGAACAGAGCGTGGTCCCTTCTCCACTGCCCAGCTGTGGCTCTGCGGACACTTCTCCCATTTGCAGGACACCCAGCGACGAGCACAGCCCAGACACACACAGCGGGCCACAGGCCCTCACCTGGGGGAGAATTAAACGTCCACCCCTTGCCGGATGCCCCCACCCAGCTTGGTTGCTTCAGTGACCTTCCCACCACCTCCTGCAAGACTGTGGATGGAACATCTCTCCCCGGGAGCCGGGGGAGAAAGAGAGGGCGCAGACCACCCCGACTCTGCCAGCCCCGACCGGCCCCAGAGAGCACCCACCCACTCCCGCTTCCCTCTGCGCCCAGTCCCTGCTGAGGAGGGCAGGCTTGGCTTCAGGGGCGACTAGCCGCCGCCAACTCCTGCTCCTGCCTGGACCACAGGGTCACACGAGGCAGTCACATCCGCCTGCTGGCCTGAGACAGCAGGTTCGGGGCTTGGAGGAGGTGGGAAAGCAGCCCAGGGGTCCCCAAGGGTCTTCCGAGACAGAGGAGGGTTGGCGGCGGCAGGGAGCACGGTGGCTGCACCTGCAGCTGGCCTCTCCGGCCCTGGCGTGTCCCCCGCTAGGGGTCACAGGCAAAGGAGTAATTTGGCACTGACTGCCCAGGAGCCACAGGGGTAGGGACGGCCAGGCTAGGCACAGGGGTCTGCCGGGAACCCCAAGAGAGAAAAGGAGGAAGGAATTGGAAGGGAAGCTGGGGCCGGGCAGCAGGCCTGCGGGTGTGGGGCAGAGCCAGGCCCACCCAGGTGCATTCGGCCCGGGCTCAGCATGCCCTGCAGGCTGCCAGCCCGTGTGCAGGGGCCCCGGGGGCTTGCACAGCCCAGTTATCCCCCCAGGAAAGTGCAACGTGAGGTGCCGAGCAGGACGTGGAGGGCAGGGGAGCCTGGGCTGTGCGGAGGCTGCAGAGAGAGGCGCCGGGGTGCCGTGTGGGAGGGGTGTGGGGCGGCTGCTGGGCCCCAGGCAGTGGGAGGTGAGCGGGTGGAGGGGTCCCTGTGTTTGGGAGGGAAGGCAGCCCAGGGCACGGCCGCCCTCGAGGATGAGGAGGAGTAGAGGTGGCTGGGGTGTTTAGAAGCAAGGTCAGCAGGGCCCTGTGCCGGCTCTGTGCTGCGGGCGGGGCCGGCCTGCTCTGGGGCAGCGGGGGCCGCCATGCCCAGGGCGGGCCCGGGGTGGGCTGATCGCATTGCACGGCCCCCACGGCCCTGCCCCCACCTCCAAGGCCTCCTGCCCGCCGCCCGCGCCTGGGCCTTCTGGATTCCATCAGGGGCCGAGGCAATCTGGCTGTGACATAATGAGGCAGCCGGGGTCAGCAGGGTGACCTCTCGTGGCCCCAATGTTTGGCAATCCCCAAATCAAAATGACCCAACAGACAAGCTCGAGACTGGATTTTCCAAGCGGCCCCTCCAATTACCAAAAGACACAAACAGCAGCCTCTTTCCATTACCGAGCCCCGGGACAGTCACGCAGCCCAGGCCTCAGGACCACCTTGGCACAGCGGGGGTCCCGGCAGGGGCGGCGCACCTCCGGGGGGCTGCGGCAACTGGCTGTCCCGCACCCAAACAAAGGACAAAACGGGGAGCGCAGGAGCCTGTGCCAGGAGGCATGGCGCCCACCACCAGGCCCAGCGCAGGGTGGGGGGCACCCAGGGAGGCTCGCATGGCCGGAATCAATAACTCATGGTGGGGGAAGGGGGGCCGGACGGCTGTCCTTCCACCCCCAAGTTCAAAGTTTTATGGCGAGCAGACTTGACTTCCTCTCTTGTCCCTCCTCTCCAGGTGCTATTGGAAAAAAATACTTTCCAAACTACATGCTGAAAACTTCAGCATGAAAATTTAATGTCAGAAACTCTGTAATCTCTTTCCCAGAGATAAGACGCAGCCCCTCGAGGAGGGGGTGAACTCGACCCTCTAACACAGAAAGCAGACGCCAGCCGGGAGGCAGGGCCGGGCCTCGCTGGGGGGCTCACCCCTTCCCTCCTGAGTTCGGGCGGGAGGAGGGGCTGCGCCAGGCCCTGGAAGGGCTGAACGGAGGAGCTGGGGGCTGGGGGCTGGGCCCCCCCAGGCGCACTTGAACTTCCTGGGAACGCTCGCCACTGACTGGCATTTGGACCGGGCACTGCTGTGAGCCACGGAGGCTCAGGTTTCCCTGGGATGCCCTGGCCCCGGCCCCTCCTTCAGACCCTAATTTTGGCCTCATGGAGGGCTCAGGTTGCGGACAGCTAAGCCGGGGAAGGACAGCGTGGCCATCACCGCGCACGACCCTTCTGTCCAGAGTCCGGCTCCCTCCTGGGCAGCAGCGCCGCCCTTGGGTGGGACTTGGGACCTCAGGCACACACTGTCCCCTGGGGCTGAGCCTGTATGTGGCGGGGGATCCCAGACTGCCCGGGGGGCCCAGGCGCTGGCCTCAGGGAGAGGTAAACAGAGGACAGCTCCAGCCCGAGCCTCAGTTTCCCCTGGTGAAGTGGAACCACTTCTCCAGGCTGTTCCCAGCAGCCCCCGCCCAGAGCATTAGGAAATGCCCGAGGCCCCCCCCCCGCCCCCCAGGTCAGGGCCGGACCCTCAGCGTGGCCATGGGAGGCGTGTGTGCCAGACCCCGAGCGCTGGGACCTCGTGCTGGGGAGGGTGGGGTGGGACGGCACCCTATGGGGGTTGCTGGCCCCAGGGCTGGAGCCCCCTCCAGCTGGAGCACCCAGGGCCGACCATCCAACCGTGTCACTCTACTGCCCCCACCAGGCGGCCGGAGGCGCCAGGTGCTCCTGGAGACCCTGAGACCCCCGTCCTGAGAGGTGGGGGCCCTTTGCAATGGAAGGGAGGGGACCTGCTGAAGGGGCCACTTTGCCCTGGGAGCCCCCAGAACTTGGGTGTGGGAGAGGCCTGAGCCACCCTCTTCACAAACCCCCAGATCCAGGGGGCCCCTGAGCCCACCCTGGGACCTGGCTGTCCTGCCCAGCCCACCTCCTCCCAGGCCTGGGCCCTGCGTGGTCCCACTGGGGGGCGCGAGGCCCTCTGCGAACGCCTTCTCCCACCCTGTCCCAGCCCCTCGAGGGAACAGCCAGGAGTTGGGGCCACTCAGTTGTCATCTGTTTGCCTGCCCTCCCGAATTGCCGTGGCAACAACACGGGGGCACGGCTGGGAGGGAGGGGACCCCTCAGAGGGGACTGAGTGTGTGTGTGCCCTGTGGACCTAACGCCCCCCAGGACTGTCCCAGCTCAGGCCCAGCCCCCAGGCCCTGTCAAAATGTTCTGTGAGTCCCGAGGGCAAGCACGTGGCCCGCCAGGCTGGTGGCCGCTCCTGGTGCCCCCACAGCCCCCACCCAGCCCTGGCCCTCCTAGGGGCCTCTGTCCCCTCAGCTCCCCCAGGTCCAGGCCGCCCCGCAGAAGCTTCCTGGGTTTCTGCCTCGTCCCTAAAACTACCTGGGTCCTCCCACACTATCCACACCCTGGGGTCCCTCTGACGCCCCGGTCCCCTGCCAAGCACCCGGGCCTGCAGCGGGGACCCCGGGGAGGACAGGCAAACGTTGGCAACCACAGGGAGGGGACTGACCCCCGAGGAAAGTGCCATCATGTGCATCCCCCACCCGTGCTGGGTGACACACTCAGGCCTCAGGGAAGCTGGGGGTGGTCTCTGAAGGACCAGCGTGACCCCTTCTCAGTCCTTTCCTCAGGGGTTCTCAGGGGCCCTTGCAGCTCCCCTGGTCGGGGGGTCTGGGGGCCACCGGGCAGCCGCCCCTGGAACAGCCGGAGGTCAGGAGAGTTCAGAAACGGCCTTTCTGGACGGGGTCATCTTGACTGATGTGGACAACTGGTCCTGTCTCCCGGAGAGATTTCTATTCTAGCAGGAGTCACGGGAGGGCTGGAGCGCGGGCTTCTCGGCATCCAGGCGAGCGGGGAGATATTCCCAGATAAAGGGCATTCCTGGGCGCCCGCATCACCCTCCTCGCAGCTGCTGGGCCCTCGCCCTGCGCAAGTGGGCATGTCCCCCCCGAGCCCCCGAGGAGGCGCGGAACACATAGTTTCCCCGTCATGCACCAGCTGAGGGGCCCAGGCGGATTTGGCCGGGGCGAGGCCCGGGCCGGCGCGCAGGGGATGTTCTGGGAGGTGAGGACAGGCAGAGATGGGAACAGCAGCTGGTCTTGAGCCGGAGGGCCTCCCTCAGGGCCTCGAGCCTGATTTTTATTTTTAGGAGGCACAGGGACAAACTGACGGTGGTCACGCACCAGGTCACCCCGCAATCGAGGGGAGACTTCAGTGGGGCACCCGGTTCTGGGGCTGGGGGATGGGTGACGGGGGTGCTGACGTGCTGGCCATGTTGTCCCCGCACACTTGGCCACACCCGCACCCTGCAGGAAGCAGTGGCCCTTCTCGGGGGCCGATGCCCCTGGCCCCCCAGAGCCCAGGCTGAGCTGCCCCTCCTCCAAGGAGAGATGCACAAACCAACCACGGGGCCGGGAGCGCCCCGCGGGGGTGTCCAGAGCAGCTTTCGGGGAGGGAAATCCAAGCCCCCACCAGTGGGCTCCGGAGCTTGTGGCAGGGTGCACTTTAGGGAGGAATCGGGTGCCGGGGGCGGGGGGGGGGGTGCTTCGTTTCTTAACTAGAAAGAAAAGCAGCGGCGGCGGCGGGAGGCCCTGAGAGAAGCTGACCTCCTGAAGCCAGGCAGGGGCCTGGGAGCGGGGGCAGGCACCATGGACACAGGGTGACATGGGACCTGGAGACCGGGGCCACGCTGGCTTCCAGCACCTCCTGGCCAAGGAGCCGCCTGGCAGCGGAGGTGTCGCGGGGGGCTGGGGGCACGCGCTGTGAACCGCCTCAGGCCCTGGGACATGCTGAGTGGAGGGAGGTGCCCAGGGTTCTGACTCTGGGGGGCCCTCGGGGAGCTGAGGATCACTGGAGTGGGTGCGCTGATGGCTGGCTCAGTGACAGGGGTCGGCCATGCCTCCTCCAGTGTCACAGCCAGCTCCAGGGTCGGCCGGCACAGCAACGCCACCTCTGAGAACAGCCTGCCCGCGAGCAGCCGACCTCCGGGTGCCCTTGCCTGGCCACGCTCTGCCACACTGCAGCTGTGTGAGGGACAGTGACATGGGACACCTGGGGGGAGGAGGGGCCAGGCATCCCGATGTCAGCTCCCTTGGAGACGCCAGGGCTCCTGCGCCAGCCTGGCTGTGTCTCCCTGGCCAGCATCAAAAACAGCCACGGCAAGGGCCTCGGGGTTGCCAGGTGGCACTGCGTGCGGAAAACAGGACTCCCGGCCCTCTCGGCCCAGGCTACACCCCACAGCCATGCCTCCTTCTGGAAGCTTCCACTGAGCTAGCTCCTGGGCCCGGCAGTTCACGCGTGTGCTGTGGAGCGGGGAGCACTCCCCTGCCAGCCACAAGGAGCCTGGTGGGGAAAGTGGCCTTGGGCAGCCCCTCGGGTCTGGGGCTGGCCATCCTCGCAGAAGCTGCAGGACAACTGAGGCCAGAATGGCGGAGCCGGGGGGCCACCCCCCCACCTTGCCCACCACAGCCCAGGCCCCACAGTGACCCGTGGCCCCGGCGTGAGGCTCCCAGCGGGGGCTGGGTATGCACCGCAGGCCCTTCCTAACGAGCATGTGTTTCCGGGACACTTTGATCCGGGCTCTGGTGACCACCCCTGCTGAGGACCCCCGTGCCCCCACACCCCGCACAGGGGCTCATTAGCTATCCACAGCCACGGACCAGCTGCTGACATGGGTGTTGGGGGCTCTCAGTGCAGTTCCGGGGGACAGGCCTGCTCCCCACAGCCCGGCCAGGCTCCCCAGGGTCACCTGGGTGCCCCCAGGCCCGACACTGGAGGACGGGAGCCGTGTGTGGCCCATCCCTGCCACCGGTCACTTGGGGCCTGCTCAGAACACTGAAGGACACAGGCTGTGGCCTCCACTCTGGGGCCCCAAAGGCCACACACTGGCCACACATGCTGCCCAGGGGCCGGAGCCTCCCGCGGAGGTGGCTGGGGGCTGGAGGCAGCCCCCTCCCCCGCAGGCCGGTGCCTTCTCCCCCAGGTCCCCGGGTGCTGACGCTCAGCAGCGTGGTGGCTCAGACAGGAGTGGGCAGCGGGCAGGGGCTGTGCCCCCGCGGGCCCCCAGAGGGGACTTGCCTCTCCCCCATCCACTGGGGACATTCTGGCCACTGAGGCCTCATTCCTCCTGGAGCTATGGCTGTGGCAGGATGTGTCAGGGAGTAGCTTCATGAGCACTGGGGTGCGTGGGGGGTGGGGACGTGGGCAGAGGCCACACACTGTCCCTGCTGACGGCACGGACAGGGCCACAGAGCAAAGTGGGAGCCCCAGCACTGTGGGGTCACCCATCCTCCCGGGGTGACCCTCACCCACGCACACGCGCACCAAACCAGCGGGAAGCGAGAGCTCCGTGGAGCCGGCTCGTCCCTCCCCCTCTGGCAGCAGGCATGGGGTTTTATGAGTGCTACAAATCAGATATCACAGTTTGGGGCTGACATGGTTTTTATAAGAATTATTTAAGGCCCCGGCCGCCGGTAAAGTCCCAGGGAGAACTGGGGCAGGGCGCATCCAGCTGTTTGGGCTGTCGGAATTCCAAACACTTCGTAAACTGAAGGTATGAAAGGCAAGCACCTTGTTCTGTTTAAGAGGACGCTTCACCCCTGCCCCGGGCGCGGGGCCTGCCGGGAGCCCCTTCCCCCGCCGGGCTGGGAGGGCCGCAGCAGCTGTGAGCGCCCCCCGGCCAGGAGTGAGCTTCGGGGTTCACCCCACTGGCCTCTGCCCCCCACCCCGAAGCACCCCCAGGGACTCGTGCTCTGCTGCCTGGACACGGAGGCCCAGCCCCGTCCGAGGCCTCCGTGCTACACCCTGAGTCTTTCCGGGTTTCCCGTCCCGCTCGCGCCCCCGGCTCCGTGGGCAAAGGCGCCAGGCCTGCTCAGTGCACGACCATCAGCCAACCCAGCCGAGAGCTCACTGGCCCGGCGGTCCCTCCCGGCGTGTGGGGCCGCTCCCCTGCACCATGCCGGACGTTCCATGGTGGGGGGACGGCAGCGTGGTGGGGACGGCAGCGTGGGCTGTCCGGGGCCTGGTGCTCCTGGTGAGGGTCCTGCAGCTCGAGGCCCTGCCGGTCAGTGGATGCCGAGGTTTCCGATTCCAGAACACGTGAGCACGTCCGTAACTGGCCAGCTAGCAGTGTCTCCTGGCAACGTCAGACACGGACACCCCTTTCTCTGTGACGCCGCCAGTTACCACAGAGAGCCAGGCAGACCCTCTGCGGTTAAGGGACTTGGTGACACAGAGATAGGGCGCCTTCCCCGTGAGCCAGGCGGGAGGAGCGGCGCAGCACCCTGGGGAGGGAGGCTGGCAGGGCTGAAGGGATGTGGGGAGCAGGGGCGCAGGCCCCCCCACTGGAAGGAGAAGGCAGCTGTTGCTCGGCCTCCAGTCAGAGGAGGGGCTGGGCTCCCCGCCGGGGTCCCCAAACCAGGCCTCCGCCTCAGGATGCTCTCAGGGGAGTTTGAGGGCTGTGCCAAGGTGACCTTGGAGTTCCTGGCCCTGCATGGTGGTGGCTTGTGGTGTAGACTCGGGACAGGAAAGAGTGGGCATGTGGGACGGGGACTCCCGGGGGAACCCACTGCCCACCACCTGCCCACCCCAAGCCTCCCACAGGTGACATGGGCTCCACCTGTGGACCTCTGTCCTGCAGAGAATGTCTGCTGCAGGCCCCAAGGACATACATGCCCACCAGGACAGTCACCCAAGCCGGCCTCCGGCCTGGGCACAGCCACAGACGAGCCACGGGCCCCACCAGGGCAGGGACAGGCAGGACGGGCAGGAGCCGGCCCTGCAGGACAGAAGCAGCCCTGCCGGCCGCCCCGTGTGCCACGACGTCAGGGCCCCAGCACCCGCGGAGGCCGCGGCCAATCAAAGCCAGATGTGGGAGCAACAGAAAAAGCTGATTATTTTGACTAGGAAAAGCCCTATTTACCAAGAAATAATGAGGCGACTTGGGGGGATGGGTGCCGGCCATGACCTCGGACGGGGGCAGGGTAGACAGACGCAGAAGCCAGGTCCTCTGCTGGCTGCGCTTGGGCCTGGGCCATCGGTCCCCACCGGGCACCGTGTGGCTGAGGCCTCGTGGGCTGCCGGCCCTGCGGCCGACTGGCTGGACCCTGGAGAGCGGGTCAGGGGCTGCCGGTTCCCCTGGGACACCTGCTCTCTTTCACTCAGCCAGGGTGTCCCTGGGGGAGGGAGGCGGCCAGGACGCAGGGCCCTCGCAGGCTGCGACAAAGCACACTACCCACTGGGGAGAGCGTCCTGAAGCCGGAGCGGTGGGAACGTGCTAAAAGAGAATAATTCTTTGCCCTGAAGGAACTTATAGTCATGGCACTGTGGCGGGGGATGGGGCCAGGCCCTGTGGCTGCGCGGGGAACAGGGGAACAAAGCCCCCAGTGTGCTGTGCTGGCGGCCGAGGGTGGGGAGCAGGGAGTGGTGGCTGAGGCAGGGAGGGGACACTGGGGGAAGGAGGAGCCGCGCTGAGGCCCTGGGGCCGGGCACCTCCGTCCATAGGGCCCCCCACGCCACCTCACTGAAGCAGAGGCTCCCCGACCCCAACCCGAGGCCCGGCCCAGCCGAGCCCCAGGGTGTGCAGAGCAGCCTGGGCCCCGTCCGCTCCTCTCCCCAGCTTCCAGCTGCTCGGCACTCCGGCTGCTCGGCACGGCACCTTCCTCCAGCCCCCCGTGCCTCACACAGACCATCTCTCCCAGGAGGTGGCCCGTCCCTCTGCCACCTTCAGGGACTTGAGGGACTGAAACGCCTTCCCTGGTGGGGTGGCCAGAGTAGCGGCACGCTGGTGCCGCAGGCAGAGAGCACCCCAACCCCAGGGAACGTGCACCCCATGTCACAGCAGCCCAGACGCCACCCCAGTGCCCACTGGCGGCTGACACCCGGGCCTGTCCACACAGCGCCACAGCATGCGGCCGCGAGAAGGGACGAGATGGGCCCAGGCTGACGTGGCTGGGCCGGGAGGACTGCGCAGGGACAGGCCGGCCACAACGCAACAAACCGTGCGGTTCCACCTCCACAAGATGTCCAGAAGCCGCGGGTCCGTGGCGACAGAACGCAGCCGGCTGCCGGGACTGGGGAAGCACAGCTCGGGGGTGCAGGGCTGCTTCCTGGGTTGAGGACAGTGTGCCCCAATCCCTTATTTCAGACACCCGGCTCTGGGAACACTCCGTGAGCCGCGGAACCGCACACTTGAAACAGGCGGATGGTGCGGTGTGTGGACAACAACTCAATAAAGCTGTTTAAATGTCAGACGAGAACACCCCATGGCCCGCGCTGCCCTGCCCGACGCTCGCGAGGTAGGGGCTCGGTCACCCTGGCAGTGCCAGCGAGCAGCCACGCGCAGGGTGCCGGGACCGCCCAGAAAAAGCCTGGCGCCACTGTCCAGCTCTCCGGAATAGCCCGGCAGCCCGGCTCTCCCGCTGTGGCGTCCACAGGCCGTCTGCGCACCCCTGGCTCGCGCAGCTGATGCAGTTTGGAATCACGTGGACGTGAGTCGGGGGAGAGGAGCCCCGAGATCTCAGTTACTCCAGAAGGCCCCACCAGGGAGCCTAATTTCTCAGCCTCCCCTCTGAGAGGACCAGTTCGGGAGGAACCACTGTGTCCTGGCCTGGAGTCCCCTGCGGAGGACACACGCCACAGACAGGGAGCCCCAGCACAGTGGACGACCTCCATGTGGCTTTGGGCTCAGGCTGCAGAGGGCCCAGGACTCACCCGGGTGGGGTGGGATGGGGGCTTCAGGAGGTACCCACGGGGCCAGGCCCAGCAGGGCCTCTCTCGGCACCAGCTCCCGGGCTGGTCACCTGTGGCCATCGCCTTAGCAGTGACGCCTTTGGCGGTGGGACCACCGTGCACTGCAGGCATAGCCACCCAGGGACAGGGCTGCCGGTGCTGAAAGGGAAAAGCCAGATGCCCACAGAAGGACGGCGGCCAGAGGAGGCCCCACACCATTCAGGCAGCTCAGCTGTCACCAGGAGCTGCCAGGGGTCTGGGGTGCAACCCCGTAGGCCACCGGCCGGGCTTGCTGACGCCGTAACCCAGACAGAAACGGGGCATGCGGCTCCAAGCAGAGCCCTGCGGCCCTGCCTCTTCCCACAGCGCAATGTGGTGCTGCCTGGACCTCGCGTCCCCTCCTGCAAAGCCAGCAGACCCCTGCGTGGCAACAAGTGAACACACAGGATGGGGTCAGGGCAGTGCTGTCCACAGGGTGCTCCCCACTCCAGCAGGAGACGTCTGCGAGCAATGGGGTGTTCAGGGAGCTGACGGGCGAAGCCCCTCTACCTGGGCTGTCTCGGGTCCCAGCCCGGCGCCAGGCTGTCCAGGCACAGTTCCCTCTGCAGCAAAGGCTGTGTATCTTGCCAGGCACTTGGGGGATCCCAGGAGCCCCTCTCTGGCCCCATGTGTCAGGGACACAGGGTGCTACAGTGGGGCCCACACCTGCCAAGGCTGGGGGCCTCTCCTGCCCTGAGCCTTGGGGCAGCAATGACCATGGGAGGGACAGGCCACCCAGCTGCCCCTTCTCAGGGCTCTGAGCCGCCTAGGCGGGGGTGGGGCAGCCTTCCTAAACCCCTGAACCCCACCCACCCCGCGGCCCTTCCTGTGGGCCCCTCCTGTCCACCCCTCCCACCCAGAGCAGGGCTGCCTACCCTGGGCTGTCCTGTGTTCCTCCCGGTGGGGGGGTGTGGGGGTGTGGGGGTGGGTGGGGGTTGCGGGGAACCCCGGCGTGACCAGGGTAAGCGACGCACACAAGGCTCCTACAGACCCCGCAGGCTTCAGTCTGGTGCCCATTCCGCCTCAGACTGAGGGTCGCCTGTGAATTTGCACCTTTGGGGAGCTGAGAACTCCTCTCTCAAGCCCCCCCTGCCCGCCCCCCCTGCCAGGAAGCAGCAGCTCTGCGTCCTGCTGGGTCCACTCTGTGCTTGTCTCCGCACGGCCGGCCCGGGCCCTGCACCACTAGGGGCTCTGCCCTCCGCCAGCCCCTTTCTGGGGTCAGCGGGTCGCCCACAGGACAGAGGATGCAAAGGGGAGCCCGCAAAGTCTGGGGGGGGAGACCATGTCCACACACACCTGCCGAGGGCAACGGGCCCTCGACACCCCGGCCAAGCCCAGCTTGCTGCAGGCGCCGCCCACAGGGTCTGCGCAGGCGGGGGCTGGGCGGGAAGCGGGTCTGGAGGCCGGGCGGCTGGAGTGGGGGTGGCGGCTGTGATGGATGTGCCTCCTCCGGTCAGGGGTCCCAGATGAAGGGTGGATCCCTCCTCCCCTGCATGAGTTAGGGTCCTCGGGGCTCCGGGCCCCATGAATCACTTCTCTCCGGAAAACAGGCCGACTCCGTCTCTCCGGCCCTGCTTCCTGACCTCCCATCCCTCTAAATCAACACTGAAGGGTGGGGCTTGCCCGGGCCTTCACCTCTCGAGAGGTGTCCCCTCCTGCCTGCTCCGCGTGGGGGCGGGCGGCAGAGCCGGCTCCTTTCCTTCTCCCAAAAGGCCCTCGGAGGCCACCCCGGCAGGGGGACAACCCAGGACTCTTGCTCAGGCCACGGCAGGTCGACGCTGCAGAACGGGGTGGCCGGAGGCTCCCGAGGCGCATGTCCCCATCCTCTCTGCTTCCCGAATCCCTGGGCCACCCCACTGCTCAGCAGGAAACCTGCGGACACACACGGTGGGAGCCCCTGCCCCGGTTCCGCCTGTGGAACCGCCAGTGGCCGAGCTCCGCCTCCACGTGCTCCTGGGGCAGCCTGGGCACAGCACCTCAGGGCAGCCCCCAGCCCCACGCCTGCGCCGGCATCCAGGCCTCCTCCTCCTCCTCGCAGCCCAGCCCCGCTCCCCTCTGCTTCATGGGCCCCTCGGTGTCCCCAGGGCAGACGGCACGGGGGCTCCGCCACACAGACACCTCCCGCCCTTCCGGGCTCAGCCGGACACGCTTGGCCCCGCAGGGCCTTCACCGAGACACGGACTGGGGCCTCTCTGCTCCGAGCAGCCCGCCCAGCCCCGCCCAGTCCCACCTCGGCCCCCGTGTCCTCCCACAGCCACAGGGGCCCGGGGAGCTCCTGTCCGGAGGCCGGGGCCGGGCTCAGCCTGGCGTCCACCCTGAGGACGAGATGCCACTGGGACGGCAGCCCCCGGGCTCCTGTGAACTGGGGGGCAGCACATGGGGGTGTGATCCACGGTCCCCACTTCCCAGCCCTGGCTGGGGACAGAAAACTGGTCAGACACACCCACACTCGGGGCTTGTGCTCAGGTTTCCACGGCTACCAAAGCCGCCTGTGTGCACCAGGACTGTGCTGGGGGCTCCCCACCAGACCCCCGGTCCTGCTCGGTGTGGCCCGGCGGGACAGTGAGGATCCCACACCACACCCTGGCCCTGGCTCTACTGCCAAACTTCCGAAGTCAGAGCTGCCGGCACCCAGCGCCGAGGGGCCCCTCTGTTGTCTGTAGAAAGCACCCAAACCGAGGGGGGGTTGAGCACACATGGAGCCCGCCGGACCGCGTGGAGGTCAGGCTGGGGTGGGGGCTCTCTGGACCCCACCTTCATGGAGAGGTTCTGGGAGGAAGGGCCAGAAGCCCTCTGGATTCGATGTAAAAATATCATAAAACCAAAAATGAAACTACATTTGCAGCTCAGGCGTGGGGGCTGCCCCAGCCTCGTGGTAAGACGCGGCCCAGCCGCCCCCACAGGATGGCGGTGGCTTCTGCGCAGTCCTCGGGAGACGCGGGGCTGCAGGCGCCGAGGACACTGCGCACGGGACACACACCGAGCCATGCGGGCTTCCCGCCCTCCACGCTGGGGCCCTCCTGAGACACCACTTCCCTGGATCCCTCCCCAGCCCCTCAGCCGGGCCGTGCCCCCTCGGCCCGCCGCCCCTCCGCACCCACGCTAACCTTCCCGCGCCCGCCAGCGCCTCTGAGCGCCAGCGCCAAGTGTGGAAGCTCAGAATCGCCTCCCGAGCTTCTCCCTGGTGCGTCTCTCCTCAACCAGAACGGAGCTCCCGGCTCGCGCGAAGCCTGCACCCCCAGCAAGGGCCACCTCAGCCCAAGGCCACCAAGCCCTGCTGCCTGCACCGTGAGACCCAGCCCCCCCAGGGCCGGGCGGCCGCAGCTCCGGGGAGAGCTGAGCCGGGGGCCGTCAGGGAGGCCGAGAACAGCAGGAAACAAAGCTCTGGTTCTTCTCCCACAGCAGGACTTTTATTCGGGCTGTCAGGCCGCTCGAGCCGCCCTGCCTGGGGCGCGTGTCCCTGCTTGCTGCCCCGTCACAGGCCGAACCAGTCGGGGACGCCACCACGCCGGGGGTCGCTGCTCTGCCTCTGCCGCTCGTCCGCCATGAACTTGCTCTGGGCTTCGTCAAGGGAGCCAGCCTCAGGGCTCTGCTCTTTCTCAGGAAACAGGTCTGGGAACGTGAAGGTCTGTCCGTGGGCCTGGGGGAGAGAGGACAGGCTCCAGCGGACAGCGTGGGCACCCCCGGCTGCCGGAGGCTCACGCACTCTGGGACGGCACCTCCCACTCTGCGCCCGGGTCAGCAGCTCAGAGATCAGCTCCTGACCCTCCATCCTCGACCCTCCGTCCTTGAGGCAGCATCCCCAGAGCAGTGTCCCTGCCTGGAAGATAAACACGTCCTGGCCACCACCAGCCTCCAGCTTTTATCTCGCAGCGGGAGGCCACCGCCCTGGGACAATGCCCCTTTTCAGAGGCATTGTCTCTCTGCGGTGTGGAGTCTGCACCAGCCCTGGGCTCATTAAAAGCAGCCCAGCAAAGCGCCCATTCACCAGAGCGGGGCGGCCCGGTCAGACTGGGGGGCAGGAACAAGGCGCAGAGAAAACGACACAAACGGCGTCTGCTGCCGCACGAAAGCTTTTCCATCCCAAATACCTAAAGGCCTTTGCCCACATTAAAGGCTACCCCCCTCCTCCCAGCTCAGAGCTTGGCAAATAAAATGTATATAACGTACAAAGAAATGTACATATGTAGCAGTCTATAAATCAAGTCCGGCTTTGCAAATTAACTGGTTTTACGTCTTTCACTGAAAGTTCAAAATGTGTCAGTATCGGCGCGGGTCTGGGCACCAGACTGACCCTGTCGGGGAGGAGGGAATCCTGTGCTTTGGGGACGGAGGCCAACGTGAGGTGCCAGTTTAATCTGCTAACGAGGTGGTGGGAGGAGGGCCGGGAGGGTGGCCCGTCCCCCGAGCCGCACCCTTCTGTCTCCAGACAGGTGAAGGGGGACTCGGGACGGCGTCCGAGTCTGGAAAACCCTGATAAGCCAGATCGGGAGCTGCTCCCGGCCCTCACAGACCCTCACTCTGTAAGGAATCTGGACGTGGGCAGGCAGCCAAGCGTGGCCCGAAACGGTCTGCAGACCACACCGGGGAGGGGAGGTTTACGGACCCGTCACAGGGCGAGCGGGCGGGCGAGGAGGGCAGTGCCTGCGTGGGGGGCCGGCCCACAGGAGAATTAGCTTACAGGGCTCCACGCTTTTTTTTCCCTTTGTAAAAATACCAAAGGGCAACAGTTTATATGCAGGGCTGATTGCCCAGAATAGCGGATTTATGTTTAACATGTCAAGGTGATTCTGCTAGCTTTCTGAGACAGGAGGAACCCAAAACGACATTTTAAAACACAAACCCAAAGACAGCGGTTTACAACGGTTTGAGAGGAACTGTCGTCTCTCCCAGGAGGCAGAAGCCGCTTGTGGGTGCCGTGCATGGTTTCCCAGGGACTCCGCTTTTCCAGAGAATTCACCTCGTACTTTAAAAAGTGAAGCCCTCGCTCCTTCCAGAGAGGAAGCAGCAGCTGACGGGCAGAGCAGGAAGGGGACGTCATGAGAAAAATGAAAAAGCGCCGACTCCAGGAAGCCCAGGAGCCTGACTGGGGAGGAACGTGCCCCGCCAGCCGCGAGCGGCCCTCGCAGCCATGTGCGCCCTTCACTCAAACGCGCCCCGTGAGAACAGACGCCCGGGGCAGGCAGTCAATGCCCTTTTTGTTGTGTGGGGAACTGAGGCCAAGGACATGTTTACCAGGTTGTCAGAGGAAAAGTGTGCGAGTCCCACCACGAGGGCCCAGGCCTTTCCACAGCAGCTACCTCGAAATAAAGTCAATAATTTAATCTTTCTGGTCGACCCTCCACGCTGGCTGCGGTTAGACACCCCAGAGCAGGCCCCAAAGGGACACGCTCTGCAGAGGGGGTCTCAGCGGATATGAGGCAGAGCGGGAGCTGCTGTTAGTCCCCGGGGTCCCTTGTGGGGGACAGGGACCGAGCGCCACAGCCGGTTTCCAGGCAGTGCAAAGATCGCGAGGGCTCAGAAGGGGGGCACCCGTTACAAATTTCAATTTTAGAGTGGAGGAAGCATGCCCAAGGGGCCCTGGGCTCCCAGCTGCCCTGCCGCTCTCTGGCCGCCGGGACTTCCCAGAGGAAGACAGACGAGCCGGGTGGCAGCTGCAGACGCCAGACCTAAGAGCTGCTGAGTTCAGTTTTCACGAGTGAGGAGGGGCCCGGGCAAAAATGTGAGGGCTCAGATGACTCAAAAGCCACTTGTAACCGTAGCTCGCCTCTGAAGTGAGTCGCGGCGAATGCCTGCACATGGGACGTGGACCTGCATGCCACGACAAAGACAGATGGGCCGATTTAACACCCGGCACACAGAGGCTAAGGCCAACGGCTGCTCGCTCCACCTGGATTGGCTGATTTTATGCACAGCAAATATTAGGCCAAATAATTACGGGGGCCCCTGTTTAGAACAACAAATGTGACTGTTTTTCAGAAAAGCTGACATGCTAACTTGGTCTCCTAACCAACTGCCTCCTAACTCCCCACACAGGCAGGGGCCTGGGAGGTGTTTTCCCAATAGCACCACTGCCATCTAGCGGTGTCGCCGCGGGCTCCCGCCTCCAGGGGCTGTTTACGCCAAACTGAAGGAACTGCAGGACCCCTCACCCCGGCCTGGCTTTCAAACTTGGGGCCAGTTAACGGACCCTGCCGAGGGAGCTCTCCCGGGAAGAGTCCCACAAAGGTGATGCCATTCCGGGCCGCTGCCCAAGGTCAGAGGGATTCTGCCTGGAGAAGGAGCATGGGGACGCAGTCCGCAGGGCGCTACCTACTAGACTTCTCTGTCCAGAAAGAAAGCACATCCCGTTCACCCCGGACGCACGGTGAAGAGCCCAAGGGAGGCTCTGAATGTGGGGGTCTCGCTCAGACCAGCCCAGGTTGCACAGGCCAGGCGGCGTGGGGTGCAGGGGACCCTTCCTCCCCAGAGTCCCTGGCCAGAATCTCTGGGAAGCACAGGCTCACACACCAGCCTGGCAGAGGTGAACCCTGGGGAGCCTGGGGTGTGCCGGCCCGCAGAGCAGGGGGACAGAACTCAGGCTGGACCCCCGGACACCCCAAACCTGCCTGGGCTCTGGGACCCAGGCCCCCCTTGCACAGCTTCTGCCCCTCCAAGCCTGGCACCCGTCCAAGGACAGGCTCTCCAGAGGCAGGTGGCCTTCAAGGGTCCAACATTCCAGTTTGTGTCGGAGTCAAAACCCACCAGGCCCGGGGTGGGACTGCCTTCGTCCAGAGCGCATTCTAACTTCAGAATCATGAAATGGCTGCCTCTGCTCTGCTGACACCCCCGAGGCCCATGGCCGGGCCTGACCTTGTGAGGGGCCTGCCCCCGCGCTGTGAGCTCTGGGATCCTGCCTCCCGAGCCTCCCCGGGCCCCAGCGCAGCGGCACAAACACCCCCTTCAAGGACACGGCTGTGCGGGGCCCCTCAGAGGCCCCAGCCTGTTCTGGCCGCGCTCACTCACCAGCTGCACGTAGGCGACCTTGTAATCTGGCTTCTTTATCCTGACATTTCTGTGATCCCTTTTCCTGCTACAGCCTGTTGGAAGGGGGTAAAAAAAGAAAAACCTTCACTGCCAGCTCTCAGCATAAAACATTCAGTCCAATTAGTCCAGGAACCACTTTCTAGAAACAGGCAAAACGCGGGAGTAGTTAGTACTCCACAGATTAGGGCACGGCAAACACTGACCGTGACTCTTTCAAATTAACCAGTTACAGCCTCCGAGAGGAACCTCTTTGCTCTGTTAGAAACACAAATGCGTCTTAAAAAACTCACAGAGGCCGTTTGTGGGGGGAAGTGGGCGCTGCACTCAAGCGGCCTGGCACGGCAGGCTCACAGTGTGGAACTCGGGCACCAGCAGGGGAGCGAGAAAGAGGTTTAGGGACAGACAGAGCACCCTGCTGCCCAGCCCTGCAGCGGGACCCCACGCGGACGGCTGACGGGGAAGTGGACATGTGACAGGCTGTGGGGGCAGTGCCCAGAGCCCACCTGGGGCCAGCCAACCCGAGTTCTGCTGCCAGTTCTACAATGTAAGCACTGTGTGACCCTAGCAAGTCACCCATGTCCCTGTGCCTCACTTTCCCCACGTGCAGAGTCAGAGCGAGACCCCCATCGAGTGGCTGTGCGGCGTGGCCGCGTGGGTGTGAGTCCGGGCAGGGGCCCACGCACGGGGCACGGGCAGCAGCCCCTGTGGCCACTCACCGTGCTGCACACGCGTCCGCACGGCAGCCACAGGCACGTTGTAAATGCTCTCGAGATAGTTCTTGAGGTCCACCCTGGTCATCCTGGAGGCAAAGGAGAAAGAAGAGGGGCCTGAACCAGGCTACAATGAAGAGCACCTCGCCAGGCGCACCGCTGCCGGAAGGGAGGCCCCGGACAGAGGCTGCAGCACAGGGTGGGGAGGTGCACCCCTGTCCGATGCACTGGGTGGGGCCAGGTGGACCCCAGAAAGGCCAGCACCGTTGGCGGAGGATCACCGAGGACTCGCTGGGTCAAGGCCACGTTCCTTTTCTGCAGACACTTCAGGGTCATGGTAGACTCGGGTTCTAGGTGTGCCCTGCCCCATCTGCAAAGGCTGTACAGAGCCAAGCCTCAGTTTCCACAACGGCAAATGCTGCCGCCACCTTGGTCCAGGACCGTCCCACCTTAATCCTGAGCTGGGGACCTGTGATCCCGACTTCAGAGCAGCACCCCAATTTTGGTCATGGCACTGTGCGTCTCCCTGAAGGTGACAGGCACACTGCACCTGGCAGTCCAAGGCAAGGACCTCGAGGACTAACACCCCCGAAGCCACTGTGAGCAGCTCTGGGAACCACAGCACACTCCAACCAGCCTTCTGGGACCCTCTCCGGGAAGAGGGCTGGGCAAGGATTCGGCAAACGACCGAGCAGGGGAGCAAGGCCCAGCCTCGGGCTCTTGATTCCACTCTCCCAGGTGAGCAAGTGCAGGCCGCCCGCCACGCGCACACCTGCCCTCGCCAGGGCTCTGCACACGCCAGGAGCCATCAGTGCTCCCTGGGCAGAGCTGCCTGAGGTGACCTCACAGCGGGAAGAACCCCAACTTGTAAGCTGAGTCAGGTAACACACCAGGACCCAGAGCCCCGTGGCGCCCCCCAGCCGGAACTCCTTCTGGACTTACTCCATGGGGATCCGGAACTGCACGGTGTCTTCGGGCTGGGCCGTGCCAGGCCGCACCAGCTGAATGAAGAAGTTGGTTCGGAACACCCGCAGCTGTGGGCCGCCCAGCTGGTACAGAGGGTACCTGCCCAGGAGAGATTCGGGTCCACGTCACACACTCAGGACACGGCAGTCCCAGAGAGGCTGACCCTGCAGGTCACCACCCCAAGGACACAGAGGTCCCCACAGACGGCGTGGGTCTGCCCAGGGTGGGCAGCCAGTGCCCTGGTCCCTAGTGTCAACGCAGGGGAGCGTGGGCTGTTGACCCCCAGGGCCAGGCTCTGGAAGGGCCAACGAACAAGTCAAGAAATAGGCCGTCGGGGAGCGTTCCCCCCAGACAGACTGGCAGCAAGGCTCAAAGACACATGTTGAGGCCACCAATCCCTCCCAGGGGAGCGGACCCCACATGGCACAGGCCTGCCCACTCCCCTGAGGCTCAGGTGAGGCGGGGCCAGAAAGGACTGCCACAGCACAGGGACAGAAAGGCCAGTTCTACACCCTCCCTGCGGGTGGGAGGTCCCCAAGGATGGAGAATACAGGCTACCGTGGCTTGGGCTTCCAAAGTTGGTGCTTTAGATTATCTGTGACTCGGTTTACCAACTACAGCTATCATACCACATCCCCACCCCAAACCCTCAAAGCCAGAAATCAGCTTTGGAGGTGTGGGGACACGACCGTCTGGACTAGCACTACGTTGAGCTGGCAGCAGGGTGACAGTCAAGCAGAGTCTCCACCTAGGGGTCTCGAGCGTCCCCCTCTGGTCCAGCAGAGCCCCGCTGGCCTCAGGGATGGGGAGCCGTACGTGGGAGCCCGCGGGCAGGTCTCGGTGGAGGTGGGCACAGACACAGGGGCTGTGTGTGGGGGTCTCTGGTGCCAATCGAAGGCGCTGCACATGCCCTTGGTTTTGGGGTGTGCCCAGCACCGTGGGAGAGGGGCTCAAGGTGCGCTCCACGCTAGCCCTGACCTCAGTCCAAGGAAGGTGAGGGGAGTGCAAGGGCTGGAGGACCGGGTGACTGCTTCTGAAGGGACAAGGGTGGGCGACAGGGCCGAGCCCCAGGGCCGGAAGCTGTGGGGCTCCGGGAGGCCGGGTGCCCACAGTGCAGCCCGTGCTCGCTGGACTGCTAAGAGCCTCTCCATCGTGGAGGAGCCACCAGCCCACAGAACCTTCTGGGTCTGGCCTTGACCTCTCCATACCTCAGGGAGCAGGCTGCAGGGAGGTGGAGAAGGAAATGGGGGCCCCCAAGAGTGGGAGGCCTGCCTGCCCAGAGGCCCCATGGGAACAGGGGCCTGCCTCGTTTCACCCACACGTTCAGGCCAACCCGCGGCCACCCAGGGGTTCACACATTCCCCCTGGTGAACAACTGTAGCACTGCGGATGGGGAGACAAGGTTTGGGGACACATTCCATAACAGTGAAAAAGGGGGAGCAGCGGATCGCAGACCCCTCAATCTTCAAACCTCCAGGTTTGGGCCTGAGGGGCGCACGTGGCTGGGGGCCTGGGGCAGAGGCTGCCTGAGGAAGGCCCAGTGAGCAGCCTGCGGTGGGAGGGTGCCAGGCTCCCAGTCCATGCCGGGTTCGCCCCACGCTGACACCAGGCCCCATCCCCAGGCCATCTGTGGCCCAAGGCCTGCAGATCTGGAACAACCCAGAAGGCTGACAGCTTCTCCCTGAGCCCCAGGACGCACACTCCCGGCCTCTCCAGCCGCCTGAGACCCCCGTGCCCCTGGAGTGGTGCACGCCCGCCAGGCCCAGCTCCCCAGTGAGCCTCCCTGACCGCTGCCCCCGGCATCTCATAAGCACCTCAAACCTGACATCTCTCAAGTGGACTCGTAATTTCTCCTTCCTCCTCAAACACAGAAACCTGGCTGGCTGCCACTGCCTGTCTCCCCACAGCCCTGCGGGTGACTCACCCGGGATCCCACCCTCTGCTGCGCCCCCACCCCTGCCGCATCCCATCCACGGCAAGTCCCATCAGCTCTCCCTCCAAAGCCGCCTTGGCAATCGGGGGAGCACGTGAGTGGGCCTGGCCCTGCCCGGCCTGCACCTGGCCCCGGCTCCCGCACCCACCCAGGCGTCTGTCTACTGAGGGAGCCACGGCCACCAGGGACACCCCCGGCCCTCTCTCCTCTGTCCAGCCGTGGGCAGGGGCCCAGGCCACACCGGCCCCTCGGGCCACAGTCTCCACCGTCACGTGCGAACACGTATTACTGTCCCCCAAACCCACGAGGAAGCAACATCCCTCCACTCATTGGCCGAACCATTCCTTCACCCAGAAACACGCAGTTTCCTGCTTAAACTCTGGGCGAGAAGTCGGGCAGGACCGGGCCCCGGGGGAACCGGACGCCGGCAGCGTCCCACGGTGACAACCAAAGCCGGGTCCGCACGTCGCCCGAGGACCCGACGGGGACCCTCGCCCAGCGAGCCCGCCCAGGGCCCCACCCCCAGGGCTGCCCGAGCGCTGAGCGTGAACCCGGCCCACCCCCCGTGTGGGGCCGTCTGCTTGTGATACTCGGGGCACCCGGCGGCGGGGCGGCGACCCCTACTCACAACACGTTCCGCGCCATAGCGGCGACGCCCTTCCGGAGCGCGCACGGCGGAAGGAGCAGCGCGCGCGTCCCGCACGGCCGCCGGCTGGCACAGCGCCCCCTCGCTTCCGGAGGCCGCGCCCGCACCGCCGCCCGCACCGCACACCTGGCGCCCCGCACCGCCGCCCGCACCCCCACCCCGACCCCGCCCCGCCGCCGCACCTGCACACCTGGCGTCCCGCACCCGCCGCCCGCACCTGCACACCTGGCGCCCCGCACAGCCGCCCGCACCTGCACACCTGGCGCCCCGCACCCGCCGCCCGCACCTGCACACCTGGCGCCCCGCACAGCCGCCCGCACCTGCACACCTGGCGTCCCGCACCCGCCGCCCGCACCTGCACACCTGGCGCCCCGCACAGCCGCCCGCACCTGCACACCTGGCGCCCCGCACCACCGCCCGCACCTGCACACCTGGGGCCCCGCCCCGCCGCCCGCACCTGCACACCTGGCGCCCCGCACCCGCCGCCCGCACCTGCACACCTGGCGCCCCGCACCGCCGCCCGCACCTGCACACCTGGCGCCCCGCACCCGCCGCCCGCACCTGCACACCTGGCGCCCCGCACCCGCAGCCCGCACCTGCACACCTGGCGCCCCGCCCCGCCGCCCGCACCTGCACACCTGGCGCCCCGCACCCGCAGCCCGCACCTGCACACCTGGCGCCCCGCACCCGCAGCCCCGCCCCACTCCACACCCCGCCTCCCGCCCCGCCCTGCGAAGCCCCACACTCTGCACTCCCAGCCCCCAAGCAGGGCACCCGCCCTCCCCTCGTTCCCGCACCCTGCTCCCGCCGCTCACGCCCCGCCCCCGAAACGCTGCAACCCGGTCGCAAGGGCCCGCTCCGCACTCCCGCTCACGCCACCGCCCACCCCGCGGCCCCTCCCCCAAGTCCCAAACGCCTCCCGCAGCAGCAGCCCACCTCCGCCCCACCCGCACTTTGTGTCTGGGTCCCGCCCAGGTCCTCGAGCCCGTGACAACGCGGTCACAGCCTGGCCCGCATCCCCAGCCTTGCAGCTGCGGGCGGCCCTGGGCGGGGACTGGAGCTGGGCAAGGACGGCGGCTGTCCCGGGTCTGAGGCCCCTGTCTCCACCTGGCTGCTCCCCTCCCCAGCCACACCTCCGAGGCCACCGGGCTCCCCAGGCCCAGAGGTCCACCCCCGCCCCCGCTGGGCCCCTCCAGCCTCTGGCACCGCCCTCGCTGCGGGCGGCAGGGGCCTCAGGGCCGGCTGGGGCCACTCTCCCCGCTCTGGCTGGCTGCTGTGCTGACCCCGAGCTCCCGCTGCCCCTCAGAGAGGACAGGGCAGCGGCCTCCCTCCCTCCCCGCCCCAGCCCCTCTCTCAGCTTCCTGTCTCTGCCACTGGCCTGGGCCACCCCTGTCCCCAGACCGCTGGTTCCTCTCTGCACCCTGGGCCTTACGTGTTCTTCAGAGCAGGGAGGGCTGGGGGGGCGCCCAGCAAGAAGCAACCGGCAGGGCCCAGGGAAGCAGGGCGCAGGGACACTGGGCCTCCAGGTGGGGCGAGTGGCACTGGGGCCCACCAGGCAGGTGTGGAGGCTGGCGCTGGTGGCTGCCAGGCTGGGAGCTGGGAGCAGAGAGCAGGCATTCAGAAGAACAGGGGACTCTCCTCGGAGGGTAGGCGTGGGGCGGAGGCTGGAGCTCCCTCCTGACTGGTGTGTTTGATGATGGAAGTGACTTAGCTGGGTTTATCTAGGACAGAGGTACCTAAGGCCGGGCACTCAGTGGGGGAAGGCGTGGCAGCTGCCCTCTGCTAGTGTCCAGGCCTGGGTGGGTCAGAGGAAGTTCAGGCTCCGTGTGCAGGGTCCGTGCCAGTGGGGGCCTGAGCTGCACATGGCCACCATGCCAGGGACCCAGTGGCAGGTGAATAGACAGGCCCTTGCCCAGCCATGGTGGCCTTGGCCGCACCCAAGGAGATGAGCTGCAGGGGAGAGGGTGCAAGGATGGAGCGGGCCAAGGGGGCCAGAGGCTTCCCTTTTCTTATAAAGTGCTGACTCTGTTGGTGGCCACACCCTAACAAAACTGTGATTTCTGCTCCGCTATGTGGCCAGAAGTTGGGCTCAAAGTTGTGCGTGGCTCATGGGAGAGGCGGGTGGCCGGGTGCCGGACTGTGTTTGGGTTGGTGGGCACTGCTCCAATCAGTGGGTGCTGGGCCTGGGCGTTGGTGAGGGTGTGGCAGGCGTGGGGTCTCAGGGGCAGACCCCTAGTGCTTAGCCCCGGCTTCTCGCATTATCCGCCACCTGCATCCTCTGGGGGGAGGCTTGGAATTTCTGAGCCCAGAAGCCAAGACTTCCCCCAACATGTGAGGGGCTCTGAGATGCCTGGGGGACCACTGGGGTCCTCTCTCCCTCCTTCCCCGATGTCATCAGACACAAATCACGTCCCCTCTCTGCTCGCCCCCTTTCTGAGAGCAACAGCATGGCTGCACCAGGCTGCGGTTGCCGGAGCAAAGACAGGATGCCCAGTCCAATTTGAAGTTCAGCTAAACAAATAATAATTTTTGGCTTTTTCTTTTTTTTTAATAGACTATTTCTTAGAGAGATTTTAGGTTTACAGAAAAACTGTGCAGAAGCGTAGAGTTCCCACAGAACTGTCCCCCCAGCGTCCCCTGCTAGCACTGTGAGGTGCATCTGTGATGGCTGGTGACCGTGGTGCGTTGCCATGAGCTCAAGTCCAGAGCGCTCGAGGGTTCGCTCCTGCCCGGTGCCCACCACTGCCGAACCGTGCGGAAGAGCACGCTGCCCCAAAAGCCCCCTGGACCACCTCCTCCTCCCTGCCCCGCCCTGGCACCTGAACTTCTGACTGTCTCCACTGTTTTGCCGCATCCAGAATGTCACGTTGTTGGAATCCCAGTGTGCAGCCTTCGCAGACGGGTTTCTTGCAATTAGTAACATGTGCGTAGCGGTCCCCTTTGTCCACTCGTGGTTTCATAGTGCACTTCCATCTGGGGCTGGGTGACATTCCCCGGGCTGGGTGTACCTCAGTGTATCCCCTCACCTGCTGAAGGACATCTTGGTGGCTTCCAAGTTTAGTAATCATGAATAAAACTACAGTGAACATCTATGCGCAGGTTTTGGTATGGACACGTTTTCCCCTCGTCTGGGAAAAGACCTGGGGGCGCGTCGCTAGACTGCAGGTAAGAAACGGCCACACTGACTTCCAAACTGGCTGCGCCACTGCGTTCCTGCCAGCAGTGCTGAGATTCCTGCCCTCCGCGTCCTCGCCGGCATTTGGCGGTGTCAGGAACCAGCGTGTGGGGACACACTTTTCCATTTCTACACACGTGTTTGATCGCTGGGTCTGTCGCAGGAGCCTCCAGCACGGGCAGCTCACGGGCGGAGCCCTGCCAGTCGGGCTGGTGAGCTTTTTAAGAGTGGGGGGCCCGAAGCGTTTTAAGGAGAGGGACAATTTCATCTGGGGAAGTGCCTTTGTGCTGCGGGTGAGGAGCAGGTGAGAAGGTTGGGGGCAGGGGGAGTTCACGCGTGCACTCATTCATTCATTCATGCACCATTCATTCATCCTGCCAGTATTGAGTGGGGACCGGCTCTGTGTGTGGTGGCTGCCTTCTGGGGCTTGGTGGGCGAGCATGAAGAACTGAGGCGACGGATCCCTTGTCTCTGTGAGGGACACAGACGGTACCCCAGTAAATGTGGGATATCTTGCATGTTCGTGGAGACACATGCTTAGAAAAGATGGAAAAATAATCTGAGGAAGGGTGTCAGGAGGTGGGGTGTGGCAGCAATCTAAAACAGGCGGTCAGAGACGCCTCCCCGAGAGAGAATAGCGTCTGCTGTTTAAGCCGCGCCGCCGTGCTTGGTCGTGGCGGCCCAGCAGCCCAGGCAAACTCACTGGGGCTGTTTCCTTGTGCTCATCCAAGTGCCGTGGGTGTGTTAACTGCACGTCCCTTGTCTTCCTATTCGACTCGACACATTTTCCCAGGTGTCATTGCCTTCTAATCTTTAAAAGCAGCTTTATCGAGGTATAGTTGACACACACAGTTGCACATATTTAAAGTGTACGATTTGATCATCTCGACCTACGTGGACACCACGAAGCCATCCCCATTGGGCACAAACGCCTGTCGCCCCACGGCACCCTCGCACCCGCCCCCGGGTGCCCCATCCCAAGTCGCCAGTGGCCCGGTCAGTTTGTGTTTGGTCAGAGCGTTGGGTGCGTGAGACCGTCCGGTACGCGCTCTGTCTACGCGGGTTCTCGCACTTAGCGTAACTGCCCTGCAGTTCGGCCACGCCGCGGCGTGTGTCAGTGGGACACGCATCTGGGGCCGCAGCAGGGACACGCCACGATCTGTTTATCCCTCGTCTGCTGATGGACACTGGGGCTGTTTCCAGTTTCTGTTGATTAAAAATAACGCTGCTACTTAAATTTACGTCCAAGTCTTTGAAAGGATATACGTTTCCTTTTTTCTCTTGGGGCGGGACCTAGAAAGGAGATGACCAGATCCCACGGGAGGCGACGAACCTTCGCAACTTTTCCAGAAACTGCCAGACAGTCGCTTGGCGCTCCCACCGGGGTGGGCTTCCTCCCACGCTGGCCACCACCTGGTGGCGGGTCTCATCCTCGGCCGCTCTCCTGGAGGCGCTGGGCGGCCTGTCTGCCGGTCGCTCGTCTCTTGTGGTGACCGGTCTGTTCGGATCTCTTGCCCACTGGTTTTAAATTGGGCGGTTTGTTTTCTTGCTGTTGAGTTTTGAAAGTTCTTCCTTCCTACGTCCTGGATCAGCCCTTGATGAAACGTGTGCTTTGCAAAGCTTCTCTCCCCGTCGGCAACCTGCCTTCCCATTCTGTTTGCAGTCCTCGTTTGAAGAGCAAATTTTAAACATTTTTGATAAATTCCAATCCGTCAATTTGTTCTTTTAGGGATTGTGTTTTTGGTATCGTTATCTAATATTGACAAATCTTTGCCTAATCCAGAGGCAACGGAATCTTTTGTTTTGTGTTTATGGTGGATATTGGCTTGTCCTCCTCGTAAAGTCTTTGGTTTTGGTACTAGAGTAATTCTGGCTTCACAGAATGAGATGGAAAGTATTCTTTCCTGTTCATTTTTGTGAAGAATTTGTATATAATTGCTATTATTTTTTCTTTATGTGTTTAGTAGCATCTACCCGTGAAGCCATGTGGGGCTAGAATTTTCTGTGTGGAAGGTTTTTAACTACTCTTCAATTCTTTAATAGATACAGGATCACTCAGATTAGCTGTTTCTTCCTGAGTGAGCCTCAGTATTTTGAGCTTTTCAATAAATTAGTCCATTTCATCTAACTTTTCAAATTTATTGGCATACATTGTCTATAATATTTTCTTATATTCTGTAGTGATACCATCTCCCTCATTCCTGATATTGGCAATTTCTATCTCTCTCTCCCCCTTCCCAATCAGATTGGTTAAAGGTTTATCAATACTATTGATATTCTCGAAGAACCAGGTTTTGGTTTTCTTGTTTTATTCCTGTTGTTTTTCTGCTTTCTATTTTATCAACTTCCGCTTGATTTTTACTATTGCTATTTCCTTTCTTCTGCTTACTTCGGGTTGAATTTACTTTTCTTTTTCTCTTTTCCTTCGGGTGAAAGCTGAGGTCATTGATTGGAGTCTTTTTCCTGATTTCCCAGTAGAGGCATTTGGTGACACAAACGTCCCCCTGGTGCTGCCGTGGTGCCTTCCCTGGACTCTCTCACGTGCATGTTCATGTCCACTCTGTTGAGAATACTGCCTCATTTCCTTTCCAATTTTCCCTTGGCTCATGGGTTATTTTAAAGTGTGTTATTTAGTTTCCAACTGCTTGGAGATTTTCCAATGATCTTTCTGTTATTGATTTATAATTTAATTCCATTATGGCCAAAGAATATAATTTATATGACTTGAATCCTTCTCAGCGTATTAAGGCTTGTTTGAAGGCCCAGAATATGGTCTGTGTTGGTAAATGTTCCATGTGTGTTTGGAAAGAATGCGTATTTGAGTGGAATGTGCTAAAATGTCACTCAGGTCAAGTCAGCTGAAAGTATTGATCAAGTTTACTATATCCTTGCCGATTTTCTGCCTGCCTGGCCTATTAATTATTGAGAGAAGATTTGAAATTTCTGATTGTGATTGTGGATTTACCTATTTCTCCTTTCAGTGCTGCCAGTTTTTGCTTTGTGTATATTTCGAAGGTCTGTTGGGGTTTTTGTTTAACCTGTTTGTGTCTTTCTATTTAAAGCGTGTTTCTTGTAAGCAGCACATAGTCGGACCTTGCTTTTTTTAATCCAATCTGACAACGTCTGCGTCTTGATTTACATTCAAGGTGCTTGCTGGTTTGGTCGGTGTGAGTCTTCCTTCCGCCTCGCTAGCTGCTTTCTGTGTGTAAGCTGGTCTTCTGCCCTCTCCTCTTTCTCTGCCTCCTTTTGCTCTTACCAGGAGTTTTATTCATTTCGTTTATCTTCTTTGTTGGCTTTTCAGCTACAACGCTTTGTTTTGTTATTTGAATGGTTGCTTTAGGGTTATTTTAAAATCTGCCTTTTAAGTTTGATGGACATTTTTTGATATACAGAAACTTTAAAAGTTTAGGTAGTGAAATTTGCTGAACTTTTCCTTTTTCTTCATGATATTTTCATGGTTTTTAAGCTTAAAAAAATCATTCCCCCGCATGAAAGCAGATACGAATGCCCCTGAACATCTCTGAGGTTTATAGCTGGCACTTGTCACAGTTGGTTTTGATTGACTGACCCCCCACACACACTTACGGGCCACCTTCCCTGGTGCTCTGCCTTTGTCCTAACTTCTCCCTGGATGCCAGACATTGTGAGTTTTACCTTAGTGGGCGCCAGATATTTTTATATTTTTTATATTCTGTAAATATTCAGAGTTTGTTCTGGGATGTAGTTATTTACCTGCAAACGGTTTGGGTGTTACTGTTACGGTTTTACGGCAGGTTGGGAAGCACATGCGGTCCAGGGCTAAGCGCTTCCCACCCCTGAGGCGAAACATCTGTGAGCATCCAGTGCCTGTGAGTTACTGGGTTTCCCACTCTGGCTGGTGGGAACAGACCTGGCCCTGGCCCTGCCTGAGCGTCAGGCATTGTGCCCTCCACTCCCTTCAGAGGGTGCCCAGCGGGGTGTGTGCTGAATACCTGAGGGGCCCTCACAGGTAGGGGGCTGTCTCGGAGCCGTGCTCTCCTCGCAGAGCCTCTGCCTGGTGAACTTCAGTGGCCTTGGTCTCCTCGACCCCCAGCCCGGTCTCATCAGCTCAGGGGCTCTGTGGGCCCCCCCTCACCCCCTTCCTGCGCCTCAGCCTGGAAACCTCTCCAGGAAGTGCGCGGGCAGCCAGAGGGCTCTCGATTGTTTCCCGGCGCTTGGGGATCCTCGCCGCGCTGCTGCGTCCAGTGTCCTGAAAGCCATTGTTTCAAGTATTTGTGTCTGTTCTGTTTTGGGGTTTTGGTGGTTTCAGACAGGAAAATAAATCTTGTCTCTGTTACTTCATCTGGGCCAGAAGTGGAAATCTGCCTTTTAAAGTTTGATGGACGTTTTTCAAGATACAGAAATGTGAATGTTTTAAGAAGAGGAATTTACTGCTTCCTTTTGCTTCACGGCATTTTCATTGTTTTTAAGCTTAGAAAATTGTTTCCCAGCACGAAAGCAAATACCTATGCATCTAAATATCTATTTTTATTTTTAACTATGTTTTTTTCACGTGGGACTCTGTAATTCTCCTGGAATGTATTCTGGTATTTGGTGTGGAGTGAAAATCTCACGGCCTTTCTTTCCTCCCAAATGCTTGCCTGGTCCCCTCGAACTGCTTTGTTAAGTGTCCCTGCCCTGCTTCCTTGACTGTGGCGCCCCTGGGCTTGTGCAGACAGAGGGTCACGTTGGGAAACCCTATGGAGTAACGTTTACTGCCCACAAACTAGAGGGTGTGGGGCTTATGAGTCCTGCCCCTCAATTGAGCCCACCACTTAGTAGCTGTGTGATTTTGGGACTTTGCTTAACCCTCTCTGAGCTTCATTGTGCTCTTCTGGAAACCCGGAGGAGGAAAGTATCTACCTCCTTGGCTGCCATGAGGGTTACCGGGGACGGCCAAAGGCGCCTTGTCGGAGGGCTGATCCGCTGGGAACACTCAGATTGAATTAGCTGTATCCCTTCACTTTCAGAAGTGCTCGTGACTCTCAAAGGTTTCTCTGCTATTCCTGCCTCTTTCTTGTTGTGTATGAATTTTAGATTCATCCTGCTGAATATCCCCCACTCCGGCCCACCCATCACCCCCAAATACATTCTCCCCCAAAATTAGAATTCTGGTTGAAAAGTCTGGTAAACCACACATCAATTTGAGAAGAAATGATCTTTCTAAGAGTCAAACTTCCTAAGAACATGATGTGTTTTTCTTTTTTCCCCCCAATTTTGTTCTTAGATTTCTCATTCCATTTTGTCATTTTCTTCCTGCAGACCCTGAACCTTTCTTAAGAGGGTTATTGCTAAGTCTTTTAATGCTCCTCATTGTGGTTGCTGGGCTTTTTTGGTTTTGGGGTTTTTCTTTTTAGAATTTTTTTTTTATTCTGTTATATTTTGTAGCTAGTTGTTGGTGGAAAGTTTCAAAAAAAAAAAAAACTATTGATTTAAAATATGTATTTCGCATCTGGCCCCTTTCCTGAATTCCCTCATTCATTCTGAAAGCTCTTCCGTTGACTCTCTCGGGGCTCCCAGGAATGTGGTATTTTGGTCTCCTCCTTTCCAGAAGTTATACATCTTGTTTCCGTTCAACATCTTTGTATTGTGCAGGGTTCCCAGAGCGGCCGCGCAGTAATGGCAAAAGCAGGCGTCCTTGCTGGTTCCCGCCTCGGCCCGCGCCCCTCGCGTCCCCAGCAAGCACAGATAGAGGAAGTGCTTATTATAGCTTTCTATAGTTTCTTGAGCTTTTGTTTTGTTTTGTTTTGTTTTCAGAAATAAGGGTTGACTTTTAGCAAATGCCCTTCCCCCTGTGGTTAACAACGATGGACTATTTAAGACATCCCAGAAGGCAGAAGTAAAAATAGGAAGACCCTTGGTCCACCACCCAGCTCTCAGCGCAAGAGATGAGACGTGACGAGCCTGTCCCCGTGCTCTGTGCCGACCCTTCACAACAGAGGCCCCCCCCCCGCCCCTGCTGCCTGGGGACTGTGCGTCCGAACCACATAGCCAAGCACATATGATTTATCTTTTAATATAAAAATATTTTTAAAATTCTATGTAAGTAATTTTCGTTTTGCAGCTTACTGCCACACAACACGTTGTCCCCCAGACACGGCCGGTGGTCGCCATGGCCGTCCACAGCTGCTGTTGCCGTGCAGGATCTATCTATGGGTGCCCACCGCTCACCTTGCATGCTCCTCTTGGTGAGTGTTTGGGGGTTTTCTAGCTTTTTGCAATTACCAACAGTAATCTGTGCCCAGCCCAGGAACTGCCGGACTGAGGGATGCTCGCTTCAAGCCGGGCGGGCGTGGCCAGCAGCCCTGGCATCTCCTCGCCATCAGCGCTGGAGCAGCGGGCTCCAGCACTCGCCACCGTTAGACTCAGTTTCTTACTCTGCTGTCCGCCTCGGGCGTTCCTGAGCTGTTGGAAACTAAGTCACAGGCACGAGCCTTCGAGGAACAAGAACCTCCTCGATAACCCGCTGCTGTCACCGCACCACGGATACAAGTGTCTCAAAATGCTGCTGACAGCTTGTGTTTTGATGTCGCGTCCAGTCAAGCTCACGCATTTTATTTCATTGTCATGTCTCCTTTCATCCAGAACCACCCAGCACTTTCTATACTTTTAGGGCACGGACAGTTTTGAAGCACCTTGGCCAGGGATCTCGAAGAGGGTCCCGCCGTCTGGATTTGTTGTTTCTTCGTGGTTAGACTCAGCTGTTGACGAGAGTGTCGCTCAGGGGACATTGCATTCCCGGCGCGTCTCAGGGAGGCCGAGCAGCCAACGTGTTGCCCGTGGGTGATGCTAAATCCAGCTGAGGTGGTGCCCGCTGGTTCTCTGAGAGGTGCTTTGAGGCGGGATGTTCTAACCGCCGTGGCTCCTCCCCCGGCGACCTTGGCGTCCGAGGACGACCTTGCCTCGCTGCGCCACCACATCGGTGGTTGCAGATGGCGCTTTCCGAATTCCACTGCTCTGTGTCCGTGCTTTTGCAGAAGGGAGCTTCTCCTCCTCCGACTGATGCTTGTATTTCGGCCACCTGGTGTGTGCTTTTCATCTGACTCCTACTGAATACCTTTCTCACAGGGGCCGACCACTCAGGTTCTCGTCTCCAAGCGCTGCCTTTGCCCCGTTTTCTGCCAGCCACTTGCCTTTCTCCTCACGGGGCCTCAAGTCCTGTACAGTGGGGACCACTGAGGCTTCGTTGTGAAACGTGCTACAAGAGGGGGCTTGTCTTTCCACACAGCTGGTGGACGTTCACTCACCAAAACCTGACTTTTCCTTATTGGCTGTGTCAGTCCCCGACTTTATGCTTTGTGGTTATGTCTTGTTTAAGAAATTCTCTCGGGTAGAAGAGCTTTCTGACTCTCCCATTGTGTTTTGTTTTATTTTGTTTTTTAAGTTGGAATGTTTCCTTTGTCATACGTGGCCTTTAAGTGACCAGGAATGGATCTTTGAGGGGATGGTGTGAGGCAGGGCGGCACCTTCATTTGACGCATTCTCTCCGAACATGTAGCTGTCTGGGCACCGTCTCTCCGCAGGTCCCCGTGGCCCCCCCACCGAGGCCCCTGTGCCGTCTGGGAGCCGGCACCCCCACCTCGATGTGCTGAAGGACCCCAACCTCGATCGCTCTTCAAACCATCCGCACTTCACACACCCCGCCCCCTCCCTCCCATGTTACTTCCAGAGCCAGTTTGTCTATTTCTGTAGGGAGCCCTGTGGACATGTGGCTGAATTGCCCTGAGTTCATAGATTAATTTAGGAAGAATTAACATTCATAAGATAGTGCATCTTTCTCTTGACAAATTCTCTGCTCAACTAGAATTTGGTCCGTCTCCTGAGACTTCCCCCAGGCCCACCATGCCCTTCCCAGCCACGTCAGTTTCAGCAACCCCCGTCACTCAGCGTGGCAAGAGCCCCCCCCGCCCCGAAACCTCGGCATCCTCCACGGCCCGAGGGGGACATCTGGTCACCCTGGCCTGACCATTCAAGTTCATTCGGCAAGAACCCCCGACCCCGGGGTTGCCCACCGCACCCCTGGGCCCTGCGTGCCCGTTAGCCATGAGTGCGTGTGCAGAACTGAGCCCCGTCCCTGTCCCCCTCTGCGACACCCCGTCGCAGCGGCTCCTGCGCCTGCTTTGAGGGCCCTGGGTGGCGTCTGCCTCACTTGGCGCTGGCCGGCGTCACTGGACGATTCTTTCTTTCACGCACTCCCGGAACACAGTGACAACCTGCAGTTATCAGGGTTTTCTGTAAAGTCTCTCAATAACGTTTTACTTTGTTTACTTTCTCTGTAATTGTCTTGCACATCTTTTGTTAGATATGTTAGCGTATGTTTTTAAAATTTCCGTCGTAAACGGTGTCTTTAAACGTGGCCTTTCCTCACTCTGTGTCGCAAGTGTATGGGAGGCGTCGAGTTTTGTATCTGCTCGAGTCCGACAACTAGGATTGCAGCTTCCCGCGGGCCCCCTTCAAGACGGTCCCATGGTGGGAGCTGATAGCTGTCTCCCGGCCCGCAGGTCTCTGGTCCTACGGCTCTGGCTGAGCACAGGCGCGGTCTGCAGCGGCGGCCGGAGGCCGACGTTCGTCCCTCGGCCCTGAGCAGGAAGGGGGCCGTCTGTGCCGGCTGCGGACGAGCCCCCACTCCGCGCTGGCCCCGAGCTGCCGTGAGCGGTGCTTTCTCCAGTGCCTTGTGTGGTCCGCGAGCCTGTGTGTGCTGTGGGCGCGTGTCACTACATCACTCAGCTTGCTGGTGTAAAACGATCTTCACATTAAAAAAGACCACCTTGGTCAAAGTGTAATTTAAAAAAATTCGCAGTGCCTTTTGGTGGGAGATGTTTAACGACGGGTTCGACGTCTTTAGCATGAATCAGTCCATTCAAGGTTTGTGCTTCACCTCGAGTCAACTCCGTAAGTTACAGTTCTCCTGGGAATTGGCCATTTTTTCCAGTTTTCAAGTATATTTTCATAAAGTTGTTTGCAGTATTCTCTTCCTGCTAACGCTGTTTGTGCCTTCCCCTCCACCTCGTCCCCACGCCCGGCACGGGCCACGGCGTCTGCCTTTCCCGGGGAGTTCTCTTCTCCCTTAATTTTGGGCTTTGGTTAACTTCTTTGTTTACTGTTATTTGCACACCTCTCTTTTTCTTAATTTTAGTTTTTTGTTCATTTTCTAACTTCTTAAATCAGATATATAGTTTATTCAGATTCAGATTTTCCTCCTTTTCTAACACAAGCACTTGGGGCCTGGCCCTGTCCCCTCGGCATCCCAGAGGGTCAACCTGTGGCTTGTCCCCTCTCGCCCAGCCCCACCTGCCTCCTGCCATCGTGACGTCCTGTTTGGCCCCTGAGCCGTGGGAGTGTTTGCATGTCTCTGAACACCTGTGACAAGAGGCACCTTCCAGGTGGCTCTGACTGGGCCACAGAGGGCTGACAGCGGCCAGACATCCCAGCCAAGCGTGCTTACGTCCTCGCCTGTGGCCAGCCTCTATCAGCCTTCCCACGTGTCCTTGAGGCTGGAGGCCTGGCACCCCGGCAGCGTCCGTCCAAATCGTGGACATCCTTCCACCCCGTGCTGGGCCTCCCCGGTCTACCGGTTACCTGGGACGTGTGCTCCACTCGCGGATTCGCTCGCTGCCCTGAGATAACACATCTGCTGTGACCTCATGAGTGCTGTGCATCACCGGCTGCCGGAGACCCAAGCCCTGTCACTGTCACCAGCATGAGTGTTGCCCCTGTGGCACGCGGGTGCCTTTCAGAGCAAGGCTGTGCAGCCAGGCTGGTGACGCCGGGTGGCTGGGCCCCGTGGCTCAGCACACTGCAGTGTCCACCTTTGCATTGCTGGAGCAGAGCATGGGCACGCGCAGCGCACTTAAACCTGCTGTATACACCTGCCTTGGGGTGCAAGGAGGTGTGCGTGTGTTGGTTGGGGGTGTTGCCGTGCGTGTGGAGGAGCGAGCGCTTGCGGGCATGTGGGGTGTGTGTCGCCTCTGCAGGAGAGACGGCCTGCGTGTGCTTGCCGGTGGTCACGCATGTGTGCTCAAGGGTGGCCACGCAGGTACAAGTCGTGTTTGTGAGAGGGTCGTGGGCGGGTGTGTGGCATGCACGTCCGTGTGCGTGTGCTATCCGGGGCTTCCACTGTGTCCGCAGGGCCCCAGCCAGCCCCGTCCGCCCCGGCCCCCTCCCCCGCCCCTCCCGACCCCCACAGCAGCCTCCCAGACGTGACCACCTGGCCGGAGCCTGGCTGGGGAGGCGGCTCTGGGCTCACAACGCTCCTCCATGAATGCTCTGCTGTGCGAGGCCCTGCGTCTTGATCCAATTTCTGTGATTTATATTTTCCATAATTCTGTTTGGTCAGGATTTGCGCATTTATTACACAGTTGTGCACTGTGCTCTCTGTGCTATAGAAAAAGCCATCTGTGTCTGCCGTGCTCGCTGTCTGGTGGGAAATGTGCTGTCTGCATTCCTCACCCTGCCATGCGGCGGGCTCCGCGAGCGCGGGGCGCAACCTGTGTGAGGGGCTCGCGCAGCGTCTGCCCCCTTGCTGGGGGAGCCTGCGGTGTCCCATGGCGCTGCCCGCGCTGCCCCCACTGCTGCCAGTGGGCGGGGGCTTCTCGGGCCAAGCAAAGAGCCCCCTGAATTGGAGAGTGGAGGGGCATGTGGGCTGGGGCAGGGGACACGGGGGGCATTCTGGAGTGAAAGCCGCGGGCAGAGTGCAGGTGGGGCGTCTGGGCCCCATGCTTGTGGCACCGTCCGGCATGGCCATGGTGGCAGGTGACGTATGTGACCAGTCCTCTCCTGAGCTGGCCCCTGAGGGGGGCACCCACCGGGACGCTTCTGCCCACAGGCAGCCCCTCCCCACTCAGCAGTCTCCCCGAGGGCCCCATTTGTGAGCAAGCACACGCCGGAGGAGGGGAGTCTGCTGGCTTTATTCACAGACCCCAGGGGACAGGGACAGCGAGGACAGAGATGCAGGGGGCACTCCGGGATGGCCCCTGCGTCCCCAGGATTCTCACAGAGCCACAGAGGGGGCCTCGGCGCAGGGGCTGGAGGATGAGGAGTGCCGCGCGTGGGCCTGGGAGGGAGTGAGGGCCCAGGGTCTCTGCCTCGGGGGGCTTCTTCCGCCCCCTTACTTCCAGCGCCCACCGACCTTGCCTTTGGCCGGGGTTCCGGCCTTCTTGCTGCTGCAAACGGGAAGCAGATTGCTGGTGAGTGTCCGGCCGAGCCGTGGAGGGCAGCCCTGCGAGGCCAGGCCCCCTCTGGCCCACAGCCTTGGGCTGGCCAGGGCAGACCCCAGCCCGACCACTCTGCCCACCTGACTGCTGGGGGGACGGCCCGTCCCCGACTTCCCTGGCACACACACCCAGCTTCAGTGCAGCAGTGCCCACTCACCTGTGCCGGGCCTCGCCACAGCCTGGGCGGTTAGCGTGTTAGGAGGGGCTGCCACGGCGAGCCAGGACCCTCTACACCTGCCCAGCCCCTCATCCTCCCTGCAGACAGGCCCCCGGGGGGAAGGCTGTCACAGCAGGTGACTGTCACCTTCCCAGCTGCTTCACCCGAGAAGAGTCTGTGCCCCTCTGGACAGCAGCCTGGGGGCAGTGGTCCCCAGGGGCCGACCCGCCTGTCTGCGGCCCTTTGCACGGGCCAGGAGGGAGCTGTGTGCTGGTCAGGTGCACGGCAGGTGGGGGGACGAGAGCACCTGAGCCCTGGGGGCCGCCCCGCGCAGAGCCCTGGCTGGTGAGGGCTGTGCCCTTACATGCGTTCCTGAGCACCTCACACGCATGCACATGCACATGCACACGCGCACACACACAGCACTGCACCGCTGGCTTTCGAAGGGGCTGCGATGAGCCGGGACCTCACTACAGGGACAGGGCGGTGTGCCTGCCCCCCCAGCCACACTTCGTGGACAAGGAGCCCACCCTGGTGCGCAAGCCAGCCGGCTCGCGGGAGGAGGGAGGGAATCCCAGGAAACACTGAACCTCCAAGGAGCCCCCAGAACGTGGGGTCCTGGGGGCACGTGAACTGGCTACACGGTGGGCACCAGCACTAGGTCACCTTGGACACTGGGTACAGGCCCACGTGGTGGGCAGCTGTCCTAGAGGATCCACTGCCCATGGGGACACAGTGTCATGGGCAGAGGGGTCACCACCCTGAGGAATTGGTGGTTTGGCTAAGTGTCACAGAGGGCTGCTGACAGGGCCCAGCCTCTCGACTCCCTGCCTGGTCACCCTCGAGGTTGAGTGGCTGTGGGACGGCCAGGCTGGCTGGGCCAGGCCGCTCCCTGCAGCCAGTGCGGACCCGGGGAGGGTGTCCCGGAGGCCCCACCCGGCTCCCTCCTCCTGGCGGCCGGTGCGGGTGAGAAGGGGCCGTGGGCCCTGCACATGCTGGCCCGAGGCCGCCGCCAGCCCGGTTCGGGGGTCGGCTGGAACGGCCGAGCGGGCACCGGCCGAGGCTACTCACTGCTTCTGGGCCTGGTCGATGCGGCTCCTGAGGTTGGTGATCTGCAAGGACACAGCCACTCACTGCGGCGCCCGGGGCCGGCGGGCGGGCGCCCTGCTTCGCCGTGGTGCGAGCTGGACCTGCTGCCCCAGGCCTCCTGTGCCGCCGCAGGGCGCTCGACTCCCTTACTGTGTCCTGGTTCCGTGGCCCTCGGGCGCGTGGCTCGGACTCACTCTGGCCGCCTGCACTGGCCTGGCCTGGGCTCCCACACACGCAGCTCTGGAGCCGGCCACTTACCTTCCAGCCCGCGCGGGATGCGGGGCAGGGGCGTGGCGTGGCCGGTGGGGGAGGCCCGCAGGCCCCTCCTTCCCAGCCCCCAGCTCCCTCCTGGCCACGGAGCTCCAGGCCTCGTGGTGGCAGCCCTCCTGCTGCGCCTGGCTAGGGGTGGAGCCCTTCCTCACCTGCCAACAAGGGTGGCTCAGAAGCCACCAGGCCACAGGCCGAGGGAGGAGGGGCAGGAAGGAGGCGCTGGGCCCCCTGCCGCCAGCATCCTGGGCCACCCAGGTCTTGCCATGCGAGAGGCTGGCCGTGCACTGCACACATGAGCCTGGCCACGGGGCTCCGCTACTTACAACTTGGCCAGCATCTGCACCCTGGCCCGGACATTCATGATCTAGAGAGACCAAGACGGTTATGTGGCTGGATGGGCAGCATGGCCTCTAGGCCCCGCTGGGCACTGGCCTAGCCTGGCCATGGCCCTCCAGGCTCTCTGAGCCCCTGGGACCAACGTGGACTGAGTGCACCCGGAGGTGGAGGGTCCCTGGCTCACTCTGGGACGGTGTGGTGAGGCCCATCCCAGGGCCAGCCCCTTCAGGACTTGTCCCCAGTGCCTGGGCCATGCCGGCCTGCAGGGGCGCATCTCCTCCTGGGATAGTTCTGGGAGGGGCACGCCCTGCCTCTGCTAGAGGTGAGAAAACCGAGGCACAGATGGATGATGGTCTGCCCTGAGCACCTGAGGCACTGGGATGTGCCTGTGGGAGTTTAGGAGGCCCGTGAGCATGAACTGCCTCCCCAGCGACCCTGCGGGCGTGAGGGGTGGGCAACGCGGCTTTGATGGCGAAGCTGGAGGTGTCTGTGTCTGCACCAAGCGCACTGTCACTCGAGACTGGCACCCCACCGCGGGCCCACGTGGGGCTTCAGAGAGTGGGAGATGCCCTGATGGCCCCCGGCTGCACAGAGTGCCCCGCAGGCCTCCCTGGCCCCAACTCTGCCCCCCGCAGAGCCCACCGGGAAGGTTTCTCCCCTTCCTAAGCCCCCCAGGCCGCCCCAGGGGGGCAGCCCCCTTCCCAGCGAGGGTAGAGGAGGGTGTCGCCCTCTCGCCTGCGCTGGGGAAGTAGACGTCTTGGTGGCAGAGGCTGCAAGGGAGGGACGCCCCTGCAGCAGAGGGACTTGGTGCCCCAGAGGTGAGCTCGGCCACCTGGGGCTTCCTGAGAGCCGGGGCTTCTGGAAACGGGCCCTGATGCCACTCTGCAGCTCGCTCCCTCCTGGCGGCCCCACTGCAGGGTGGAGGACAGGCCCCAGCAGGACAGGGGCCACGGCTGGGGCCAGCGGGGACAGTGGGGACAGTAGGGCCACTGGGGACAGTGGGGACAGTGGGGCCACTGGGAACAGTAAGGACAGTGGAGCCACTGGGAACAGTAAGGACAGTGGGGACAGTGGGGCCACAGGGGACAATGGGGACAGTGGGGACACTGAGACCACTGGGGACAGTGGGGACACCGGGAACAGTAAGGACAGTGGGGACAGTGGGGCCACGGGGGACAATGGGGACAGTGGGGACAATGGGACCACTGGGGACAGTGGGGACACCGGGAACAGTAAGGACAGTGGGGACAGTGGGGCCACGGGGGACAATGGGGACAGTGGGGACAATGGGACCACTGGGGACAGTGGGGACACTGGGAACAGTAAGGACAGTGGGGACAGTGGGGCCACGGGACAATGGGGACAGTGGGGACAATGGGACCACTGGGGACAGTGGGGACACTGGGAACAGTGAGGACAGTGGGGACTGTGGGGACAGTGGTGATGGCCGCACAGGCTTCTCAGCCCCAGGGCGCCAGGCGGGCAGGGGTGACGACGCGGACACAGGGAGGTGCCCCCTGGCGGCGGTGCCTGCACTCACGTCATATCTCTGGCGTTTCAGCTTCTCCCCGTATTCGAACTTGTCGGTCTCAAGTTTGTACAGGGTGTCCCAGAGCTCCTTGGCCTTGTCCCTGGGGAGGTGGACGAGGTGAGGCCTGGCTGCAGAAGCCACACAGGCCACGTCCAGGCCCCTGCTGTCCTCCTGCGGCCACGGGAATGGCCACACAGCCCCGGACCACCCGGCCGCCATGCCGCGTCGCCGGGGCAGCCTCCCTCACCTCAGTTTGTCGTCGCTGAGGTGGTCGATGTTCAGCGGCTTCCGTCTCTCAGCAAGAATCTTCTTCTTCATCTCTCGGGCCGTCTGCTTCTTGCCTCTCTTCTGGTCGGCCTGGCCGGGACAGGTCGGGGCAGCCTGGCCTCAGGAGGGGCGGCGGACGGCGGCGGCCCCCAGCTCCCGCCCTGTGCCCGCGCGCACCTTGGCCAGGTAGCTGCTATAGTTGGCTCCCATGGAGGACAGAGCCTTCTTCTTCTTCAGGTCGTCCTCGGCTCTCCTCTTGGCGTCCTCCTCCTCCCGCCTGGCCTTTTCCTCCTGCGGAGACCCGTCCCCGAGCCCTCAGGGTGGGGCGAGGGCAGGCGCTCTGGGCAGGGGTCAAGGACCCACCCTGGCCTAGAATGCACCGGAAGGGAGCTCTGCGTCCTGGCCAGGGTCTTGCAAGGGGTCCGTGGGGCAGGGCTTTGGCCAGCAGCTCTGATCACTGGCCACTGGTGGTGGGACTCCCCAGGAGAGGAGGGGCCGAGACCCTGCATTCCTCAGGGCCCGGGGCTCAGCGTCAGGGGCGGGCACCGTCCTCACCGCCAGCCGGTTCTGGCGCTCCCGCTCCTTCTCCGCGCGAATCCTCTGCTGCTCAGCTCTCTCCGCACGACGCTTCTCCTGTGGCCAGAGGCGTGGTCAGCCCAGCCGGGCCCACCCCGGTCCCTGAGGTGCCCAGCACCCCCTGCAGCGGAGCCTCCCACACGCACGATTCTCTCCTTGAGAGCTATCAGCTCCTCCTCCTCCTTCTTCCGGGCCTCGAAGTGGCTGTCAATGAGAGCCTGGAGCTCCATGAGGTCCTTGTTCTGGCGTTTCTTCTGGATATCCTGTGGGTGGGAGAGGATCTGTGCCCACCATGCAAGCTGAGAGTGGCAAGGGGCCTTCCATCCTCCCCACACCCTCATGGCTGCTGTCCTCCCAGGGGCCTGGCACAGGCAGGGACGGTGCCCTTCCTGTGGGGAAGCCCAGGCTCTGCCCAGACAAGAGGCTGTTGCCACCCCTGGCACGGGCTGGCTTTGCCTCAGCTCTGCCCATCTTCCCAGGGGCCCTGCGTGGCCTGGCAGAGGGAAGACTGCAGTGAGACAGGTGTTTTAGATGAAGAGATGGGTGGGTGTGTGAACAGATGGATGGAGGAAGAGATGGATGTGTGGGTGGATGCATGGGAGGGTGGATGTAGGGGTGGGTTGGAGAAATGGGTAGGTGGATGAATGGATGGGTGAGAGTGTGGATGAGTGGATGGAGGGGTGGGAGGATGAAAGAGTGGGTGTGTGGATGGATGGGTAGGTGGTTGGATGGGTGGATGGATGGATGGATGGATGGATGAGTTGGTGGATGGATGGGTAGATGGATGGATGGGTGAGTGGATGGATGGATGGATGAGTGGGTGAGTAGGTGAGTGGATGGGTGGATAGGTGGATGGATGAGTGACTGGGTGAGTGGATGGGTGGGTGGGTAGATGGATGAGTGGCTGGGTAGGTGGATGAGTGGGTAGATGGGTCGATGGGTGGATGGATGAGTGGCTGGGTGAGTGGATAAGTGGGTAGATGGGTAGATAGGTGGATGGATAGATGAGTGGGTGAGTAGGTGAGTGGATGGGTGGGTGGGTGGATGGATGAGTGGCTGGGTAGGTGGATGAGTGGGTAGATGGGTAGATGGGTGGATGGATGAGTGGCTGGGTGAGTGGATAAGTGGGTAGATGGGTAGATAGGTGGATGGATAGATGAGTGGGTGAGTAGGTGAGTGGATGGGTGGGTGGATGAATGAGTGGATGGGTGGGTGGGTGGATGGATGAGTGACTGGGCGGGTGGGTGGATGGATGAGTGGGTGGGTGAATGGATAGAAGAATAGATGGGAGAGAAGGGAAGACAGATGTCTATTCTTAGGGGAGAATCCTCTGGTCCAGGGGTGAATTATGGTAGCATTGCCTGGAACCAGGAAGCCCCACTCTGTCTACTCGGAAGAGATGAACTTCTGAGCCCCAACCTGGAGCCAGAGGGCTGGGGTGTGGGGGTGGTAGCTGTGTCAATCTGAGTTTCACAAACTTACATCGAAGTCTACTTTCTCCCCTTCTGGGATCTTAGGAGCAGTCGGGAGTCTGAGGGGGAGAGAGAGAGGCTGGTGAGCAGGGACCACTGGAGACGTTCCTGGAGGGGTGGTCTGGCCCCCCGGGCTGCAGCTGCAGGCCCCGCACCAGCTGAGGGCACCTGGCCTGAACTTCTTGTCAGATTTACAACCTGCCCTCCCGGCAGTGCTTGGCCCCTTCGAGAAGGGTCCACCTTTCACTGCCACCCACTCTGCAGCCCCTGGACGCTCCAGTGCTGCTTCCCCGCACCTGCCCAGGGGCACTCGGTTTCTCTCCCACACACAGGGACAGACACAGCTGGCCCAGCCAGATTGGAGGCCCCGTGGCCAGGGTGGGCTGCACGACCCTTCGAGTTTCTCTGGCCGCTCTTTAATCTTTCTTTCTGGGGGGCCGGAGGAAGGGGGAGGGGGCTGGGAAGAAAGCTCTTGGAAGAGGAAGTGGGGCCCCCATCCGGCTGGGGTACGACCCCTCCTCCCACCAATACATTCCAGACGGAGCAAATAGTTAAAACAACAGCAATTTTTTAAAACAAGCCATAGAAGAACGTGGAACGGAATATTGATCAAAAACTGGAGTGGGAAAGGATTTTCTAAGCTCCAAGCACCAGGTCCCTGTGCGGGAAAGACAGCCAGATGACTCCGTGCAAATGAAAAACTCATGCCTGTGAGAAAACCAAAAATTGAGAGGCAAAAAAAAAAAAAAAAAAAAAAACTCACCCAAAAAAAGCAGTCTAAAAAAATATTTTCAGCAAATACAGAGGAGACTTATATCCTTATGCAAACTGATGATTAAGAAAACACAGAGACGCCTCCGCCAGAGATAAATGAGCGCGGCGCACAAGCCGCCCGTTCTGGGGAAGAAAGGCGGCAGTGAGCGCGGCCGCGGCGGAATGTGGGGTGCAGCGACCGTGCGAGGCCGTTGCTCATCCATCAGGGGCCGACGTCAAAGCAGGCTTCTGTCCTCGCTGAGGGGTGTGGGGCGCAGGCCCCGCACGGCCCACGTAGGAGCCGGCCTTGGCCAGGCCCTTGTGGAAAGCAATTTGGCAGCGGTGCCGGAGTCGTAAGAACATTCGTCCTCTCTGACCCAGTAATTCCAGCGCTGGGCGCCTGCCCAGGGAAATAACCCTGGAGACGGACGGCGCTCCCACCCAGCGTTATTTATGACGGTCAAACACCGGGGAAGCCGGCGACGGGGGAGCGGGTAGGAAAATTATGGTTTGTCCAATTGATGGAATATTATGTGGCCATTCAAAATATTTGAAAAGACGATGTAAAAACATGGAAAAATACTTATGAATAGTGCTAAATCTTAAAAAGGCAGAATTCAAGGTCGTATAGACAGTATGATGTTTGAAAAACAGCACAGAGTTTAAATCTTTTTTTCCGAGCCCTCTGCGTGGAAAAAGAGTAGGAAGAAATAGGGCCTTCCGCCTCTTCCTGCTCCTTCCCGGTCTGGCCGGCCGGGCGGGGGAGTTAGAGATTATTTTTTTTTCTTCGTTTGACTTTTACGTATTTTCCAAATTTCCTTTAATGGGGTGTTTTATTTTCATAATGAAAATACAAACAATTTTTCTAAAACGAGAGAGTATCTCGTGACCGTGCGCTGCTTTGCTCAGAGTTGCAGAGAGCCAAGTGCAGAGCACAGAGACGCGCCGGCCCCGGGCACAGTCCCGCTCCTCCCTCGAGGGGCTGCGGCTCCCACGTGGGAGCAGGAACGTGGCAGAGCCACACTGAACGAGTGTCCCCGAAACCCTCGCAAGCCGGGCAAGGCTGTCATCGGGAGAACCGCTGCCCAAAGGGGCCCAGCAGCCCCTGCGCGGCCGACTACGTGGGGCACTGCGAAGGCGCCGTTCCGAAGGGGGCTCTGGGCGAGACCCCCTCTCCCTCCCACCACCCACTTCCTGTCTATTTTCACATCTGTGGTCCTGGGAGACCCCACAGTGTGGCTGGGCTCGGCGGGGTCATGAGGAGCCCGTCCCCCCCAACCCCCGCCTCCCCTTCCCTGCCTGACTCTTCCCCACCCTGCAGCACCCCCTCCTTCCTTGGTCGGTGGCCTCCTCCTGCAGGAAGCCCTCCTTGCCTACGCTGGAGGACCCCGGCAGACACCCTCCTGCACTCCTGGAGTCCATTTCTTGGGCGACCCTGGGCCTGTCGGGCCACACGCTTGGGCTTCTCCTCCAAGCTTGGCTCCGGGCCTGCGCCCGGCCTGCCCCAGTCACCCGCCCCGCACACACTCAGCGTCCAGCTCTGCCCGGGCGCCACACTCACTTGGGTCTCGGCTTCTCTTCTGGTCACCACCGCACAGCATGGGGAGGAGAGAGAGACGGTGAGAGTGGACCGGGCACTGCAGCCGCCAGACAGCACCTCAACCGGGGCCCGGGACCACCTTGCTGGGGGCTCCCTGGGCCCTGTCTGGGGCCGCCTGCGTCTCCGGCTGAACTCACTGTCCCCCTCCCCCCACACCCCCCAAAACAAGAGGGTCTTGTCTGCATCCAGGCCTGTGACAGCCCCTGGTGTTCCCCAGGAGGGCTCAGGACGTGGGGCCAGGAGGAAGGGAGGGGAGGAAGAAGAGAAATGAGGGTGCAGCACTTCAGAAGGCGGGAAGGGGGGAGGGAGGGAGGAGGAGACTCCGGGGACAGGGGGTCAGGGCAACGGGGAAAGAAGGGGCTTAGGAGAAGTCACCCCGACAGGTGCCAGGGCCCCCCGTCTGCCCTCCTTGTGCAGCGGCGAGGCACCCAAGCCCGTGCCAGGCGGAGAGAGGCCCAGCAGGTCCTCTCTGACCCTTGCGGGCAGAGCCGGGGCCCAACCTTCCAGGTCCTTCTATGGCTCCTCTGCGGCACAAGCGCACGTGCAAGAGAAAAGCCGCGCAGCTGCAGGGGGGCAGGCCAGTGGGCAGGGGCCCTGTCTCCTGGACCCTTTCTTGCCTGCGGGCACCTCTGCCTGGACCCCAGGAGCGCCCCCAGCTGGGGCCAGAGAATTGCTGTCTGTGGACGGGTGGCCAGTGGCACCCAGGGGACCCCTGCCAGGAAGGCGTAGTGAAGCGTGGGAGGGACACAGGACCTCACCCAGAAGGGCCAGGGGTGCTGTCCCTTGGCTGTCCCCTGCATCTGCGCCTCTGGTCTGTCCCATGGGTCTGGCAGGGCTGACTTTGGAATCCGAGACCCTCCCTGACCTGGAGCTTTCTGGCTGCGGTGGGTGCAGCCTCTGCCCTTGGGCAGTTCCTGGCTCGGGGCTTCAGGGTCCAGCTGAACCCCGTGAGTCCCAGACGGTTATGTTCATCGAGCCTCTCGGCCCCTCAGCCTGTGACAGCCTCTGTCCATGGCCTCACGCCCAGCCCCTGCCAGCCCCAGCCCACGGAGCCCCCACTGGAGTCGAGAACGTCCACTGTGGCCCCCTCAGCGGGCGGGAGCCCAGGCCCGACCACCCACAGGCACTCCTGACCTGCAGCGACTGTGCCCTTGCCCCGGGGGGTCCTCGGGAGCCCAGACCCCTCCCTGCCGCGGACTTTGCTGAAAGCAGCCCCTGACCGAGGCCCCGTGGGGTGGGGCCAGGGCGACGGAGGGGGTGGGGAAGACAGCCATGCAGCCAAGCGACACAGCGGCCCCGGGGCCTGCCTCCCTGCTCCGGCCCCCAGCACCCCATCCATCCGTCTGTCCGTTGGGTCTGTCCCCCACTGTCTGGCCTCGGTGCTGGCTCCAGGGAGGCCTGGTGCCCCGTGAGCCCACGGGCTGTCTCCTGGACACCTCCCACCTGCGGGGCCCGGGAGTCACCCCACCCTCGGCTGGCTCTCCTCTTCCGCACGGGCCGGGGAAGGAGGACTTGCAGGGGCCAGGCCCGGCGGGGGGAGCCCCGCAGCCCACCAGGGCTGTGAGTGAGGGGCTGGAAGAGCTCCCCGACCCGGACCCCTGACCTCAGTGTGCAGCTCCCGCACCCCCACCCAGGGGCACGGGGAGGGCAGGCCCACCCAGGGCCCACCCAGGGCCGACCCGCTCCCGGGCGTGTCTGGCTCTGGCTCGGGCGCCGGTGGGATGCTGGGCCCTGACTGACTGCTCCTTTGCACGCATGGCCCCCGGCTGTTCCCGTCCCCACGTCCCTGCCTTGGGCCTCAGCTTCACCCACTCGCCCCTCCCCCTCCCTGCAGCCTCACCCCTCCCTCCACTTCCCTGCTCTGGCTGGATAACTGGGGCAGGGCCTGCCTCCCTGCCTCTGCCACTCCACCCTAGTGGATCCGGAGGGTCCCAGTGGACCCAGCATCACCTTCCCAAAGCCTGCTCTGCACACAACCTCCAGGCTGGCCACACCCCGTGCTTCACCCTCCTTCTGGTGGCCCCAAAGCGACCTCATTGACCACAAGCCCCTGACTGCTCTCTGCCAGGGAGACCAGGAGCAGGCCTGCCCCCCGCCAGCCAGTCCCATCTGAGCCAGGGTCCCCACTCTGTCCCCACCCAGGGGCAAGAACAGGGTTAGTCAGTGGTGGTGAACGTCAGTCATGAAGGGAAGGTGGGAGAGAGAGAGGAAGGAAGGACAGAAGGGGGGAAGGGGGGCTCCGGCCTGGAGGACAGGGGCGCTGGCGTACCTTCTTGGACTTCCTCTGCAGGGCAGCACCGTGGGGGGAGAGGGGCGGGAGGGAGAGAGAACCAGGAGAACCAGCGTGAGTTGAGGGGCAGAGGAGGTCGGGCTGGGGTAGCGGGGTCTGAGCAGAACCAGGGTGAGTGGGTTACGCGGCCCTCTTGTTCCTTCTCGGCTCCTGGCACACCCACACTGACCACATGTGCCCATGTGGCATTGAAGTCATGTCACATACCTGGTTCATGAACTTCATGGACTAAGGAGGGCCATGGAACAAGAGGCAAAACCGAGGGTCAGAGGTCAAAGGAGAAAGGAATCCGAGGTTAATGGAAAAACAGCCCATCGCCACTCGAGGCCAAGGAGGGGGCATGCGGGAAGCAAGCGGGACAGAGTTAGCCCAGGTGCCGCCCCCGCCCGGGCCCACGTCCCCACGTCCCCACGTCTCCACGTCCCGCCACCTGCTCTCGGAATCTCGGGGCAGGAGGGGCTCAGAGACCTGAGTCCACCCCCAGCATGTTCTGTCCCACAGATGGGGAAACTGAGGCCCAGGGGCTAGTCTGGGATGCTGGCTTTTGCCACTGTGGTGATGCCTCATGACCGCTCTGGTTATGGGGACCTGGTCCTTGCTCCCCCGACCTCCTGTCCGTCCTGGGGCCCCAGAAGGACCGGCTTGCCTCCGCTGGGGCTGCGAGGCCCACGCGTCCAGCTGCAGCCTGGGGGACTGGCGCCAGGACGGGAGGGCAGGGCCTGTGGCCCAGGGAAGCAGAGCCACAGAGGGCTGGGGTGGCACGCCCAGGACAGCCCCATTTCCTGCGCCCCAAGAGAGGAGCACCCATTCCCTTCCCTTCCATCATGGGGTGGTTTCCAGCCTCCAGAGGTGCTGGCAGCCCGGGGCACGGGTGGCGGCTCATCCACTGTCCTGAGCACGGGACCCCAGCCTGTGCCCCGCCCCTCGCCTGGCCGTGCCCTGAGGAGTCCCACGACAGAGGGCTGTGGCAGGCCCTGCTGGGGGTACAGGGGGATGCTCGAGGGAGGCTGGCTGGCTGGGCTGGTGTGCTGGCCCCACGGCCAGGTGCGGGGCTCCGTCTGCCTCCTCTCCCCGAGATCTGGCCCAGCCCAGGGTCAGACGCCACCCCGGGCTCTCGGTTCCCCACCTGGGGCAGGGGCCAGGCTGGCCTCTGTCTGGTCCTGCAGTCTCCCCACTGCCCCTGTGCTCGGGGCACCCTCCCAACCTGGAGCCCAGCCCCCTCCAGCCCGGGAAGTGCATGTTCCTGGTAGGGGCCCTGGCTGTGCTCCGTGGACGTGTGGGAAAGGGTCCCACCCTCGGGGGCCCGGGCCCTCCCTGGTCAAGCATTGCCATGGTTAGTGGGTTACTCGGGGGCCACATGTGGGGGCCCCTTGGCTGACTGGTGCCTCGTGGCTTCCCTGCCCCTCCCCCACCCCACACGGGCTCCAGCCAGGCCCCGGGCCCCACATGGGGACCAGAAGTCCTGTGTCCTCGTACCTTCCTCATGGACTTCTGCAGCGAAGGAGCCAGGGTTTGAGGGCCGCAGAGAGGAGAGAGAGAGGGTTAGACAGGAGCACACGGCACGTCCTTAGAGGCGGGGCGGGGGCTGGGGCAACGACCCGGTGGAGTGTCGCGGTGGGGTGGAGGTCAGCGGGGCCAGGAGGCCTGGGGGCCGTGGGGGCCGGGGTCCTGGACCCCACTTACCTTCCTCCTGGGCCTCCTCTGTGGGTGGGAGAAGCCAGAAGCAGGAGGCGGCGGGTGCACAGAGAGGGAAGAAGGACAGTCGTTAGAGGGGTGCACTGGGGTGGCGAGGACAGGGGGCTGGCCCACCACAGCCAGCCTGGGAGCAAAGGCTCTCGCCACGGCCGCCCCAGGGCCACTCAGGAATGCGTCTTTCCACCTTTTCGGCAGAAAAAAGAAAGGTTTTGCTCCCATTGTTAGGTACCCATGTGTTTTCAAAATATTTTCAAAACAGCACCCAGAACTCCGCACGCCCAAGTGGAGCGAGTGCCAGGGGCTCCGCAGTGGTGCCCGTGGGGCCCGAGAACCGCAGCTCCGCACCGTTCCCAGGTGCACCTGTGCCCGGCGTTCCCGCCCACCCGTGCCTGCCCGGCACGCCCCGGTGCCCGCAGACCACACCCGGCCTGCGCAAGGGGCTCTCCGGACTCCACCCGCGCTTGCCGCTTGGGCTTGGGTGGCGTGGAGAGAGGCTGAGAGACACAGACATGGAGAGACCAGGAGACAGAGACAGAGAGAGGCTGAGACACTGAGAGACATGCAGAGAGACAGGGGCAGAGACGTGCAGAGATACTGAGAGACACACAGAGATACTGAGAGACACGCAGAGAGACAGGGACAGAGACACTGAGAGACACGCAGACAGGCAGAGACGGGCGTTGAGGAGACGGAAGGCCGTGCACACGAGGCACTAGACGTTAGCCCGAGTGAGGGCTAGCCGTGGACGCCGGCTGGTGAAGTGTTAGAGAACAGTCAACGAGTGCACACGAATTGATTACAGAGATGAGAGGTTAGTCATTAATCACCAACAAAACAAGTGTGTCACTAATTGTTAATCAGATCGCTGGTTGGTGCTGGCTGTTAGGATGAAGTAATGGTGAGGAAGAGGGGAGTTAAGGCCAAACCGGGGGGCGGAGAAGGCCTGGGTGGGGCTGCAGGCACCAAGCAGGGGAGGGGTAGGGTTCAGAGGCGGGAGGTCTGGGGACCTCGGGGCGCCAAGATTACCTTCCTCCTCGTAGGGCTCTGTGTCAGATAGAACAGAGAGAGGGGCCGCGTCAGGGGGCGGTGGGGGAGCCAGGGTGCCCACGCTTGCACCGGCCAGCGGCTTCCCCCAGCCAGGGGGGCACCGGGGGTCCTCGGACCCAAAGGGGCTGCTGGCACTGGAGGGGACCAAGCCTCTGGCGATAGTGGTGGCTTTGGGGAAGGGGTTGTGCGCGCTGGGTGCCCTCATCCTACCTCAGGCACAAAGGATGCAGAGAGGGACAGGACGGGGAGGCCCCTCGGGGCCACCAGCCCTCGCTGACAGCTTTGCGCTGTGAGCCGGGGGTGCACAGGGCGGGCCTGAGGTGTGGCCCCATCTCAGGCGCCGGGCCATTTCCAGGGGGGTCGCCCCAGAGCTCACCCATGGAATGTCGCACATCTAGGGCTCCCAGGCCAGGGGCCCAGGGCAGGGCCGGCCACCCACACCCACACCCCTGCGCCAGTGTGGCCTTCCCGCCTAGTGGTGCAAGTCAGAAGAGAACAGGTGGGACACTCACCCTCGACCTGCTCACTGTGCGCCGAGGGGTGGGGGGGCGGGGAGGGGGAGAGAGAGAAGAGTGAGGTGGCTTTGCAGGGGCAGCTGTGCAGCAAACGTCAGCGTGTCCCCCAGACTCTGCACACAAGCCAGGGGTCGGGTCCCTGGGCTGGGCGAGGAGGCGGCACTCAGACTGGTACTCACACTTCCTCGTCAGACATGGTGGGGCTGGGTTGTCTCTGCGGAGAGAAAGGGCCGAGAGGACGCTGGAGTTGCCTGGGTTTAGAAGTGCTGGGACGGGTGGGGGGTGGGCTGTAAGGGGACATCCACGCACGGGGTCGGGGCCAGCTCTTCCGCCTCGGGCGTGTCTACCTCACGCACTCGAGGCCTCCTCACGGCCCCCACCCAGCCCTCTTCGCCCCACACTCTGGCCCCCCTGCCTGGCTCCAGAGGGAGCTGCACAGAATGCCGGACAGCCACGGTGTCCACCCCCACCGGGGCAGACGTCCCCTCTGTGGCATATGAGGAGGGACCCCGAGTGCAGAGTGCCTGTCCAGGCCCTGACGCCCGACTCTGGCAAAGTCCTGCTGATCTGAGCTAGAACCAGCCTCTTGGTGGTCTCTGCTCAGTGGGCCTAGGCTGGGGCGCTCCCTGGGAGCCCCTCGCTGACCGAGCCGGGCTTCCACAGATGGGTGACCGGACCGTCTCTCCCTGCCTGCCCCACCAGGCCCTGTGGGAGCCCCTCTAAGTCCTCCTGCACCTCCTGGCTTCCTTCGAGGGCCGCCTGTTTTTGTGGGTGCCCCAGCATCTCCTGTGTGTCCCCCACGGCCCTCTGAGGAGCCCTCTTCCAAACCCCGGAGCAGGGGCCATTGTATCTCCCTTCCCCTGAGCTCGCTGGGGCCGAGGGCGGCTGTTTCTCTGTGCGCCCCCCGCCCCGTGCCTGCGTGGCTTGCACGTGTGCTGTGTGAGCCCCGGGGACAGCCCCGTGTTCCTCCTGCTTTCCCAGGCCCCGTGGATGTGCTTGAATTTGTCACTGTCCGTTCTGTGCCTGGGGCTGGCTGCCCACGTCCAGGTGCGGCGGCATTGGGCCAGTGTGCTTGGGGACCGTCTCCGTGAGCTGGCTGCTGCACATGCTGGGGGCCGCGGGGCCTGGGAATGCTCACAGCTGCATCAGCATGTTGGCCCAGGGTTTCAAAAAACAAAGACCATTACAACACACTGCAGCTCACTTGAAGACAATAGTTACGGTCTCCCCAGGGAGCTTCGTATAAGAAAAACAAACGTTCATCAGCTAAAAATGCGTTTGCATCCCATTGCTAAGGTGGGAACTGTTTTCCAAACCCTCTGTCAAAAATGTTAATTTTCCCAGAGCAACTTAAGCGCCATGCAAAATTAACCAGCAGATATCTGCGAATCCTCTTCCAGGGACGTGCGGCTCTCGCATCCCAGAGCCTCTCCCCGGGGCTCTACCGCCCCCTCAAGTCGCAGCCTCTACTCAGCCCGGCAGCGTGGGGGGCTCAGTGCACAGTCCGCCGCTGCCCAAGCCCGGCTGCGCCTGCGCCCGGGCCCCCAGCTCTGCGGGTCCTTCTCTGCCCGTGGGGGCCGCCCCCCGAACCCCGTGGCCTCCTTCAGGGCCGCCCTCTGTCCGGTGGGCACCCCGCCTGCCCCGCTCCGCCCACCCCGACCTCGGCAGGGCCAACACCTGTTAGCTGTGCAGGACGGGGTAGCATGGCACGCACCCAGGGTGGGTTATTTATAAGGAGCCAGTGGCAGCTGAGACGTCCAGAAATAGGCACCAAAATTAGCAAGACACCTCTGCCCAGAAACTCAAGACGGCAGGTGTGGGGGCTGTGGGGGCAGCAGGCCCTCCCGGGCCCCTTGCCTCTCCTCAGGCACCCAGGCCCGCCCCGGCTCTTCCATCTTCCCTCCCGCCCCTGGGCCAGAGTCCAAATGGGCACCATGCCAGGCAGGGTGACCCTCGAGGCCCCCCACTTGAAGCAGCAAAAGTTCACTTCTAAGTGGGGAAACTGAGGCACCAGCTCCTCTGCTGAGTGCCTGAAGGCAGCACAGGGCTGCTCTGTTCCCCTCACAGTGGGGTCTGGGTTAGGTCCCTGTAGCTGGGGCAGGGCTGGTGGTAGGGTGTGCCAGGGCCCGGGGTGGGCACTGCAACAGCTGAGAAGGAAACAGGTGTCCAGTTTAATGTTCTGCCCGCAGAGGGGCATGCAAATACCCCGTGAAGTCAGCTTCCTGGGCACACGCCCTCCTGCCCTCTCACGAAGGGGTGAGGCCCGGGGGTGCAGTGGGGGGCCCTGCGCCCACCCATGGGGGCCCTGCTCTGCCTTGCCTCACGTCCTCCATGGGTCCCGTGGCTGCAGGAGGGCGCTGAGCCGCAGCCAGACGGCACCCGGCAGGGGGATGGTGTCCAGGCGGGGCCAGGAGGACTGTGCCGGCTGCACCCCCAGCCCCCCTGTGCACTCCTGTCCGGGAGCTCTGGACGAGGGACCCCAAGGCTGCCTGGGCTACAGACAGCCCCCGACAGATTCACTCCAGGGGTGACCTTAGACCAGCCCCCGCCCCTCCGCCTCAGTTCTTGCCTCCACAGAAGGCCAGTATTGGAGGCACCGTCAGCCTCCCAGGCCCAGGTCCCAAACCGCAGGAGCTGCGGAAAGGCCAGGCGGGCCAAGGACCCTCATGGTGCCATGTCATGGCGGGTGGCCCTCAGCGCTCTGGGTGGTCTTCTCTCTCACCCTCCTCACCCCTGCTGGCTCCTGCCTTGGGGCGGGGTGAGCCCTCATCCCTAGGGCTTCCGCAGGGACCCCAGCTTCCTCCCTCCCTGGCCTCCCACGCCTGCATCCTGGTTTGGAGCCATCTCTTCCGCGCCCTGTGGATGCTCAGAGAACGTCATGGCACGGTGTCGCATCCCTGACTCCCGGGCTCTGGGGAGGCCGCCTGGGTACCCGAGCACTTGCGCTGAGCCAGGACCTCGTGCCCAGGACCCGCGTGGGCCGGGGATGCAGGGCTGGCCAGCGAGGCCGGAGCCTGTCCGCCCCAGCAGCTGCTCTTGTCTGTACCAACCTGCGGGCGAAGACCGAGAAGGGCTGGAGCTCCCTGTGGACAGCACCGGGGCAGCGCTGCCCACCCTCCGCGCACCCTCGTGTTATAGTGACACTCGATCTTTCCCAGCAGCCCATTGGCCAGCGGCTGGGTGGCCCGGGCGTCGGGGGCTGTGGCACGCAGGCCCCTTACCAAGTATAGGAATGGCCCGCGGAGGAGGCCGAAGGAGCCAGGACGGAGGGACGTGCCTGGAGAAGGGGGCAGGTCCTCCCTCCTCCCCAGGAGGTGTCAGCTTCTATTTTTACGCCGGCAGTGGGCACATTCCTGACGCGCCGAGGAGGGGAGCAAGACGGGTGGCCCTGAGGGAGGGTGTCCTGGGGGAGGCGTCCCCGTTCTCCTTGGGCCAGGTTGACGTGGGGTCCCCAGAGCTGGGCCCAGGCTCCCCAGTGCCCTCCCCTTCCCTCTGAGGTGTCCCATGGGAGCCGACCTTTCACCCAGGAAAGGGGTCTGCACAGCCAGGGTCCCCTCACCCACCTGGCACAGTGCCCCAGGCCCACCCTGCCCCTACCATGGGGAGCTGCCTGAGGTCCTGCCGGGCACCTCAGACTGAGGAGGCTGAGTCCTCAGACAGGCTTGTCACCTCTGAGCCCCCGAGAGGCCAGGCCTGTCCCCTGAGTGGTCACGGTTGGGGCACGCAGAATAAATGGGCACGAGAAGTCCCCAGGCCAGGCTGCCGCTCCGTGTCTGTGGCATCTCCTGTGCTGAACTGGTGCCTCCCAAGGCCAGCGGCTGTGCCTGGGACCTCGCTGTCTGGGGGTCGAGATCCGCCCCCCCCAGACCCTCTCTCCCCGGGGGGTCTGGTGTCACATCTGTGTCTCCATCTCCAAGCGGGCCGTGGAGCCTGGCCTTCCTGTCCTCAGGACTCCAGGTGGCACCAACCACCAAGAGTCACCACGCCCTGGCCGCCACTGGACATGCTGGCCAGTGAGGCCTCGAGCCCAGATGGCCCTGCCCCTTGGATTGGGGAAATGGAGGCACCTGCCCCTGCCCCTCACTCCCTCTGGGCCCCACGGGCTGAGCACTGACAGTGGAGCCCGTGGCACTGCCCAAGTCAGGGCAAAAGCCGGTGCCTACAGCGGCCAGTGCCCAGGCCAGGGGGAGTCAGGGACGTCAGGGTGACCTGGCCCAGGCCCACCCCAGCTCTGTGCCGGGACTGGGTCTTCACATGCCTTCCGGAAGGCTGTGGTGGAGAAGAGGCCACAGAGGCCAGGCATGTTGAGGCCACACAGCTCCTCAGCCCACAAGCTCCTGACACGGGAAGACCCTCCAGCTGGGTGGCTGGGGACGTCCCTGCCCTTCTGGTCAGAACCTGGAGTCCTCCAGCCCTGCACGCCTTCCCTTCCTCTGCCCACACCCTCAGACGGGCGAGGGTTTGGTGGCCACACACAGCCTCGAGTGCTGGACAAGCCTGACTGTCTTCCTGCCTCTTGGGGTCACCTGCAGAGCCACCTCTGCAGAGGCACCTGTGCCGGCTCCTGGGGGCCGCCACACGGAGCCCTGTCCTCTCCCGTGGTGGGGCCGGCTCCTCCGGCTCTGCTGACAGTTGCGGGCACAGGGGCCTGTGTGCTGGGCCGGGATCGTCAGGGGCTCCCTGCAGGTGGGCACGCCGTGGGCCCTGCAGTGGCCCTGCCTGGCCAGCAGGGGAGGGTGGCTGCCCGCTCAGCGGGACTTGGCCATGCCAGGCGCTCTCCTGAGAGCCGGCTGAGGTCAGAGGGAGAAGCAGGTTTTATTTCGGGTGTCAGCGACCTCCCCTCAGGACACCCGGCCCAAGCTGCCGCAGATGGCTCAGAGCAGGCATCATCCGCTGCCCACCGAGCGTCGGCGGCAGGTAACCCACACCGTGGTGCCGCCTGGCCTGGCCGGGGTTGGGTGGGAGGAGAGGGGGCAGGGCAGGGGCAGGTGGGGGCCGTAGACCGGGGCGGAGGTGAGGGACGAAGGGTCGGTGGGAGCCGATCTCCAGCCCGGGAGGTCTGCAAACTCACTGCAGGGCCTTTGCCAGGGCGGCGGGAGGGGCTTCCGAACTCAGCAGGTGCCAAGACGAACCCGGGGCAAGGAGGAGGCCGCGGGAGACAGGCCCAACCTCCAGAGTGTCTTGGCACCAGCGGCCTGCATGGGGGACCCCAGGATGGCAGGGGGTGGCATCGCCCCTCCACCCAGCTCCCAGCCCCCAGTGTGCATGGTTGGGGGTAGCAGAGCCCAAGGGACGCTGAGCCTCTCCAGAGTGCCCTGAGCTGACCCAGGCGCCCAAGCCAGTCCCAGCCTGTGGCAAGTCGGCCCAGCCACGGGCTCGGGAACTGCCAGGCCGGGGACAGGAGCAGCTGACACAGCACTTTGGGCCTGAGCTGCTCCAGCCCCAGGTGGCTGCCGCCCTGCACGCCCGGGTACTTCTCCGGACTTTGCAGATTTGTCAATGTGTTCTGCAGATACTAAGGGATGTCCCTGTGTGGGGCTGATGTCGGGGGCCTGCAGGGGTGGCAGCTGGGGGACAAATGGGCCCCCTGGCAAGCAGGATGGATGGTGGAGGGGCAGCATCCGTGACTCTGCAGCAGGCAGGGTCTGACCCCCAGGTTCCAGGCAGCGGGACTGGGGCCACCGTGGCCATGATGGAGGCTGTGTCAGAAACACTGCAAGGCTGAGGCTGAGCTTCTCAGAGAGACAGACCCTGGGTCCTCATCCCCAAGGCCAAGTCAAGGGCCGGAGAATCCAACAGGGCCCGGGATAGGGGTTGGGGAGTGCTGGCTGCTCTTGGCCCTTGGTGCCGTCCACTCTGGACCCCAGGGCTGGGCCCAGCTCACTGCCACTGTGTCCCTGGGGCTGCCTCTGCCAGCTGCCCCTGGTTACCGTCCCTTCCAGACTAGATGGGAAGGGAGGGAGCCCCTGTCACCTGGGAGAGGGTCTCTGGCTGGACAGGGCATGGCCCTCACGCTCTCTCTTAGGCCAGGCCATGGGCAGAGAGGATGGGGAGTCTTGGCCTCTCTGAGGGGCAGTCACTTTGGCCAGCGGTCAGGAGCCTCTTTCCTCACCCAGGCAGTCAGGGGCAGAGCTGGGCAGAGAGTGGGAGGGGAGAGGCCAGAGGCTCCAGGAGCAAAAGGCGAGGGGGGGTGTCAAAGGCATGAGGGAGGCCAGGCTGGTGATGGGAGGCGGGTTCTTAGCCAGGGCTGTGGTGGCTGTGCCCTGTGCAGTTTCAGCCATTCCATGCGCATGAGGCAGGCAGAATGTGACCGTGGGTTCTTCAGAATATGGAGGCTCCCAGGGACCAGGGGATGGCAAGGTCCAGCCTAGAGCGTCAGAGGTCCAGGGGGACCTGCTGTTCAAAGGGGCTCCCCAGGGCAGCAGGGCTGAGCATGAGCCCAAGTGTGGGCCCAGGGGAGGAGGGAGAGCTGGGGAGGACATTCCCCCGTTCCCATGTTACACACTTGTTCCTTCACCCACTGGTTGAGTCATTCTCATGTAGCCATCTCATATGTCCTACACTCTTTCCTCTTTTCATTCTCCATCCCTTTTTTCCTTCCTCCCTTCTCTCCTTCCACCGTCATTCATCCACCCATCCACCATCCATCCACCACCATCCACCAATCCACCACCATGCACCACCCACCATCCACCCATCCATCCATCAATCACCATCCATCCACCACCATCCATCTACCATCCATCCACCATCTATCCATCCATCCACCATCTATCCACCATCCATCTACCATCCATCCAGCCATCCACCACCATGCATCTATCTACCATCCATCCATTCACCACCCATCCATCCACCATCCATCCATTCATCCATCCAGCACCCATCCAGCCAGCATCCAGCCAGCATCCACCCATCCATCCATCCACCACCCAACCACCATCCATTCATCCATCCACCATCCATCCATTCATTCATGCATCTACCCATTCATCCATCCACCATTCATCCATCCACCACCCATCCATTCATCCACCATCCACCCATCTATTTGCCATCCATCCACTATCCACCCACTCATCCACCCATCCATCTGTCCATCCAGCAAACCTTCACTGAGCACTGCTTAGGTGCTGGGATGGACAATGACCCTGAGGTGGGTCTTGCCCTCAGCAGGCACACAGTCAGAGTACACGCTTATAGTGGGCCAGTCAAGAGAGAGATGTCATGACATTCTGGAAAAGGAAGGCTGGACCCCACTCGTTGCATGGGCACTGACTTAGACCACCACAGACTTCATGTCCTGGTGCCTACCACTGTGGAAGGCCAGAGGACAGGGCAGAAGGACATTGCATGGTGTGAGGCTGTGTCTCCCAGCCAGCCCCACTCCCTCGCCCCCCTCAGTGAGCATGGCGAGTCAGCGCATGGGGACACAAGGAGCTTTATTGCATGATGTGGGGAGGGCAGCGGTGCAAGCAGGGGGCAGGAGGGGCACAGAGTCCTGAGCATCCAGTGCAGGTGTCAGTGGCTCTTGGCCTGGAGATCACCCTGCAGGTACCCCTCAGATCTGGTGGGGTGACCGGCCCCCTCTCTGCACAGGTGGCACCTTGTTCTTCTGCCTTTCCCGAGAGCTCTTGGCCTCTCTGGGGGGCAGTCCCTTTGGTCTATGATCAGGAGTCTCTCTCCTCCCCCAAGCAGTCAGAGGCAGAGCTGGGGTCAGAGAGTGGGAGGGGAGAGAGGCTTGGAGGGTCCAGGAGCAAAAGGAGGTAGTGGGGGGTGACAAAGGCGGGTGGGCCAAGGCGGGTGTGGGGGTGTCAAAGGAGAGTGGGCCAGGCTGGTGACAGGAAGCAACTTCTTAGCGAGGGCTAGGGGCAGGTGTCTGGCCGGAGTCTCCCCTGGGAACATGGAGGGTGCTGAAACACAGTGTGGGGTGCAGGGAGTGTGAGGCTGGGGTCCAGGAGGGGCCACAGCCTGCCTCTTGCAAGCTCAGAGCCCCCCCGCTCCCCCAGGCCAGGGGACTCTCTCTGGTGGCCGCCAGGGCCCTGCCCACACCTGCTTTGCACTGCAGAAGGCTCCTGCTCCAGCCTCCGCCTCGGATACCTGCTTCCCAGCATGTGCTCATGCCTGGGTCTCCGGGTGCAGGGAATGCTGCCTGCCCACCCCCAGCCGGGCAGCCCCTGGAGCTAGATCTGGGGTTCCTGCGGCTCCTGCGGCCCCTGCCCCCCAGAGAAGGCCCACAGCTGGGAGGGAGCCCTGGGCAGACTCCTCCTGGCCGCTCCCCAGGCAGATCCGCTCCTGCCTTGGCAGACCAGCCCCCACAGCGGCAGCCCCCTGGCCTCCTCCCCCGAAACCAGACAGCCTCTGGCTCAGCCCAGACGCCATTTGTCAATGTCCTTGCAAACACGTGGCGCCCAGAAACCAGGGCGGGCGGCTTGGCTGGGACCACCCCAGCCAGGAGGTCTGCGGGAATATCCCATTCAGCGTAGCTCAGCGAAAATTGCTCCCACCTTCCGGCCAATCTACCTCTGATGATGCAGCCTCAGCTTTCCTGAGCCTGCTGGCCGCCACTCCTCACCGCTGGCTTGCAGCGGACGCGCCTGTGGTCAGCCGGCGACGGCGCGGCGCCCCTCACGTGTCTGCGGGCAGCCCGCTCTTCCTGCCCCGCCGTGGCCGGCAGCCGACCAGGCGCACGCCTCCCACTTGGAGCTCCTCGGGGTCTCCTGTGCCATGCCGCACCCTGCTCTGTGCCAGGGCAGCATCGGGGACGCAGCCCTGGAGGCAGGCCCCAGCCCTTGTCACCCGCCGAGTGACCCTGGGCCTCCGTGGTCTCATTTCTACACTCAGGTGACAGAGTAGCCGCCCCATAGAGTCGCCAACATACACACAAGCTTAGAATGCCCTGGGCAGGCTCTGGGCGGCCAGGGCCCCACGCCCCGGGCCCACGGTCCTCCCACACCACGGGAGACAGCAGCCCGCGTTCACAGGGAGGGCGAGGGCCGGCCTGACCGTCCTGCCTCCCTCCCCAGGACACAGGGATGCTCGTCTCAGCCGTGTCGGCGCCCCCTGAGGCAGCTGGCCTAAGACTCCAGGGACCAGCTGGGCCCCCCCCACCCCTGCTGCCCAAGCCCGGGAAGGACAACCTGCGTCTGCAGAAGCTTCTGAGGAAGGCAGCCTGGAAGAAGACGAAGCGGACTGGGCCCCCCGCCCTACCCGGGGCCTTCCGCACCTCCCTGTCCCCCGTGAGTGAGGCCAGCCACGACCAGGACACCATGGCCCCACACCCCGCGGAGGTCCCCCACACGGTGACCACCCTACCCTGTTCCCTGCACACCCCTGTCATCCACCACGTGGCGTCACCCCTGCAGAAGTCCACGCTCTCCCTCGGCTTGGCCCAGCGCAGGATTGTGGCCACTCACGTCAAGGCCACTGGGTCCCAGCCCACAGCCCCAGCCCTGGAACCTGCTCAGCCTCCCGGTGGTTTCGTCCCTGTCTCGGCCCCAGCGGCAGGAGGCACTCACGTCACCCAGGTGCACATCCGTATGGCACCGTCCCCACTTGCTGGGACCCCTGAGCCCCCCAGAGCAGCCCCAGAAGGGGGACCCAGCAGCCAGGACCAAGATGCAGCCCCGGGCCCCAGCCGGGCCCAGCCCCTGGCCCTGGTGGCTCACATCCACCCACTGCCTGCCGGGGCCCAGGCTGCCAGTCCCTCTCCCAGGGAGCCCCCTGCACCAAGGCCACCGCCTGGCTTCCAGGCTTCGGTGCCCAGAGAGGCCAGCATCAGGGTGGTGGTGCCCGTGGCCCCTACCCGCCGCTCGCTGGGCCCCTCGCCCCACAGCCCAGCCCCTGTGGCCCCAGAAGCTGAGCACCTGGAGAAGGCTGCCACGGCTGGCCCTGCCGCTGAGGTGGAGCAGACCTCCAGCCCCGCAGGGGCCCCGTCCCCTGTCCTACCGTCAGGCCCCCACCCGTGCCCTGTCCCCAGAGTTGCACCGAAGCCCCGGCTCAGCGGCTGGACGCGTCTCAAGAAGCAGCTGATGGAAGAGGCACAGGAGCCCCAGCTCCCAGAGCAGAGGCAGAGCCCGGAGCCCGAGAAGCAGGAGGCGCCCGCCCCCGCCAACCCCCGGCCCACCGCCAACCCCCGGCCCCCTGCCTCCCGGGCCTCCAGGATGTGGGACGCAGTGCTGTACCGCATGTCGGTGGCAGAGTCCCGCGGCCGCCCAGCGGGGCCCAGGGATGGGGAGCACACCCTGGCTGGCCTCACCCGCCTGCCCTTTCTGTGCCGGCCTCGCTTCAACGCCCGGAAGCTGCAAGAGGCTGCCCGGCCCCCTCCCATGGTTTACTCCCTCCCGGAGCTGAGTCCCCAACCCAGGAACTTCAACCGGACAGCGGCCGGCTGGAGGCTCCAGTGAAGGAGCAGAGCGGCCCCAGGCCCAGGACTGTGGGGTGGATGGAGAGGGCTGAGGCTTTAGCTGGGGCCACGCCACCGTGAGAGGGGCGCAAGGTGGAGGGGCGCGAGGTGGAGGGGCACAGAAGTGGAGGGAGTATAGAGGTGGAGGGGCGCGAGGTGGAGGGGCGCAGAGGTGGAGGGAGTATAGAGGTGGAGGGGCACAGAGGTGGAGGGGCACGAGGTGCAGGTGGGGAAGGGTGAGCGGGTGCTGAGGGAGGTCGGGAGAGGAGGCCGGGGATGGAGCAGGAGGGACGGGCTGGAGTGTGGACAAGGCGTGTGGAGGGGTCTGTGCTGGGGTGCAGTGTCGGGGCTCGTGGGGTGAAACCTGGTCAGACAGAGGACACACAAGTCTATGACGAAGCAGAGGGCGGGACCCCCAGGTCTCGCCAGGCAGGCGGCCCAAGCCTCCCCCCAGGCCAGCGCTGCAGGCCTCCCCGTCTGCCCTCCAGGACCGGGGGCCTGGGGGCTGCTGCTGTGGGCAGTGGGGGCACTCGGGGTGGTTGTGGGCACGGGGGCTGTGGCAGCAGTCTGGCCCCTGCGCTTCCCGGGGACGGAGCCAGACCCCAGGCCGGGGCCAGCTGGCACAGGTGTGGGTGCTGGTTAGGAGGCCAGGCTGTGACCCCTTCACGGCCACCTCTGCTTCCCCCACCTGGGCTGGCAGCCTGAGGGCAGGGCCCGGGGGGCTTGCTCACGGGAGGGAGAGGGCCAGGGTCTCAGCCAGGCCCAGGCCTTACCCAGCCACCACCCAGGCCTCCACGCTGGGCGGGCAGGGTGTGCTCAGCCCTGGGGCTGGGAAATCAGCCCGGCTGAGCCTGGGCAGGGGCCACAGAACACCCCTCAGGCTGCAGTCAGCCACGGGGACAGGGACACAGGTACCAAGAGAGGCCTGTTCGGGATTCAGGAGGGGAAGGAAGCGGGCGGTAGAGCTGCTGCCCCACCTGGGATGTCACAGGTGCTGTCCACGGAGCTGGGGCCAGGCTACTAATAAACGTGTGTCAACCACGGCATGGGTGTCACCTCTCTGTCTTTGTCAAGGGGTAGGGGAGGTAGCAGAACCCCCGAGTGGCCCTCGGCTGGGACAGGAAGTGAGACTGCCGGGTGGGGAGCCCAGGTCCCGGGAGCTGAGTCCCACCTGCCTCTCTCAGTGCCAGCCCCACGGTGGCTGGGCTGCCCTCATTTCCCCAGTGAGCCCCCTTGGGACTTGTCGGGAGCCCCATAGGGAGCACCACCCTGCCCTGGCGGGTGGAGGCTGAGCCGTGCTGATCCTGGTGGGAGGAGCAGAGTTTGAATCCCGCGTAAGAGAGGGTGGTCAAGTCTGCATGGGGCTGGGACACTGAGCAGACCCTGGGGTCTGGCTGGCTCGGAGCCAGTAGCAGGGACAAACAGGCCCTGCTCATGCCGTCACCTCCCCAGAATGGTACGCTCTGGTGGCTGCCCCAGACTCACCGGCAGGCCTAGGGCGCCGAGCCCCCGTCCACCAGCACCTTCTCGTACTTCCCGTGTCCAGTGGCCACAAACTTATACCTCTTCCCAGACGGGGTGCTCTGTTGGGGAAGTACATCAAGAATAAAGGTGAGACTGGCAGAAGAGTGATAGCTGCCTCCAGGAAGCCCTCTCGGATGCACAGCAGATAGCCCCTCTCCACCCTTCCCTGCCATACTGCCCGCCTCACGCCAGCTGCACCCGGACTCTACCTTCACTGTGGACGAGGTCTTGGAGCCTCCCTTTTGCTCCCAGAGGCTCTTCTTGCTCATGTCTCCAGCTACAATGTCCTGAGGGTAAAAGGACAGGTCCCAGGTACAGACCCCTGGCCCTGCTCTCCTGCCTGGTCTTACCTACCAGGAGCCCGGGATCCGCCCACCTCACCTGCGTGTGAGACCCCAGCAGAGGCAGCGCAAGGTGAGGAAGAACACCCGCTTCGCCCCGCCAACACGGCCTGGAGGCGGGGAAGGATCCGCCTCGCCCTCCGGGCGCCGGTGCCCTGTCTATGCGCAATTCACTTCGTGCTGGACGGTCCCACCCACACTTGCCTACCCGGGGGAACCCAGCCCGCGGCTGACCTCCCAGGCTCTGACGGCCCAGCACAGCCTGGCCAGGGGGTCCTACCTTGCAGGAAGGGGTCTTGGCCGCGGACTGAGCCTGCACCTCTCCCATCTCCCACCGACTCTTGGTACTGGCGACGGCCATGCTGGGAAGCTCCACAGAGGCCTGGCGGGCCAGCCTGGGGGTCCGGCCGGCACTCTGCGGAGGAGAGAGAGCCCCACACTCTACAGTGGACAGCCACGATGGGCCACGTCGGAGGTCCCACCGGGAGCCCCCCCTCTGTCTCTGCATCTTCCCTGGGCGTGCTCCCCGGTGCAGGCCGGAGAGAGGCTCTCTGCAAAGGTGTGGTGCACGTGTGAGACGCCCCTTGCTCTGGAGAGCGCACGGTGTGGTGGCACAGAGAGGCGCACCTGCCTGCGCGTGGGCGGGGCGTGGGGGGCGTGCGGGCGTTGGTTAAACAGAAGGCTGCTGGTTGGATGGAGGAGTGTTGGCTGGAAGGAGGCGTACGGGTGGGGTGGAGCGGCGTGGACTGGATGGAAGGGCACTGACTGGGCACAGGGGCACTGGCTGGATGGCAGGGTGGTGCCTGGGTAGAGGCGGGGCCCGCGGCACAGGCGGGCGGGCGTACCTCGATGGCCTGCGTGTACTGCTCCAGCCGCTCGTCGATCTTGGCGATGGGCAGGGCAGGCTGGGATTTCTTCACGCTGTTGCTGGAGGATGGAAGGGAGTGGGGTCAGGCCCTTTGTCCCCCACCCGGCTTCTGCCAGCCCAGCCCCTCCCAGCGCCCCCCAGGCCTCCAGGTCTCTACCCCTCAGCCACCATCTCCAGCCTCCTCTGGAGACACCTGGGCCCCGGGACAGGGCCCGACACACACCTCTTCCCTATGGAGCGGTTCAGGGACTCCGTCCTGTCGGCGAGCTGCGGGGTGGGCAGACGCGTGGGCCTGGGGCAGCGGCGGCCATGCTCGAGCTCCAGGCCCCCGAGTCTCCCCCTGCCCGTCCCACCCCGTCTGTGCGCCAGGACTCTCCGAGCGCTGGCGCGGGGGCCACCCGCACTGGCTGGGTCTGCACCCTGTCTTCCCGGGCTGATGTGCAGCCCTCCTTTGGGCCACAAGGCTCGGAGGGGGACAAAGAGGACAGCTCTGGAGCTTGACCTACTTTGGTCGTGGGGCTCAGGGGAGGGGAGCCCAGGGGGCTGGGTGTCCTGTGCGGCCGGCCTGTCTGGTGCTGGGAAGAGAGAAGCCAGATGCCCCTGGTGACCCCCTGCTCGCACCCTCCTGCCCCGCCCAGCACCTTGTGGGGCAGACACTGTCCCTCCCAGGGCCCACAGCACTCTCTGGCCCCAACAGGCAACAGGCTCCAGCTCTGGGACCGATGGGTCCAGGGACCTGTCCCCTCGTCATGTAGGAAGAACTTGTCCAGAGGGTCCCCAGCCTCACCCCTTCTGGGAATGTGGGCCCCAGGGTGGGGTGCTGGCTCCCAGGCCCGGCCCGCAAGGCCCCCGGAAGGCAGCAAAGACGGCCCAGCCAGGGCTTGGGTGTGCCGAGGTGCCCCGTGGGGGACTGTCACCTCCTCCTCTGCCTCCTCAGCCTCCGCCGCACCCAGCGTGTCCTGGACAGCCTCGCGTGGGCCGGGCCTCTCCTGGCTCAGACCCGGCTCCTCCAAGGGGACCTCATCCGGGCACAGGTCCCCATCCTCACTCCCACAGGTGTGCGGGCAGGGCCTGGGGTGGGAGGGAGGCAGCTGACCCACGGCCATGTGACTGCTTGGTTCCGGTCCCATCCCAGTTCCAGCCTCAGTTTCCCCACCTGTGAGTGCTGAGCAATCCTGAGACCTGGGCCTCTTGGGGAAAGGAGGCCCAGAGCCCCCAGAGCCAGCCTCGGGCCTCTGTGTTGAGGCCTGAGGCCCCTCGGTGACTGCCCAGCCCCCGCCAGGCGGGCCTCTCCCCTGGGCCCGGCCCCCAGGCTTCCTGGACAGGCCCGGGCTGCTGGCCTCCTTGCCCGGGACCACCCTGTGGGTCTGGCTGTGCCCCTGGGTCCCCCCTGCCCGGCCGCCTGCCGCTGCCCTGCTGCGCGTGAGGGTGAGCGGGTCGGGGAGAAGGGTCCGTGGTGCCACAAGGGCCGGCTGCCTCCCTGAGGAGGGGGCGCGGGGGGTGGGGGCCGGCCAGCTGGCCCTGGCGCGGCTCTGCGTTTGAGCGGGATGGAACCTGGAGGAGATGGGAAATCTAGCATTTTCCATGATTTCAGGCCCTTGGTGTACGTGCCAGCCGAGACCCAGACCCACCCGCCTAAGGTGGGCGGCGGAGCCAGCAGCCACACAGAGGGGCCATTCAGGAGCTGCCGCGCGGGCAGGTGCGGGGGTGGGGCGCAGGCCGCGCAGCCTGCAGCAGAAGAGTCAAAGTGCCCCCTGCTGTCGGGACGCGGCGGCGGAGCCTCACGCAGGCCGAGCCGCCCCAGCTCAGAACTGCAGAGTGCCCTGACTCCCGGGGGCAGACGGGGAAACTGAGGCCGGGGGAGAGGAATAGTGGGCAGCGGGCCAGGCCAGGACCGGGGCCCCAGGTGGCGGTGGCTCTCGGGGTGTGGGAGCCCTGTCGTAGGAGGAACGGAGCCGTCCTAGCTGGAGCTCCAGGCTGGGGCAGGGCTGGGGGCAGGGAGGGACCCGGTCAGGCATCCCGGCCACAGGCTCCGACCCGTTCAAGGCAACGGGGGCCTGACCCCCAAGCTTGGAGCCCCCGGGCAGGGCTGGGCACCCGCATGGCCTAGGCCTCGGCCGCGGCCGCAGGGCGGGGGGAGGTGAGGTGAGGCTCTGGGGGCAGCCCCCTCCCCGGGCCCCCTCCCCGCCTCCGTTCAGACAGGCACACACGTCCACACATCTGGCTGATGCTCAGGCGTGCACATCTGGAAATACCTGCTCCCCTCCGTGGGAATGGAGATCCGCCAGCCCCCGGGGAGGAAGGGGCGGCGGGCGCGGGGCCTCCATTGCGTCAGCGGGCTGCAGCTGCTGCTGACGCGGCAACACCCCGGCCTCGCAGCTGGGCTGGAGGGGCCCAGGGGCCCTGGGGAGCCCAGGGATGAAGTTTCCTCGGCCCCCTCCCCACAGCCCCCCGCCAGCCGCCACGCTGTCTCGCGCCCTTCCTCCCTCCCTCCCCTTCCCAGGCGGGGGGCACTTGGGGGGCTGGTTGGGAAGCGGGCAAAGGCCATTGCTCAGGTGCAAGTTGGGGGGCTGGAGGCAGCCCGTGAGCCCAGCGCCCCTCACTTGCCTTTGTGCTTCCGGCTTGCCCTCCGGACTCTCACACCGAGGGGGCTCTCCACTGCCCGGGTTCCCCCCGGCCCCGCAGCCAGGCCGCTGCTCTGGCTTCTGGGACCAGTCACCAAAACCCTCGTCCTCGTCCAGTTCAGGGACCTCTGAGGGCTCCAGGCCGAGGCTGTGGAGCAGAAGGGGAGTCGGGCTGGGCCTGCAGCTACGGTCCTTAGCCTGGCCCACGCCCCAGCCCACAGCCCCTCAGACCCTGGGCCCCACGTGTGGGAGACCCCCACTGCCAGAGGTGGCAACTCCAGACTAGGCTGTCTCCCCTTTGGACAGAGAAGTTCCCAGGGCAGGGCTGTGCCTCCCCCATCAGTCCGGAGCTCCCCGAAGGCAGGGCTGTGTCTCCCCCATCAGCCCGGAGCTCCCAGAAAGCAGGGCTGTGTCTCCCCCATCAACCCAGGGCTCACCCATCAGCCTGGGACTACCTGAGTACAGGGCTGTGTCTCCCCCATCAGCCTGGGGCTCCCCCATCAGCCTGGGACTCCCTGAGTGCAGGGCTATGTCTCCCCCATCAGCCTGGGGCTCCCCAATGGCAGGGCTGTGCCTCCCCCATCAGCCCAGGGCTCCCCGAAGGCAGGGCTGTGTCTCCCCCATCAGCCCAGGGCTCCCCCATCAGCCTGGGACTCCCTGAGTGCAGGGCTATGTCTCCCCCATCAGCCTGGGGCTCCCCCATCAGCCCAGGGCTCCCCAAGGGCAGGGCTATGCCTCCCCCATCAGCCCGGGGCTCTCTCACAGGCTCTGGCCCCCAGGCCCCTGCCCACCCGTCCTCACAGGGTGAGGCATCGCAGGGTGATCTAACCGGGGTGCTGGGGCTGGGGGCTGGACAGGGCTCTCAGGCCCAGGGGTGACCGAGGACCTGGCCGAGGGGCCGTGACCGCTGCAGCACCCCACTCCACCCAAAGCTGCTGACTCGGAGAAAATGGAACACAACAGCGCCAGGAGGAAGGGGAGCGTTATTGGGAAAACAGCCCAGCCCAGCCGCGGAGGCCTCCTGGGCCCAGGGAGGAAACGAGCCGGCCTGTGGCCCGCCAAGTTGGACGTGGCCTCTGTGAGTCACCGGCAGCAGGGAGCTTGGGTGGGGGGCTCAAGGGCCAGGGCTGCACAGCTGGGGTCAGAGTCGGTCCAAGCAAGGGCCCGAGGCAGAGCCCCAGGGGTCCGGCCGGGAAGGGGTGGCCTCGCTGGTCCCCACTCCCCTCAGCCGGTCAGGCGTGGGGCAGGCTGGCCACCCTGCTCGTGTTCCCGGGATGGAGACCGCCCCGGCCCCATCCTGCACTGGGACCCCCAGGCGCAGGGCCTGGCCACTAGCACCCCCTGCCCAGGCCTGGGGCTGCAGGAAACAGGGTCGGGGCCCAGACATGCCGGCGAGGGTAGCTCACAGCGTCTCCTGCTCTGGCCGCTCCAGGGACTGGCCACCTCCGTCCTCGTCCTGGGCCCGCAGCTGCCTGTCTTGCTCATGCCGGCGTTGCTCACAGGCGGCCTCGTCCGCATCCTCCACACTCAACTGGGTGGTGAGCCTGGGGTGGGGGACACAGGGACAGTCACACTGCCACCAAGACAGAGTGCCACTCTGCTCCTCCCGTCCAGGCAGGCCTTGCTGGGCCCTTGCTGGGTGGGCAAGCCCGGTCGACTAGGGCCAGCCCCCAGCCCAGCTCCAGGCCTCAGTTCACCCGTCCTTAACACAGAGGCCGGCGAGCAGTCACCCAAGAGCCTCTTGCCCAGCTGGAGGTCCCAGGGCACCACAGGGGTGGCGGCTCCTCCAACTTCCTGACAGGCCGGCAGGAACCCAAGGACAGGACATAAGACCCTCCACCCGCTTCCACCGACCGCCTGCCTGGCCCTGATCAGGGCGAGGACCGAGAGCAGTGTGGGCTCTGCCCCGGGAGGATCCGGAAGGGGATGGCGGGTGCAGAGAGAGACCGGCCACGGCACCTGAGTCCACGAAGCACTGCAGGGCCCGGTAGGTGACCCAGCTAGGCAGCCACCCCTCTGCACCCCAAGGGCAATTGTGTTGGGAGAAGGTGCCCTGCACAGGGTCCTAGGCTGAGGAAGGAGCCTGCCCTGGCTAGCCAGGCCCAATGCCCCCGTCCCGCCACCAGCCCTGTCCGGAGGAGAAGCCCTGTGGTCTCAGGCCTGGGCCCGACTCCACGGCTGGGGGCCCTGCGGGGTCAGCTCACTCAGCACCCATCCACCGTTCTGTCAGAGCCCTCTGGCCAGTCTCTCTGCGCCGTTCCAAAGATGGGGAACTGAGGCAAGGGACGGCTTCTGCCCTCAGAGCACCCTGATACCACAGCTTCTCGGAGCCCCTCACTCCAGGGCCAGGTGCAGCCAGAGCAGGGGACACGTGTTGGCCGGCCCAGGGATGTGGAGCCCGACGGGGGTCCAGGGTCTCTGTGTGTCTCTGTAGCTGACTACCCCAGGCCCCAGAGCTGGGTGCAGGGCCGGGGTCTCCGTTCTTCCCGGACGGTGTCCGCTGCCTGACCCCGCAGTCCACTCGCCGCTGGGCCGCAGCCCCTGCCAGGCAGCGCGGCCAGCACATGAGCTAATCTCCCCCAGGTCTCCCCTAAGCCTCTCAGACGAAAGCCAGGCACTTCCACAGGCCCGGGTTCAAGGCCTGCTCCCCCACCACAGCCACATGGGACCCCAGCCACGCAAACCCAACCTCCGCACCCCCAGCCCGTCCGCCCGCGAGTTCTCAGAAGTGCCTTCAACCCCGGCCCGAGGAAGCCACTTAATTCCCCACACCTGGCTCCCATCACGCCGCAGATGAAGCACTTCCTGCCCCCGGCCTTCGGCGGGTGGGGGCTGCCGGGCCCATGTTCTAGCTGGGGAGGCAGGCTAGGTGCAGGCCCCCCAGAGGAGGGTGGCGCAGGGCAGGGCCGTGCGCAGAGAAGGTGCCCCCGGCCCACTCCTGGGCAGCCCCAGGGAGGGGGAGCCTGGCCACATTGCTGCCTTGTTCCCCATCCGCGTCTGCGTGTGTGCATGTGTGCGTGTGCCCAGGTGGGCTGTGTGCACCCGGCCTGGGGTAGAGCCCAGCTCCTTGGGCCTTGTTCCAGGGCCTGTCTGTGGGGCTCTCTCCAGGCCCCTCCACCAAGCCCTGGGGGGCCTTGGGAAGCCCACATGACACTAGTGTGTGCAAACCCCCTGGGCCCACCCCCACGCGCAGTGTTTCCAGGTCCCTGCATGGTCACGCCTGACACACAAAGCCACCGTGGGCAATGGGCTGCCTGCGCGCTCGGGCACATGCGGATGTACACCCGGCTCACACGAATTCTCCGTGAGCCCCATACCCAGGCCCACACGGGCACACACGCCCATGCTCTGCACACGTGTGCTGACACGTGTGAACCCAAGGACATCCATGTGCACTTAGACTTGGGAACCAGGGGACCACCACATGGCAGGTCCCGCTCCTGCTCCAGGGGTCCCTCGGGGGTGCCCCCACCTCACTGCACACATGTACTGCTCTTGCACTGTCCCCAACGGCACGGTATGGCGGGACACCAGGGCGCGGGTTCTGGGGACACCAGCCCTGTGGAGCCGGGCCCTGGCCGGGGCTGGGGGACGGTGTGGGCTGCAGCCTGAGTCCCCAGTGCACCCCTCGAGTAGCCTGCACACGAGGGGGCCCGGGCCCCTTCCCCATCCCGCCCGCGGCCCCAGGATGTGAGTAATGCGGCCCTCCCGTGGCCTCCCCCCACCCCGCAGCTGGGCCCCGTTCTGGGAACTGAGAGGGGGCGGCTCTCCCGGGCTGGGGTGGGGGCCTCTGGCCTGGGAAAGGCGCCCCCGGCCCGCAGCCCAGACCCTTGGCACGCTCGGCGGAGCTGTCAGGACTCTGGCGATGGCGACCCCGCCCGTGGCCCCGGCTCAGCGAGCGCAGCTGCAAGGGATTTGGTGTTCCTGCACAAATGCAATTAGGCCATTTCCTGTGTCTGTTCTGGCTCCGCGAGGCCCACGGTTCAGCCCAAGGGGCCCGGAGCGGGGCTCTGCCCCCACCCTCACGGCCCCAGGCTCCACCACGGGCCTGGTCTCCGCCCAGGTGCTCGTGGCCTCCCCGTCCCCATCCTGAGTGGGCCCCGCGCTCAGGGCCACCCCGGCCACTGCTCACGGCCCCGATCAGGACGCCAGGCCCCTCCTTCCTCCACGGCCCCCCGGCCCTGCCCCCCGGTCCCCACCGAGGGTCCAGCGATGCCCACACCCCTCGTGCCTCATGGACGGTTCCAGAAGGGCTGTCAGGCCCCGTCCCCGTCCCAACTCTGCCCCCTGCAGGCAGCTCGTGTGGCCGCCCCCAGCTGTCCCAGCCCAGAGGTCGGGCAGAGGGTTTGCCCCCCTGGTCCTGAGGAAGGGCCCGGGGGCTCAGCAGAAGGTCGGGTCCAAAGGGAGGATGTCGCGGGGACCCTTCCCCCAGGCCACAGGGCCCCTCCCACATGTCCCCTTGGTTGTGCAACACGGGGTTCCTGCCCCAGGGCGGAGTTGCCCAGGGAGGGGTCCAGGGGTGTGATGCTGCCGCTGTCACTCAAGCCCGGAGAGGCAGCTGGGGGCGTGGCCGTGCAGGAGCTGGGAGCAGGAGGACAGCCCCCAGACAGCGAGTGGGTGGGGGCCGGGGTAGGTGGGAGGGGCACACGCTGCCGCCCAGGGCTGGGTGGGGGCACGGGAACCTGCCCCTCATGCCTGGCCCTGGCTGGGCCCCCCATCCTGCCCCTTTCAGGGAATGTCTCACCCTGCTGGGCAGGGGAGTGGAGGTGACCCCTTTCCTGTAGTCACAGGCCAGTGGGCAAGGTAGACAGCCCCCCCTGCCCCCCGCAAGCCTCTGGCCCCCCCTGCCCAGAAAAGTCAGCCATGAGCTTCCTGGGGAAGGTGACCTTGATCTCTCGAGCCAGGCAGGGCTGAGGTCTAAGAGCCAGAGACCTGGAGGGACAGTACAGTGTGGTTGGAGCCCAGGGACGGGGTCCCCGAGGCCCACAGGTGTGGCCCCCAGCAGGAGCGGCAGTACTGGGTGCGGCCTCCTATCGGGAGCCCCGGTGTATTGGGGAGGCCAGGGCAGGGGAAGCCGACAGGGTGGCAGTGATGGCAGGAGGACAGCACTGCCTGGGCCGGGCTGGGCGTGGGACAGGGAGGAGGTGCAGATGCAGGGGTCTGGGGGGAAGGGCAGGACAGGCAGCTTGGGACTTGCCAGGGTGTCCCTTCTGCATGAGGTGGACAGCGCTGGTGGGGTTTGGTTTGGGGGACACAGCTGAGCATGAGCGTGCAATGTGGGGTGCACGGGAACCCCCCAGGTGACGGCCAGCAGGGGGTGTGCTGTTGAGGAGGGGCCCAGACCACCCAGAGACAGTAGGGTGGGCCCCGAGGGCAGGTCAGAGGTGCCCAGGAGCAGGGCGTGGCCACGGCCTGGGGCAGCTAAGCCTGCGGGTGCAGGAAGAGCCCGAGCCCCACCCAGCCCCGCCCCAGTGCGAGGCCCCTTCTGGTCTGCCCTGGGCCAGTGCGGCCCCACTCGGCCTCCTGGGGCTGGTCCCAGCGCGTCCAGGTGGGAGGCGCGGCTGGGACAGCCAGCAGGCCGGGGCCACGGGGCTCAGTGCTGAGTGCTCCCCCCAGCTCAGCTCTGCCTCAGTGTGCAGGCGGCGCCACACGACGCACAAGGGCTGGCCGTCCTTGCTTGCGACCCTTGTTGCCGTTATTCTAGACGGGATGGCGTCGGAGGGCCGCACACCCCGGCCTGAGGATCTTTGGGAGACCACCAGTGCGCGAGCGGCTACGCTGGGGCCACGGCACCGCAGGTGGCTTTAAGCAGGGAGGGAAGGCTCAGAGGGGCCCAGAGCCTCCAGCTGCCCTGCAGGGGGCCGATGAGCTGGGTGCCCAGGACAGCGACCGGGGACCCGTGCAGGGTTGGACACGCACCCAGGGGAAGGGAGGGACCAAGGCGGGAGGAGGCAGCAGGGTGGCCCAGGGAACCTGTGGGCCAGTGCCTGGAGGGGCCCTGCTGGAGGAGGGGGGCTGGGGTGGTGGCATTGTGTGGCCTTAGTCCCCTGAATCCCCTTCCCGGTGGCAAGACCTCAGGCCCAGCCTTGGCCTCCCCAGCCTCGACTGCTTAGCTGGGAAAAGGAGCCAAGGCCCCACACAGCAGGGTGTGCACCGAGGGCCCCTCTGAGTGGGCACCTGCTCCCCAAGGCTGGCGCTGCTGGGAGATTCTCCCCTGAAGCCCTAGCTGTGCTGAGACGGAGGCTGAGCCACAGGCAGGGGCAGGGCCCAGGGAGGCTGCCGAGGGTCCCTACACCCACGTCTGTCTTGGCCTCTGGTGGGGCAGAGCACATCTGGGAGGCCTCCCTGGAGGAGGAGCACTGGGTTTGGACGTCTGCCTGCAGAGCTGGCTTCCCTTGCAACCACAGGGGCTGAAGCTACGAAGGGTGCAGACTGGGGCTCCTCGTGGCAGAGGGGAGGGAGGCCCGCGGGGCTGCAGCGCCAGAGCACCCAGGCCCATGCTGGGCGCCACACGAAAGGACACAGCCACGGCCCAGGGAGCCCAAAGCCGCAGGGCCCAGCCCTGCAATGTGCTCTGCATGCTGAGGACCCCGTCGCCAAGCTGGGGGTGACCAGGACATCCCAGGACGGCCCCCAGAGAGGGGGCTGTGGGAGAACCCTGCCGAAATTAGGACTCCGGCCCCCTCACACAGGGAGGAGGTGCTGGGCCACCGGGGCAGGCAGCTGCACCCCTCTGGGCCATTCGTGTGGGAGAAGGCCAGACAGCCGCCACGGGGGCTGTCCACGTGCACAGAGCGCCAACGGGGCCGGGCTGCCTGTGTCCCCGGGCATCCCCCCCCCCCCCCCCCCCCCCCCGTCTCCCAGCCATAGCCTTTGTGACCTGCAGGCTCCCTGCAGGCCTCTGCTCCCCGAGCTGCCTCCTGCTGGGGGCCCCGCTGGGCTTCCACCCAGAACCCCGCAGCCACGGAACTGCCACTCCTCCGTCCTGCCTGGGGCTCCACGGCCAAGGGCACGACAGATGCAGGGCTGCCGCTGCCAGGCCCACTGCCGTCCCACGCTGGCCCAGGACACGTGCTCTGGTCACCAGGACCCATGGGTCCCAGCCCCCACCTGCTCCTTGGCCTTTGGCCATTGACCCGCATCCGAGCTCGGCCCCGGTGGCCCTGCCGGGGCTGCTCCTCACTCCTCACCTGTCTCCCAGCTGAGGGTGGAGGCCGGGGAGGCCAGGCCGGGCCTGCGGTCGCGCCACTGGGAAGGGGAGTCGGGAAACCAGAGCCCCCATCACCACAGCAACCGCCTTCCTCTGCCCCTCGGCGACACCTGATCTCTACCACCCACCCCACGACCGCCATGCCAGCCAGGTGTGGTCCGGCTGCCCTGCTCAGCCTGCTGCCGTGGCCACGCACGGTTCCACGGCCACAGCCTGGGTCCAGTGCCCCTCGTCCCTCCTCCCCTCCCTCCTCCCTCCCTTCTCCCTTTCTTCTTCCTCCTCCCCTCCCTCCCCTCCCTCCTGCACCGGCACTGTATTTTGCCAGGTGCCAGGGACCCAAATCAGCCCAGTGAGGTCTCCTCCTGCCTTTGTGAATCTTAGAGGTTGCTAAGAAACCAGGACCCCCCATGGCAGGGACCAAGGACCCCCGAGGAGGCCACTATTCTCACCTTTCTCTGGGGGAGGGGCCCGGCAGGCAGTGCCTCAGGGGAGGGCACGGAGGGTGGGTGAGGCCACTGCGGAGAGGGTGGGCGGCAGGCTGTGCAGCGTGAGGGGGGATGGAGGGCAGGGGCCCAGCAGGCAGAGCAGCCCCACCGCCCTCCTGTGCCGTGGCACATGCTCACAGCACACGCCACGCTGGCTTGTCCCCACCTCTGGGAGAGGTGTATGGGAGGCGGTCTATCCCCCTGCTCTGCCTTCCTTCGGCCCCACCCACCAAACCTGTGCAAACCAGCTCCCACCCCCACCTGGGGCTGCTCTCCGGCCAGCCCCAGGCCCTCCCTGGGGTCTGCTCCCCCTGGGAGGGGGCACAGTCCCTAGAAAGCTGATGCCCCTTGAGCCCCCGTGACACACCCCGCGCCGCACCAGGCCCTCGAGCTGCTGCACGACCTCACCCAGACAGGGGACAGGGTGACCAGACTGTGAGTGCCGGTCAGGCTGCCGCAGCCAGGCCTGCTCACCACACCACCTGGCCCCAAAGGTGCCCAGGCTGCCGGGCAGACCCCCACTCCCACCATGTGCCAGCAGACAGCGTGGACCTCAGCATGGCTGTGACCCTAGAAAGCCACAGGGCCCTGAGCCGCGGCCTCCCTGAGCCCCTCTCCCCCTGGCTTCCCATGGGTCCTCAGACACTGGACCGGGGACCCTCCACCTCTGCCCTCAGAGTGGGGCCCAGAACTGAGCCTGATGCCCCGCTGACTAGCCCATCACCTCCCTCGGGCCGGGTGCCCTACCTCTTGTGATGTGCTTGTGGTCAGCCTCGTGCCGGCAGCACCCTACCCTGGCCTGGTGGCTCTTCTACTTCTGCCCCTCTCTGCTCAGGCCAGCCTGCGTGCTGGGGCCTGGGCCAAGCGCAAGGCGGCCCAGGAGAACTTTCCGGCACCCACACCCGAGCTCCAAGGTCAGCACCCTTCCCAGTGGCCCTGTGCATCTGCACGCAAGCCGCTCGGCGCCCGGTCTCCCGGGGTGGGACCAGGGGTCAGGTTGCCCATGGGCCCCACCGGTGGCCGCCCTGGCTACTGCTGTCCCTCCTGGTGCTGGGTGGCCTTCCAGGGGAGCCGTGGCGCCCATGCCGGCTGGGACTGCCCTGGCAGCGCTCTTGCTGTGCCCACGAGGCAACATTTTGGCACGTTCCGGGACACGCGCCTGGGCGCTGGCACCGGCTCGAGGCCCTGCCATCCCGCTCCTCCTTCCTTCCTGGCCGGCCGTGCTCAATGTCCTTCGCATCCCTGAAGGCCCAGCTCTCGGCTCTGCCCACAGACACTGCCCAGAGGGCACAGGTGCTGTTCCGACCCAGCTGCCCACCTGGGCAGGAGCTGCAGCCAGAGCCAAGATAGTACGGCCACATCAACCTGGCACATGGCTGCCTGTCCCGCTCTGCCCTCCGGGGAGCCCCAGGGCCCCCCACGCACTGTGATGCTCCTGCCTCCAGCTCTTAGCAGCCGGCCCCTTGCCTGAAGCCTCCACACCACTTCTGCCCTTTGGAGTGGCGGGTGCCCTGCCTGGCACTGGCCCCTCCTCGGAAGCTCTCAGGGACGCCCAGTCCCCTGTGGAGAGGACGTTCCTGGGGTGTGGGGAGGCCTGGGGAGCAGAGTGGGGCTTCGCCCCAGGCCGGCCCTGCCCTTTTCCCCAGCGCGAGGCCTCTGGGCCAGGTGTCCTCTGATGCCCCCCAGGCACCGGGCTGGTCGCTGGGCCTCCCTCAGTCTCGGGGTGCCTATCTGTGCCAGTGGGGACGCAGGGCCAGCCTTGTGGGCGTGGGAGACTCCCAGGCACTCTGGATGTCACCACAGCTGAGGCCAAGGGGACCTGCCCTGGTCCTCTGTGCTGTGGCCCTGGCCAGGGCCCAGGGGCTCAGCTGGGACGGCCGCACTGACAGGGGCGAGGCGAACACCTGCACGGCCGGCCCCTGGCCACACGCTGCTCCCGGGGGCTATCCCGTCACCCCACACGGACGGGCCTGGGCAGCGCCCCACCAACGGCACAGCCGGGGTCCCGCCCCCAGCCCTGTGCGCTGGCTGCGGGGGACCTGGCAGCACAGAAGTGGGAAAGCCTTTGCCCCCTGAGAGAGTCGAGGGCAGAGTCCCGACAGGCCCCAGCTCAGGTACAGGATCCCACCCTCCCCCCAACCTGTCCTGCCTCTAGCTCCCCTTCCCCCGCCCCTTCCCTTCCCTCCTCCTACCTTCCCTCCCTCTCCCTTCTCTGGGCAGCACCGGGCAGCCCCGGGCCTGCCACATGGGTCCCGTGGGAGGGACCCCTCCTGCCACACCTGGGACGTGGCGCAGGGCAGCGCCGAGCCCCAGGCATCCTGCGTCTCCGTGCCCACCTCCTCTCTGGCCCCTCTCCCCGCCATCGTCCGCACGCCCTCCCCCTGCTCTCTCACCACCCCTGTCCTTCCTCCCGTGGGGCAGCCCCCGGCAATGTCCCCCACCGGGTCCCGGCCCCAGTCTCACTTCTGCACGAGGCACCTCACGCCTCAGGACCACCCCTGCCCACCATGGGCAGCAGCCACCCTGGCAGCCACGCTCGCCCTCAGAGCCTGCACACCTGGCCCCGCCCAGCAGTGGGCTGGGGTCCGATCCCACTCTGAGCCCAGGTGGAGCTGGAGCACCCCACCCTCCCCCTGACTGCCCCCACCCCACCCAGGGCCACCAGTGCCACAAACTCACCCCTACAATGGCTCACCAGAGACCTCCGTGGTCAGCCCCCGGCCACCCACCTTTGCTGAGCTGCTCTGGGCCTGGCGCAGCGTCCCTGGGGGCTGTGCATCCTCCGGCCATCCCGAGGGGTGCAGGAGCCTCTGGGTGCCCCCATGGCTCAGGCAGGGGCACCGGGCGGGCAAGTCCCCAGGTGCCTGGGGCACCCTGGCTGCTGCTCACTGGCTGCTCTGCCCAGCTCTTGTGCGCCGGCTGGGACTGGAGCCTGAACCTCCGTCCTCTGGGCTCCAGCCCTGACACCCTGCCCAGGGGGCTGGGCCACTTGGTCCCTGTACCCCGGCTGCTGGCTCAGCCGGGCTTCCGGGGCAGGACGGGTTCTGGCCCACAGACCACCCGGGCCTGTGGCAGTGCCGCCCAGCAGACTCCCGGCCCTGCCAGGGCGGGGGCCGCCCCACCCTCAGGAGCCGGGCCTTGAATGGGCCCAAGGCAGCCACACCCCTTTGGACACTGTGGTTTCGAGGCCCGGCTACCCCGGCCTCCCTCGGGGCCAGCCCAGCAGGCCAACTGCCCCATCCCTTGTCCTGCTGGCCACACTGGGGTCCCCAGAGGCCTCGGGCCAGACGGCTCAGGGTGGTGCCCACCCGAGGGCCTCACAGCCCCAGGAGAGTCAAGCTCTGGGTGGGCCATGGGCAGCTGTGTGCCTGAGAGTGATGGGGCAGGGACTCTACCCCCCCCACGAAGCCTCAGGTCGGACCAGCCAGGGGGCCTGAGCGCCCAATAAGGACATCAGCCACGGTGACCCTCCGCCCGGCCTCTTTACTCCGTGCCAGGCTGCAAGGCACTCCCGGGCAGCCTGTGCCTCACGAAGCCAGGTGCCCTGGGGCCGTGGCACCAGGCAGGCGGCTGAGAGTCTGGGTGACCTCTGGCAGGGAGCTGGCACTTCCTTCTGAGGTCCCTGACCGTCCCTGTCACTGGTCTGGCCTGAGGAGACACTCGCGTCATTTGGAGGCAGGCAGGAGGGTGCGGGCGACTCCCAGACACCAGAAGGGCCAGAGCCTGGCATAGAAGCATTGGCGGGTGTCACCCCGAGTCTGACTCTGCCAGCCTGAAGCCTGGTGCTGGCACGGGCTGGGACAGTCAGGCCTGGAGGGAAGGTGTCCGGGTGGCCACTTGCCGGGCCCCTGGACTGACACCTAGGTTTGGCCAAGAGAGCCATTTCCAACGCCCTGTGGCATCGTTTTTGATGAGTTTGAACTGGGTTCCAGTTGCACCCGGCTGCCGTGGGCGCCCAGCAGGGCCCTGCAAAGCTTGTCACACAGAAGACATGGTGGCCCCTTCCCGGCCCTGTGCCCAGGCCTGGCGGGAGAGCCCAGCGGGTCCGCAGAGAAAGACTGCTGTGAAGCGGGTAGAAGAGGGAGATGGGCTCACCCTGCCCTGCTGGGTGCCCTGGGGCAAGTCAATTAACCTCTCTGAGCCTGGTTTTCTCATCTATCCAACAGGGACAGGTAGGGGAGCTATCTGCCGGTGAGGACTGGGGGTCGGGGCAGTAAAAACTGTTGGTTTCTGTAGAGATGCCAGCTGTGGTAACAGCAGCGGGGGTGTCACTGTCCCAGGTGGTAGCGTGTGTGTGCCTGTGTGTGTGCACACGTGGGGGAGCCTGCGTGGGGGGGGCCCCTGGCCCGCCGCGGGGGTCGGGTCCTCGAGGTGTGCAGGCTCGTGCGCAGCCGTGAGCCTCACCCGGACCTGCTCGCAGTGGCTGCGCAAACTCGTCTGTTGCTCTTCGCAAGGGCCCGCCCTGCCCACAGGGGCAGTTCCCACGGGTTCAAAGGGACCCTGCCTTTGCCCCCGCCCCACTGGCCAGTCACCCCCTGGCCCTGGCCTCGGGCCCCTCCCACCTGCCTCCTGCCCAGGTCCTGGGGGCTTGCGCCAGCCCGGCCCCCTCCCCAGCTGTGCGTCCGTGCCCTCTGGATGCCCCTCGCTCACCCAGCCTGGCCCTGGGCCACAGCTGGACGGATGCTGTGGCCAGGCGCCCTGTGACAAGGGGGTGTGCGCAGGCATAACCGGGCCTGGGCTCTTTGTCACTCCCCAGGGTGCTGTGCTCCCTCCTCCTGGGCCTCAGTTTCCCCATTTAAGTGTTGCTGCAGAGCCTGGGCCGTGGCCCCCAGGCTCTCCATCCCCAGGCACAGACCCCTGGGAGGACACATCCCAGCCAGGCCGGGAAGGGACATCTGGCCTGAGAACGTGGCCCCGGCAGGGGAGGGCCAGGCTGGCAGCACCAGGGCAGGTGTGAAGCCCAGGAGGAGGTGCCTCCCTGCAGCCTGGGGGCGGGGTGAGGGCCAGGAGGGAGCCGCACAAGGAGCAGACGGGGCCTGGGGCTGCCCTGAGCTCTGCAGACACTGCTGAGCCCACCCCCCTCCCTCCCAGAGCCTCAGCACTGCGTGCCAGGGGGTGGGGCGTGGAGGGCACTGAGTGATGCCAGCCCTGCCTCTCAGGAGCTCAAGGTCTGGCCAGAGTGACCATGCCATGGGAGGGTGTCAGGGAGGGCAGGCCTCCCACCTCGGGAGAAGCCAAGGCAGGCTTCATGGAGGAGGTGGCATCTCAGCTGGGCCCTGAAAGCCTGGAAGAGTTGAGGAGGAGGAAGGCCACTGCAGGTGGCTCAGAGGGAGGCAGTGAGCAGCCAGTGGCACAGGGTGGTGGCTCTGGCGCACTGTGGCTGAGCCGTGAGGAGGGCCCTATGCACTTTGCCCTCTCACCAGGACCCATAGGCACCACACCGCTACTTTACAGAGGAGGAAACTGAGGCTGAGGGAGGCTGCCACGCTGGCCCAAGCCCCGGCAGATGGCCCAAGCTCTCTCCCTGGCCCCACGTGCCTCCCACGCAGGGTCGGCGTGCCAGGGCCAGGCCCGGCGAATGTCCGATTTCATCACCTGGAGGGCACGGAGTGGCTGGATGGTCCCAGGGGCCAGCAGGACCCCAGGGGAGGCCTGAGGAGCCAGGCTGAAGACGCGCTTCTCATCCCTGCCTGGCCTGGAGCCCGGGAGACGGCGGTGCAGGTGGGAGGGGAGGAGGAGGATGCGCTGGCGGCTGCCAGGGCTCAGGGGAGGGGCGCGGCCTCGAGCTGGCCTCCCCAGGCTCCACGTGCACGCGCAGCCAGCGGGCACACCCTCACCCTGCCCGGCGCTTGGGTGGCAGAGCCCGCGGGCTGGCAGAAGGCACAGGGAGCCCCACGCCCCCGGCCGGCCGTGCACCGGGCACAGCAGGTGCCCAGCGCACGAGGCTGGCACTGGCACGGGCACCCTGTCCCGCCCTCCGTGCCCCAGCCTGGGCCGGGAGGGACCTACCTCAAGAGGGTCTCCGGGCCCTGTTTGCTAGAATTCCTCCTCGGGAGCACGGAGCCGCGCAGGCTGCAGCGTCCACCTGCGCTGTGACCTGGCCCGACCCTGGCCCGGGGATGCCACAGCAGCTTCTCCAAGGGCTCCTGTGCTGCTGCCTCCCCTGCGGCTGCCCTGTCCCCTGGGCCCCTCTGTCTGTCCCCAGGCCCTGGGCTCTCCTGCCCGCACACTCCACCTCTGTGCCTGGCAGTCCGGCCTCAGGCTGGCTCTGGCACCCCCTGCCCTGTCCCCTCTCTGCCTGGTCGTCTGTCTGTCCCTGTGACCCTCTGGCCCGGTGGGGGTCTCGGGCTGGCTCCCTTCAGGCAGCCCTGTCCCGTGCCCCGCCTGCGGGTCCCACTGACTCGTGGGCCCCACTGCCCTCTCCTCCCCAGGACGTCAGCAGCTGCTTCCTTTTTGTCCCCCCAGCCCCTTCCCCGCCCCTCGCTCCTCCACCTCCACCTCCTCCTCCTTCTGAGACTAGTAAAAATGTCAGAGAGAAACCCTCCCAGCCCAGCAGCCCGGGGGCTCAGCCGCCCCTCTGCCGCCTGCTGATGGGCAGAGGTGCTGCCTCCCTCCCTCCCTCTCCCTCCCTCTCCCTCCCTCTCCCTCCCTTCTCCTGTCCTCCTCTTCCCCTTCCTCCCCTGCCTGCCCCTTCGGCCACCTGGACAGCTGCCCCCTGGCCCTGCACCCCCGGCCCGGGGACCTGGCCTGCCCACTGCTGCCGCCCAGCCCTGGGCCTCGTGCCCTCTCCCCTGGCGCCAGCCCCTCCCTCCCCCCAGCCCCCTCTTTCCCCCTCATCCTCCTCTTGGTCCAGCGTTTCCTCCAGCATGCCCCGCCCCAGGCCTGGGCCCTGCAAGCTCCTCTGCTCTGTCCCCTCCTTCCGCACTCAGCCCCTCTCCTCTGTGTTCCCTCTGGTGTCTCTGACCCTATCTCTGCCTCCCTCCCTCCTTCCCTCCCCCACTGCCTTCCTCTCCCCTCCCTCCTCCCCACCCTCCTCCCCTCCCTCCTCTCCCCTTCTTCCTGGTTCTCCATTTCCCCTGTTTATTCCCAGCCCCGAGCTCTTGTTATCACCTGGGGGAGGCCGGGGCACCCCCGGAACCCTCTCTGGTCCCCAGGAGAGGAGGCTGCTCCCTTCCCAGCACCCCGACCCGCTGTGGCGATACCCGGGGAGGCAGGGCGTCCACTAACGTGGCATCTCCACGGGAAACCGTGGTCCCGAGGGTGCCCGGTGGGCACAAGGTGGGCCCGGTGCCCTCGCCAGCTGGGCCCTACCAGTCCCTGGCCCAGGCCCAGGGAGCCGCAGCCCAGCCCGCCGTTTCTCTGGTTGGGCTCAGGCGCTGTGACTCACTGGAGCCGGCGGCTAGTGGCCGGGCGAGGGAGGGCTGCACTCGCCCTGGTGGGTGTCGCCATGGCCAGCGCTGTGGCGCAGGCTCACACCCGCCAGCTTGCCCAGCTCACCAACGTCGCAGCCACCCGGAGGGGCAGGCGCCTCTGCACCCACGTCCCAGATGGGGAAACCAAGGCCCAGCCAGCAGCACTGGTGTCCAAGGTCACAGAGCCAGGGCCTGGCACAGCCGGAACCAGAGTCACAGAGCCGGGTTTGCCAATGGCCAGCCACCCGGTACCGCCCCAGGCCATCCTCTCTGCGTGTGCAGCCCGCCTGCCCTGCCGCCCTGTCCCCTCTCGCCTCCCCAGCTAGTGGGAACCCAGGCTGGCAGGCAGCCAGGCCGCGACACCCGGGGTGCCAAGTGGTCTGAGGTGAACCCCGCGTGAGGGCAGTGGGTGCCGGGGTGGCAGCAGCAGCCAGAAAACCCCGCATGGGGCCACAGCTCAGGTCAGCAGGGACTCAGGTGGTGGGCTGGTGGGGGACCGCGGGGTCAGGAAGGCTGGACCCCCCACCCCCAGGCACACACCAGGCTGGGTGCCAGGCCCGGTTCTGGAGGGGAGCCTGCACCATCTCCCCTCCCCAGCACAACCCAGGATGCCAGAGGATGTCGCGTGGACAACAGAGACCCCTGTGCCCACTGCCTCTCCCCAGCATCCACACAGTGGCAGAGACCCCAGGGTTCTCTGCCAGAATGAGGAGGAAGAGGGAGGAGGGAGGAGGGAGGAAGGAGGAGGCTGGACCTCAGGTTGGGCAAACGCTTAGCAGGTCTCCCGGGGATGAGGGCACCCAGGAGAGCAGGCTGGCGCTTTGCTGGCCTCTCAACCTGCCCGCTTCTCGTTGCCTCCCATCCTCGGCTCTGGAGTCCCAGCCACAGACAGCCGGGTGTGAAATGTGGCCAAGGCATATGTTGGTTCAAAAGAAGGAAAAATGTTCCCACAGGGGAAAGGGCTGCCTTGGAATGGCAGAAGTTTCCCGTCACCAGAGAAGGGTCATCTGTCAGAAATGTTGGCGGGTGGGAGGCGGCAGGACCAGATCTTAGAATGCGGTGGCCAAGAATCTTAGTTTTACAACTAGAGCATGTCCTAATACAGACAAAACTACAGAGTATTTGATGTCAGCTCTACCATTATTTGTCCACACATCTTCCATCCACCCAGCCACCCATCCATCCATCCATCCATCTACCTATCCACCCATCCATCCATCCATCCATCCATCTACCTATCCACCCATTCATCCATCCATCCATCTACCTATCCACCCATCCATCCATTCATCCATCCATCTACTCACCTATCCATCTGTCCATCCCTCCATCTATCCATCCACACATCCATCCACCCACCCATCCTTTATATACAAATGCCTGTCATCTATCAATCCATCACTTTCTCCACATATCTATCCATTCACTTATCTGTATAAATATAATATTTCCTTCTATTTAATTCATTCAAGCCCCTATCAATACATATATACCCTTGTACATCCATCTCTCTTCACATTTCTCCATTGAGCAAGTATCCATCCATCCATCTAAATGGCTTAATACATGGAAAACACTTAGAAGAAGCATTCAGCAAACATTCATCCATTTAGAACATAATAATCCCTCATTACATGCTAATTACTATTACTGGGATGTTCACCCACCAATTTGTATGTCCATTTGCCCAGCTAGCCAACCAGTGAGTGACCCGTCCTTTCTTTAATACATCTTTCTATCTCCAAGTGTTCGTCTGTTCTCATGTTCAGTTACCTGTCTGAGTATTCTATTTATCCACACGACTGGCACATTCACTCATGCATCTGTCCACACCCATGCCATGCATCTTTCCACCTAGCAGCCACACATGCAATTGTGTACACACTTACAGTGTAGCTGCCTCCACACGCACGCTCGCCCGGAAGCTTGTCTATTAGGTCATCCAGATGAGTTCATGCTTACGACAGCCGCTGGGACATAGACAAACCTCAGTCAATGCCACTTATGTTCCATGCATCTGTTCTTTCCTCCAACCAACCATCCATGCATTGATCCCTCCATTTATCTATTCATATATTTGTCCATCTATCTATATATTTATTCAACAGATTTGTATTGAATTCAGGCACTTTTAAGGTGGGCATTCAGCATTAACAAAGCCTCTTCTCTCATGAGGATGACATTTTAGTGAGAATATATGTATATCCCCACAGTGTATATGTATACTGTAATGTACCAGATAATGGCAAATGCTGCAGAAAACATAAGTTAGGGTAAGGAAATGTGGAATTTTGGAGGAGATTCATATTTTATATGTGACAGTCAAGGAAAGACTCAGGGGAAGAAGTCAGTCTTTTCTTGTGTGAAAAGAGACTTGAGAGCTGTAATCCAGTGGGGAGAAATGTTGCAGGAACAGAGCGCAAAATTCCTGACTTAGGGGGTGTCTGTTTACCCATCTGCCTTTTCAACAGTTCATCCATCACTGAGTCATCTGCCTACTGACTCATTATCCATTTACCTTTATATTCATCTCTTGCTAAATTCACCTCTGTCCATCTCTTCATCTATCCGTCATCCACATCCATCCATGTCTATGTCTCCTGATATCCTTCTGTGAATCTGTCCAGTCAGTATCTGTCCACATTCCACCCATCTACTCATCCACCCATCCATACCTTCATCCCATGTGTCCATCCACCAACCCAACCATCCATCCTTCCATCCACCTTTTGGTACACCTACTCATTCATCGATTAAGCTGATCATTAGCTGATATACACAGATACAGCACAGTATCTGAATGATATGAATTCAGTATATGAATATATATATATTCATATATTCAACTGAAGTCAGCACTCATTCTGGTAGATTGATATTTGTACCATATTCGTTGTTAAATATTCTAAATATCACATTTGAATTTATCCATCCAACTATCCATATGTCCATCTAAACATACATACATACATATAGACTTACATTTGTTCTTCTGTCCATGCATCTAGTCTTTATTCATCCATTCATCCATCAATTACCAAATTATTCATTCACTTGTCTTTCTATTTATACATTAGTCCATCCACCCACCCACCCATCCATCTACCTATCTGTCCATCCATCCATCCACCCATCCATCCATCTACCCACACATCCATCTACCCATCCACCCATCTCTCCACCCACCCATCTATTCATCTATCAGCCCACCCATCTACCCTTCTATCCACCCACCCACCTACCCCTCCCTCCCTCCATATGGCCTTTGTTTAGATATCCATATGTTGCCCATGTATCAGTTCACATATTCTTTCTTCCTGTCCTTCTATCACATGTCTGTCCATACATCAGTCCATCCTTCCATCCACTCACTCATCCATCCATTCATCCACCCAGTTGTTACTACATCCTGCTTTTCTTCAGCCATCTTTCCATTTATTCATACTTTTCTTCATAATTGATTCTTCCTTTATTTTCGTTTTTCCTTTCTTCTGTGACTAAGCATGGTTCATAAGCTCGCAGCCCAAGGATACAGCAAGATGGTCATGGTCCGGGAGGCTGAGTGCCAGAATGGAACCTAAGCAGGGGCTGGAGGGTAGGGATCTGTCCTCTTGTTCACACATTCTCATCATCCCTGACACACAGACCCCACCAAATACATGTTCACAGAGCGGTATCCCAGTGAAAGGTGCGGTGTGCAATGAGAGAGTCCATGGAGGTGGGGGAGGTCGGGCGGTGGCCTCCATGGCTCCTGGCTAATCCCTGCTAGAGAAACATCTCTGATTTGCTGAGGGGGCAGCCTCCAAATGCCTCCACACTCATCTATTTGATGTGTCCCTCTGTCCAAACAAGCACCTCTGCCAATGGGAGAGTGGACCAGAGCCATGGGCAGGGGCCAGGGTGTTGGGTGATGGGTGGTGGTGGTGAAGCTTGGACTTTGGTTGGAGCTGGGGCTAGGAGAAAGGCTAAAGCTTCTTAGATTCCTCTGGATGAACTGGCTAGATTCATCTGTCCCAAGCCCATTGCTCTCTTGAGGGGGGTACCTGGGAGAGGAGGAAGAGGAGGAGGAGGAGGAGGAGGCAACCTTGGCTTACTGCAGAAGCCAAACCGTCAACAGTGTAGGTTACATCCAGGAAAGAGGGGCACAGACACCTTTGGGATGAGGGGCTATGCCCTGCCCTGGTAGCAGGAAGGAGCCATATCTGGACGGAGCAGGGTAGTGACCCTCTCTGCGCAGCCCATGTGGCAGCTGGGGAAGGGGCGACTCTGGGAGGGGCACTGGGGGTAGCACCCGCGCCACCCCTCCCCCAGGCAGACAGGGTCTCCCAGACACTGACACTCCCATGTGGGTAGGTGCTCCCTGCAACCAGGAGCCTGGGCCCCGAAGGGCTGTGGTGTCGTGCTGTGCGTGTGGGGCGTTGACCCTCGCAGGCCGCCCCAGAGCTGCCCTGCTCCAGGCTCCAGGCTCAGGCACAGGTTCCAAGTGCCTTCCCACTCCTGCTCGGGGAGGTGGGTGGCTCCAAGGGGGGCAAAGGCAGTTCCCGGGTTCCCAGACAGCCCCTCCCCGCCACCAGCGGGATCAGACAACCCCCTCCCCCACCAGCTGACACATTTCCAACTTGGAGGCAGTTAGCAGACGGAGTTTGGACAGGACTGGCCCGGGCCCAAGACGGCCAGGGGTTTTCCTCCTCCACCCACCCTCAGCGCTGCCGCCCCCTCTTATCTGCCTGTGTCTGGCACCAGCAGGGCCGTCCTGGGCTGGGCAGGGTGGGGAGGACTGATTGTCTCAATTCCCTATTCTCCTGTAAACCCCACAGCCCACGCAGCCCCTCAGCCCCTTTCTCCAGGCTCACGGTACTGGGGTGGGGGCTGGGCTGGCTGGAGAGAGCCTGGCGGGGCGGCCAGCCCGCAGCCTGCCTCCCGTCTTGGTCTCAGGCATTGCTGCCAAGAGGGGGCCTGACTCCATCGGCCTCAGGGGCACTGGGACCCCTCTTGCTGGCTGCCTGGTGGTCCCAGGCCGCCCCCTCCAGGAAGGTCTTCAGAAGCCCCTGAAAAGAGGCTGGGGCTGGGATTTGGGCGGGGCTGGGCTAGGAGGGAAGCCCAGGGCCCTGCTGATCCTGGCAGCACCGGGGCCATTTCTGCTCAGCAGGAACTCCCTGGGGTGCTGGCTGAGCCATGCCCTGAGACCCCCACCCTGGTGCCAGCAGCCCCTGAGTGCAGGGCAGCGAGCGGGCATGTGGGCTTACCCAGCACCCACGGGGGGTGCCCAGCCAGCGCACCACACACGCCAACTGAGGCCTCCCGCCCAGGATGTCGCAGGCAGGGCTGCAGTGGCCGGGCGGGCTGTGCCTGGGGGCTGCTGCGCACATACCGCAGCAGCGGTGGGATCTCGGGGGCTGAGAGAGCAAAGCAGAGTGACAGCCCCACCCTCGCCAGCGGCAGCACTCGGGGAAGGCCACAGGCACCACCACCCAGGCCCTTTCTGCTATGGAGACCCAGCCATCCCTCTGGCACACTCTCAGGGAAACCGAGGCAGAGGCAGGCTGGCCGGTGGGGTAGTGCAGGGGAGGGCAGCCTCTGTGCTGACCTAAGGTGCCACCTAGCCAGGGCCCGCCCCATTCTGGACCGTCTGTCCCCGAGGCCCCCAGGACTGCCCTGTGTGGCTCCAGGACTGTGCTATAAGGAGACTTGAGGGACCAGGATGGGGCAGAGACGGCGGGAAGGATTTCTGGTTCCAGGATCAGCAGGGACGGGGCCCCCGTGTGTATGAGGTGCCCGTTCCCCTGCCCCACCCAAGGAGGGGACATGGAGGGGTCCAGATGGGAGGGAGAGACAGCAGCCCCCACCAGCCCTGGCGCAGGAGGAAGACATCCATCATCCGGGCCAGGCTCGCCCCCCGCCTCCCCATGCCCTGGAAAATTTCTGGGCACTGAAGACCCCTGGCCCGGGGTAAGGAGGAAGGAGGCCCACCCCGGACCCCAGGCCTGAGCTAGCTCCGGCTGCTGCCCTTCAGATCTGGAGCCCAGGCAGGCCTGGGGAGGGGCCACAAGGCTTGCCCCCAACTCTGCCTCCCAGCCCCCTGCCAGGGCCGGGGCTGGGCCTGGGGGGCTCCCCCGGACTCTCCCAGCTCCAACCTCCCTCCTGAGTGGTCCCGGCTTGGAGCACTGCACCTCCTCCTGGGAGAGCTGCCTGCGCGGAGGACAGGTGTGTGGGAGGGCTGCCCGCGGGCCTGGGGCTGCGGCTTCCATCCCGTGGGCTCCCAGCCCCAGAGGAAGGCTCCCCAGGGGCTGCCCGCTCTCCCCACGGACTCAGCCCCGCCCTCCTGCAGCACCTGGAGCTCAGAGGGCCTCCAGGGACAGGTGGCCCAGAAAGGGCCCTGCCAGGCACCCCCTAGGCCATCCCTGCCCTTCCAGACTCAGCCCAGCATATGGTGCCGTGGGAGGTGTGGGGGGGCAGGGGCTCAGCTCGAGGGGGAGATGGCAGGGCACATGCAGAAGACCCACGTCTGCCTTGGTTCTGGCACCTTCCAGAACGGGCCAGGGGTGGGAATGCCAGGCAGGGAAGGAAGGGAGTTCCAGGAGGCAGAAGGGCCTGGGCCCCCACGGGGTGCCGACTTTGCCTACATGTGAATGGTTCCTTGTGTGGGGGGAACAGACTGCAGGTGCAGGTTCCAGGTTGTCCAGGTAGACGGGGACAGCCTGAGCGGGCAGCCAGCTTGTCTGGGGGGCAGGGCTCCTACTTTCTGGGTGTGGGCATGGGGCAGGGGCTGAGGCAGCGGGGGCTGGCCCCAGGGAGGGGCCTGGGCAGAGCCGGGGGTACCGGGTTGGACTTGCTGGCTGACAGGCCCATGGGGGCGTCCCGAGTCAACCCCACGGTGAACTGGGTTACAGCTCCGTCCTCACCCCGCAGTGTGGGGTGAGTCCTGCTCCCGGGGTTCCCTTAGCAACTCCAGAGAGTCCCTGCAAAGCCACAGGCAGCCCTGTGGAAATGCCGTGCCGCGGCCCCCAGGGTCCAGGACACACTAGTGACCCATAGGCTGGGCAGCCGGGGCAGGGAGCCAGCGCCCCAGGGAAGGAGCCGCGGCCACCTGTTGGGCCCAGGAGGGCAGCAGAGACCTGCCCAGTGGGAGGGGCCGGTCCTATGCGGGGGGGTGGCAGCCCACCCTCAGCCTGGAGTGAGACGCTGTCCTGAGCCCCCTACAGGCTCGTGTCCTGGCCCTTGTGGGCAGCGTGGGGGTCTCATCTGCCCCCTGCAGCCCCGGTTGACCTTGCACAGCCTTCCTGGGGATCCCCGGGCAGGGGCTTCCCAGGCACACGTCCCCTGCCTGGCGCTGGGGACTTCTCTCCCCGCAGATGGAAGACCCCGTTCCCTGAGTCACCCTGTGAAATGAGAGCCTGCCCGCCCTCCGGGTCTCGGTTTCACTCTGAAAGGTCAGCCGCCTCTTCCTCTGCACGCAGCGGGGGTGGGGCTGTCCGAGGGCCGAGGAGCAGCCCCCAGCTCTCCGGCTGGAGCCCCCCCAAGACCCGGGGCAGGAGCAGCCGCAGACCCCAGATCTGCACGAAGACGCCGCAGGGTCAGCAGGGTCAGCTGTGTCTGCCACAGGCAGCCTTGGCTGTGCCCCTCCTGCCGCCCGTGTGGACAGCTGGGCAGGGTGGCTAAGGATGGGGCCGAGGAGGAAGGCGGGTGCCCGCCAGGCTGCCCACGCCGTGCCCTTCTATGGGCATGAGGTGGCCGGGAGGCGCACGGAGTCCGGGGCTGGAGGCAGCACGGCGGGAGGGGCCGATTCTGAGCCGGGCGCAGCTGTTGCCCGATCACCTGCTGGTCCACCCCGTGGCCCATCTCCCCGTGAAGGATGGGGCGCACACCCGGAGTGGGGCATCCTCCGACCCCTCCCAGGGGACAGGCCCCAGGGAGCCTCTCCGAGGGGCAATGTGGCCCCACGGCCCAGCCAGGCACACGCACGCTGACCCGGCCCTGCCGCAGTGGCCCCTGCTTAGCCTGTGCTCCACCCACATGCGGGTCCCCACAGCAGCACCCCTGGCACGAGCACCCAAAGGGGACTTGGCCCCGGGAAGGCCGAGGTGCAGCCGGCCTTCCCCTCCGCCCCACACGCGAGTCCCGACGCCTCTGCCATCTGTGCTAGCCCCGAGGACTTCATCATGGGCTCCGTGGGGCATCGTGGCCACCAGCTGCCAGCACGAGAGCCACCGCCAGAACCGCCTGTGCAAGACAGCCCAGTGGCTGCTCAGGCAGGGCCCGCACCGAGCCTGAGCCCCAGCGCAGAGCCTGGAGGTCACCTTCCCCCAGGCGGCCGAGCCTTTGCTCTGAGCCTCTCTGCTCGCGCGGCCAGCGTGGCTCTGGGCGCCTTCCCTCCCCTACACCCGGCAGCAGCCCCCTGTCCTGTCCTGGGTCTCCGTCCCCACCCCAGGCTCCTCCACCCCAACCGCCAACACATCCCCCTCGCCCCTCAGAGCCCTGCCTGGCCCCAAGCTCCGACCACGCCCATCTCTCCTGGGGCAGCTCGCCCTCGTGGCGTGGCTCAGCCTGAGTGCCTGCCCGGGAGGGCTCTCCCCGTGGGGGACCCTCTGCCACGACCCTAGCCCAGGCGTGGGTGCCCGTGGCTCCATGGCGCACAGCTGCCTCCTGAGAAGGCCTCCAGCCAGGCTCTGGCCGGGCAGTCTGTGGCCCCTTTGCAGACAGCCCCACACGGCCTCTGCCCCCACCCTCCTCACGCCCCCTCGACTGGCAGCGCAGGGCCTGGCACCCAGCACGGCGTCTGCTGGGATCCCGGTGGTCTCCATCACCGCAGGCTGTGGGGTCTAAGGCCCAGCAGCCCCTGTGAGCCAGGCTTGTGGGGTGGCCAGGGGCCACCTCCCCAGTCCACCTCACCTCTTCCCTTGGCCCCCTTAGCGTGTGGCCCCCACTTTTCCCCGCAGCTGTCCGGCCGTGTCCTGGGCTTAGGACCCCACCGTGGGGAGCGGGGCCCAGGAAGACCCCCAGCCACCTGTCCCACTGGGTAGCCAGTCTCCGTGGTAAGAACTGCCCTCGCGCGCACTCCGGAAGAGGCGCAGGTGCCAGGTGTCGCCGCGGACCCTTACCCCAGCAACTCCTCCTGCTCCTCAGAGCCGGGGTCGTTCGGAGCCTCCGCCATCAGCCTGCGTGCGTCTGGGCCCCACAGGGTGCTGGGCCGGTTCCGGTGTGGCTGCGCGGCTGTCGGTGCTTCCTGGGGTGGCCGGCCGGGCCCCCACCTCCCGCCGGGTTTCACTTCCCCTTCCGGCTGCAGGTTGAGGTTTGGAACCTACGGGACTCGGGCTGGGTGTTGTTTTTGAATCTGTTGCTGCAAGAGGAGAGGAAAGAACCGAAACACCAAACCACCCATCAGGAAGCGTTAAGCAAGTCTCAGGGCCTGGGGTGACAGGGCAGGGGCCAGGGCAGAGGAGGGGTCAGGCAGCTCCGCTCGGCTCTGGGGGGACCCCACGACGCTCCTCCTGGGCCCCTGCGGGCAGCGCTGGTGGCCAGGCTCACTTGTGCACGGGGGGCTCTCCCGGCAGCATCCGCGTGGAGTGTTCGGGCCTCTTCGGAGGGAGTCCCCCGAGGCCCGTCTTCTGCACGCGCTCCCAGAACCTGGCGGGACCTCCACTCAGAGCCTGGGGGCCACGGCCTTGGGCACTCCATGAAATGCTCCCGCGTCCTACACATCTGGTGTCTTCCCTGCGCTGTCCGGCGCCCTTTTCCCATTCCACGCGGCTGGGCAGCTGCCTCGTCTCTGGGGGGCTCTCCCAGCCGGCGTTGGCAGATGCAGGGCTGGATTGGGACCCTTTGCTGTCCCCTCGCTATAGGGGTGGCCAGACAGGTGCGCTGGCATCATAAGGAGAGATGGCGGCTATGGGCCCAGACCCCAAAGCCGGGGAGCTGGGGCTATGGTGTCACAGGGGCAGCCCCGGAGGTGATAGAGGCTGCTCTGGCCGAGTCCCTCTGCCCGGGGGGCGGGAAGCAGCAGGCCCCGGCGCCATCTTGCCATGCCCTGGCCAGTGGGTAGACCTGGGGAATGCAACTGGGAAGGACTTGTAGGGGTCCCCAGGCAAAGAGCAGGGGAGAGAGCCCAGGGGCAGGGAAGGCTGCAGGTCCCAGGGGTGTCTTCCATCAGGACCCTGCCACCTGGGAGGCAGCAAAGCCCACCCTGCCCTCACTCGCTGAGAGCAGTGAGCAAAGACGGAGGGAGGAGGGTCCCACCCCAGCAAGTGTGGGGCATCCTGGCCTGGGCCTCCTGCCTCCTCCTGTGTCCCCTCCCCAGGAGCCCCTCGGGGCCTGGCGGGCAGAGCAGAGGCACGGGCAAGTCTGGTGGCCCTCAGCTTGCGTCTGAGACCACCCTGGGGTCTCACCACCGGGCCAGGAGCATCCGCACCGGGGAGAGCCACGCCCCTGCACCCTCCAGCTCCAGAGGCCTCCTCGGCGATTGTCATGCCCGGGCGACCACCCTCGGGTCCTTCCTCCAGCAGGAAGAAGGTCCCGCCCTCCTGGCTGGGAAGCTCAGGGCCACGCCAGGAAGAGGGAGGCATGGGGTCCTACCCTGGCGTCCTACCCTGTCCTGAAAGTCCCAAAAGTCACTGCCCAAAGGCTGGACCAGCTGCCTCGTTTTCAGGGGACAAAGCAAAATGAAAATGCAAGACTCTCTGGTTCAAAATATAAGAATTTCAGGAGGGAAAGATGGGGCATGAAACCAAACTCGGGCCCTCCAGGCCCACGGCACTGGGTCTGCCCGGAGATAAAATCCAATCCACAGGCCTGGGGTCAAGGTGTGACCTACCCCAGGGCCCTCGGAGGGTGTGTCCCTGCCCTCTGCCTGTCCCCATCCTCCACGGCCGGGGCAGGGCCTGGGCCCCTGTTGTGGCCGGGTTGCTGCCCCAAATTTCCCGTCTTGAAGCCCTAACCCCCAGGACCTCAGAATGTGACCGTATTTGGAAACAGGGCTGTTTCAGACGGCATTGGTTAGGGGTGAGGTCATGGTGCCGGGGTGGGGGCGGGGCACAGCTGGTGTCCTTACAAAAAGAGGAAATGTGGATACGTGCACACAGGAAGGACACACATGACGATGAAGGCAGAGGTTGGGGGACCCCAGAGATGGCCAGCGAGGCCCGGTGCTGGGGAGGCCTGGGACAGGCTCTTCCTTAGGGCCTCGGAAGGAGCCAGCCCTGCCCACACGTGGCCCCCAGAGGTGTGGGGTGAACGTGTGCTGTTCATCCGCCCAGGGCGTGGCTCCTTGCTACGGCCCCACAGGACAGCAACACGGCAAACGGGCCCCAGCTCCTTCCGGGGCCCCCGAGTGGGGAGAGCCCCTCCCGGCCTCCAGGAGAGCCAGGTGTTATGGAGCAGCCCACACTCAAGGCTCTGAGGGCTCTGGGGGCCCTACGGAGGGGGTGCTGGGGGCCAGGACGCAGCTGCCCCTCCCCGGGCCCCTCCACGTCCCCGGCAGATGGCAGAGCAGTGCCCTCCCTCCGGCGCCACCTAGGGAAGTGGAGCCAGGGCGAGGCACGCGCCGGGCTCTGCCTGAGCGCCCTCCCTGGGCACTGCCTCCTCCCGCCACGCGTCCATCCTGCCGTGCAGTGCTCAGACTCCTGGCGCTGCCCCGCCTCACCCCCCGCCTCACCCCCCACCTGGGCCGAGCTCCGCTCCTGCCTGGCCCGGCCGGCGTGGGCAGTGGCAGCGTTCTGAGGGGACCATGGGCAGCCTCCACGCATCTGAGAGCGTGTGGCCCCCGCCGGGCAGCAGGTTGGCTGGGAACAGGCCGTTTGTCTGGGGAGCTGAGAGTCACCAACAGTCAGGCGCGTGACCCTTTGCTCGCCTGGTGTCGTTTGCTCCTGACACGCTAAGGGAAGTGCATGGAACACGGGCCGTGTCCTGCCCGTCATCTGTCTCCAAATCTGGCACAGGGTCCAGCAAGCAGTGCAGGGACAAGTGACCCACCGAGTCACGCAGTGAGTTAGCTGGGTGCAGAGGCCCCGGGTTCTGCCGGAGGACCGAGCCGAGGGGCCTGTGCCAGGTGGGTGGGGCCGAGGGGCCGCAGGGGGTCTCCCCGGGTGCTGCCATCTCTGGGGTCTCCGACTCCCGGCGCTGAGCGGAGGGTGGGCTGTGCCAGGTGCAGAGGTGAGGGCCGGGAGTGGGCTGGGGAGGTGGGGAGCTCTGGGAGCCCAGGGGGAGACAGAGCGGCCCCCACAGGCCAGGGGTCCAGGTCCCACCAGGGAGCCAGGCGGGGCCACCCCCGCGGAAGCAGAGCAGAGCGGAAGCAGGCTGCCGTGCTGTGGTTTGAACATCTGTTCCCCAAAATCCAGCTGTTGGCACTTCAGCCCGGCGTGATGGTGCAAACAAGCAGGGCGCTGGGAGGTGACCACATTGGAGGGCTCCGCCTCACCCCCGGGGACTGGGGACGTGACCTCCTCAACAGGCTCGAGGGACCTGCTGGGCCTCCCCGGGCTCCCACCTCTGTGCGGACACAGCAGCCGGGACCCTGGGGGGACAGAGGCCCTCGCCAGACACCGAGGCTGCACACATTGACCGTGGACTTCCAGCCTCTAGAACTGCGGGAAATAAATTTGTTCTTTATAAATTCCCAGTCTCGGGTGTTTCGTCGCGGTGGAAACCAGGCCTCTTCTGGATGCGGTGGCTCCACCCCACCCGAGGGACACGGGGCTGTCCACAGGCCAGTGAGGGCCCAGCGCCTGGAGAGGACACCCCTGAGGTCGAGGGGTGCACCTTGGTGGCCTCAAAGTCAGGATGGGCCCCCAGGGAAGGCGGTGTGGGGCCGGCGTGGCTGGGCAGGAGCAGGGTGAGGCTGGGCTTCGGAAGGGGACGGCCTGCAGGCTGCACAGGGGCTCCTGGAACGGACGCAGTATGTCCGATGTCGCCACGGCATCCTCCGGAACCTCGGCTGGAGCAGCCCCGGGGCCAAAGCCAGCCTGCAGAGGTCTGAGCAGGGCCCCAGCCGTGGCACAGAGGCAGGGTCACCACTGGCCAGGCCATCGGGCGTCAGTGGTGTGGCTCTTCCAGGGGAGCGTGATGGGCCCGGCGCTGGGCGGGGGTGGCCCCAGGAAGGGTGGGCGCAGCCCAGGCCTGCAGGGGGAGGGCGGGCGTGGTGGGAGGACCGAGGGAAGGGTGAACTGAGGGTCCCCGGCGCTGGAGAGAGACGGACGGCCTTGGGACCGCGGTGTGCTGAGTCTGTAGTTTAAACACGCACACGCTGGAGCCCTGGGCATGTGACTGTATCTGGGGATACAGCCTTCAAAGAAGTAATTAGGTTAAAACGAAGTCACCAGGGAGCGATCAGGACACGGGCACACACAGGACCTGGGACAAGGGGAGAAAGGTGACCACCTGGCAGCCAGGGAGAGAGGCCACAGGAGGAGCCCGCCCTGCGACCCTTGACCTCTGCCTTCCAGCCCCAGGATGGAGAGAACCAACCTGTTGTTGAAGTGGCCTTGTTCTCACTGCAGTCCAATTCTGAGGCTGGGGGGCTGGGTACGGGGACATCCTGGGACCCCAGGCTCCTCCTCCCTGAGCACCTGAGTCCCAGCTGGTCCTCTGTGTCCAGCTGGCAGGGGGAGAGGCAGACCACGAGGACGGCAGGGGGGTTGCGGGGCCAGGCCTGAGTGCACAGATGCACACGTCTGTGCACCTGTCTGCCAGGTGTGTGCCCCAGTGCCAAAGGAAGCAGCGTGAGAGCGGCCTAGGAGACCCGCAGTGCGGGGGAGCAAAGCCGGGTGCTGTTGCAAACAGAGTCCCGGGCAGGAGGCGCTGGCAGCGGCACATGGGGCTGCACGGGCCCCGCACAGGGGCTGCTCCTGCTGGAATCACTCCCGTGGGCGCACAGAGGCTTGGTGGGTTTGCCACGGGGGGCAAGGCCCTGGGGTGGTGCACGCTCCCTGCACGCGACCCGGTGCTGCTCAGCCTGCCCCCCACGGGCCACGGGCTGCCGGCAAGCTGGGGATCCGGCCTGGGCCCTGCCACGAGAGCAGAGAGCATGAGGAAGAGAAGAACACCAATGGGGCCGGGACAGAGACGCGGGTCGGACAGATGCCAGGGGAGGGCCGAGCTCGATGTTCGACGTTCGGGCGCCTCCCACGCAGGGTGAGAGGTTGGCAAGTGGAGGGCAGAGGGAGCCACAGATTCTGGGACAAGTGAGGGCACTTGGGGGACAAAGGGGCCGTGTGGGAAGACGCTCAGTCTGGAAGTTTCCCCGAGGAGAGGACAGGCCAAGGGTACAGCGGTGGGGTCAGAGAGCCTGGGTATATCGTTCCGGCTTCTTGGTGGGGTCAGAGTGACCTGCGTGGAGGCCAGGAGGACGCGGGCCAGGGGTGTGGGCCACTCTGGGAGGAGGGGTCCTGTTGTTGGGTTCACCCGATGACCTCTGGTTTGAGGTGGGGGAGCCCGTGTTGTTTGGGGTGTGAGGGGAGAGATTTGGGGGCCTGGTGGAGGGGGCACCGGGTGGCAGGACCGGGCTGATGCCTGTCTGCCCAGCCTGGCTCTTTCCCGGCGCTCAGCAGCCGGCTGGGGCCGCTCGTGAGCCCAGCCCGAGGGCCCAGACAGTCCCACGGAGCCGGGCGGGGTGGGGCCAGGCTGATGGCAGAAGCCCAGGGGTACAGGCAGGGCCCCAGAGGGGCATAAGGTCCCAGGTGGGTGACAGGTCAGGGAGCAGCTGCCCTTCCGAGGGCGGGCTCTCCCGGGGCCCTGGTGGGACCGGCTCACACAGAGTCAGGGCAGGGGCGTCGGCGCTGAGAGACGAGGGCCGTGACAGAGACCAGGACGGCTCAGCCCCCGCGGCCACCTGTGGTCATGCAGGGGCCAAGGTGCTTGTGGGAGGGCAGGACACGGCCCTGGGAGTGAGAAGGGCGCACGCGGTGAGTGGTGGCAGAGCACGCAGGCCCTGTCCTCGCCCTGCACACCAGGCCGGACTCCGCGGTGCTTCCCTACCCGTGGCGGGTGGGGGTGGGCAGCAAACCAACGAACAGACCAGCCAGTGGCAATGCCAGGACATAACGGGAGAGCCACCGAGACGGTGGCTCGTGAGGGACGAGGGGCTCTCGCAAGGCCTCCCAGGGGAGGGGACTGCCTTGGCCCCTGAAGGGTGAGCAGGGGGCCGCCGCGTGGGCAGCCTGGAGGACTTTGGCGGCCTGGGGCTGACTTCCGGTGGCTGGGTGGTCCGGGGGCCAGTGGGCCCTGCTCTGGTGGTCCGGTGGGGGAGCAGCCCACGCCCTGGCCCTCCCACGGCCACCGGGCTGGAGCGGAGCTGGGGCTCCGGGGCTGCTGGCGAGAAGGGGAGGCGGGAGGAAGGGTGAGCGGGGGCTGCTGAGGGGCAGACAGCGACCGGCCAAGGCGGGTCTGGGTGCAGACAGAGCGGGCGCTTGGGGATCCAAGAGGACCAGAGCTGGACAGGCACCGAGTGAGGCTCGGTCCCCTGGGGCCCCACTCCCGCGGCTGGGTGGAGGTGGGCAGGCCTGCCCCGCACCCGCCCGCCAGGATCCGGGCGGCAGAGTGGCGTCTCTGCGACCTCTGGAGCTGCCCCGGGGCCAGCCCCCCCGACGCTGCAGGGGCGCCCGCCGCCCACCCTGGTCTCCCCCACGCTCCTGGCGCCTTTCTGCCCTGTCAGCCCCTGACATCCTCCCCGGCAGCTTCTGTTGTTTTTTCACGTCATCTATTTTTGCTTAAGAATTTTATTGTTTTAACATTGGGAGAAAAGTTTAACTTTGGGGGAAATGATTTCAAGCTTACAGAAAAGTTTCAAGAATAGGAATAGTATGGCGTCCGCGGCACGCGCCTCGCCCCGCGGGCAGCCACCTCAAGGCTCGCCCTGTCTCTCTGTCTCTCTTTGTCTCTGTCTCTCTGTCTCTTCCCTCTCCCCTCCTCCCTCCTTCCCTCGCAGCCTTCATGGTCTGTTTCCTAAAGACGCAGCTGCCCTCCTGCCCAAGGCCACACGTCAACTTCAGCACGTCAGCCTCCAAACGCTTTTATCTAATCTACCAGTCCCTGTCCTTGAGGCTGCTCCCATTACTTTATTTATTACTTTATTTTTGTTCTGACCACTCATGCACTTTCCGGCATAACAAGACGTGTCAAGGGCTCTCCTAGTGCCCCCACCCCCGCCCGCCATCCGTGCTGTCCCAGGAGCCCTGCTCCCCCCCAGAGGAGACGGGCCGGTGGGCGCAGGTGGGCGCCGGTGAGCCCCTCCCTGCTGGGGTCTCCGCTTCTCAGAGCGGGCAGCACTGCTGCGCCCAGCCCCCGCCTCGCCCCAGCCCCAACCCGGGTCTCCAGCAGCCACAAAAGAGCCCCCAAGAGTTTCTTCCATGTCCTCCCTCCTCAGCCACCACGTCTGCCCTTCCCCAGCCCCCTCTGCCACAGCCGGGACAGGTGACCTGGGGCTTGGTTGCTCCCCGGCCAGCTCTGCAAGGTCCACAGGGTACCCACACCCCTGCGGGCACCTGCCCCTTGCAGGGCCTGCTCAGGCTCCCTGTCCCCTCAGCCACCAAGGCCTGGGACCTGCCGTCCAGTATCTCCCCCCACTGTGACCACGCTTCCACCCCATCCCCTCTCCAGCCATCCCCTCTCCAGCCGCCTGCCTGGCTCCACCCTGCTGGGCCTTTCTAGAATGCAGAGCTGGCCAGGGCGCCCCGTGCTGGGCACTGGCTGCCCCATCAGGAAGTGGCTGTCCAGCCCTCACTGCCTCTTTTGCTTCATTCATTCATTCACCGGAAGAGGCGACAAAGCCCCAGACCTCCACTCCCGAGCCTGAGAGCTGTGACCCTCCCCCACACCTGCCTCTGCCCATTCCGTCCCTGCCACCCCAGAACCACAGTCTGGATTCTGCGGTGACATTTCTTTGCTTGAAAAAAACAAAAGGCAGCTTTCCCCCGGCCTGGGTCTGGCTAACCCTGGCAGAGCGGAGCCAGGCCTGGCGTCCCTGCCCGCCCACCTCTGCTGCCCTCGTGCCCCCGGGTTAGAGTCCGGTCCCTGTCCTGGTGGGCACGGTCCCTGGAGAGCCGCCGGTTCTCCTCGCTGGGCCCACAGCGAGGTCCCCTGCTGCTGGCTGGCACTCAGGCCAAACCACGGGCTGCTCCTTGATGGCACCATCCATGCCGCCGGCTCAGCTCTGCACGGGACGCAGCCAGGCCTGGAGCATGCCCGTCCCTCGCACTCCAGCTCCCTGGACCCTCAGTACCCGACCCAGGCCAGTCGTGGGCCCCACTTCCCCGTGTCTCCCCAGCCCTGCCCCGCGCACGCGGCCAGGCCTTCCCTGCGGCAGCCGGAGCAGGCAGCCGGGCACATGGCAGAAAGGCCAGTCGGGGGGCTCCAGCTGCAGACCCCCGAGCTGTGGGAAGGAGCAGGCTGGATCCAGAGCGGGGGGGCCTCGGCACACGGTGAAGGCCGTGCTGAGCACCGGAGGCCATCAGTCCCTGCAGGCAGCCCAAGGCTGAACTGCAGCTGCTCTTCCTGCCTCTGGCCCCGAAGATCAATCGCTGGGACCTCCGGAGAGCAAGGACAGTGCTGGCGGCTTCCCCGCCACAGATCTGAGCCACGCAGCCTTGGCGGCCCCTGCGTCATCCTTCACGGAGGGGCCGATAGCCCGGCCTTGCTGTGACAGGCTTCATCCGGGCCTGCTGGGACAGGTCTTTGATGGTGCAGTGAGGCTGGGGTCTTGGGCCGACCAGAAATGAAACTCATAGACCCCACAGGGCCCAGTTTGGGGCCAGGTTGGGCCTGGCACCAGTCCTGCCTGGGAACATGAACCCCAGCCACTGCCCGGTGGGCACAGATGCCCCTGGGAGGACCCCTGTGGGCCCCATGGGGGGTCTGGGGTCTGAGGCCGCTGGGAGGTCTGGAGTCTGGCTCTGAGGCCAAGGGCCTGAGCCTGCCCAGTGCTCTGCGTCCCCACTGTGGTGGCAGTGAGGACTGGAGGCGTGCCAGCCCCAAGCTCCATGCTGGCCCCCAGCCTGGCACTGCCAGCCAGGCCCTTCCCCGACTTGGGCCTCAGTGCCCAGGGCAGGGGCAGATGTGGAAATGCCAGGTGACCCAGGGTGCAGGGGAGCCCGGGAGTGGCACATGGCACCGCAGCCTGGGACTGTGCAGCCAGCTGGGCTCCGACTTCCAGCCTCAGGCTGGGTTTCTGTGGAGGGGCAGCCTGGCAGGAGCAGGGGCTGGACTTGTGTCCCACGGCGCGGGTCTCTCTGGACCCCTGTGCAGGGGGAGCAAGGAGCTCGTCTCGGGGGGCCGTCCCTCAGGCCTGACCAGCCCAGCGCCGTCTGCCTCCCGGGCCTGCGGTGCTGGGTGCGTGGGCCCAGGTGACCCTGGGGCAGCTGGGGCAGCTGGGGCAGCTGGGCCTGACCCCTGACATAGCAGCCACTGTGGGGCTTCCTGGGCTCCCCTCAGTCCCCAGCCCCAGGCCCCCCCCCCGGCTCCCCAGCTGCTGACCACGCCGCCGGCTGCGAGCCCAGAGCGTGGCAGCGGGGAGGTGGCCTGGGAGGCACTGGCAGAACCAGACCAGTCACAGGGGTTCGAATCTTTATTGACAGTGGGGGGGCCGGGCCTCCCCCTCCCCGCCTGTTCTGCGGGGGGCACGGGGCGCGGGGCGCGGGGCGGATGGCCTAGGACTCGGTCTCGAACATCTTCTTCCTGCCCTCCATGCCGGACTTCTCCTCGATGTTCTTCCTCCAGTCACCCACGTCGCGCAGGTCCCGCTCCTGGGGGCCGCAGAGGGCTCAGCCCACCCACGCCACACCCCGGGGCCGGCCCCCCGCAGCCTCAGTGTCCCCCAGACACGGGCCACGGAGTCCCCCCACCAACCCGCCGGGCCATGGGGGCACGGGGTCCTGCCGCGGGCGCACCTTCTCCGTGTCCTCCTTCTTGACCTGCTTCAGGTTGGCCCGTAGGTCCATGCACACCTTGTGCTTGGAGCCCAGCAGGGCCTTGAGCATGGCGTCCGCGGACATGCGCACCCTCCGCAGCGGCGGCCGCTTGAACTTGCCCCGCAGGTCGAACAGCTTCTGGTTCATGTCCTCCAGCTGCAGGGGGGAAGCCGTGGGCACCCGGCTCTGGGCCCTCACCTCCTCCCCACGCCCCTCACCTCCTCCTCCCCACGCCCCTCACCTCCTCCTCCCCACGCCCCTCACCTCCTCCTCCCCACGCCCCTCACCTCCTCCCCACGCCCCTCACCTCCTCCTCCCCACGCCCCTCACCTCCTCCCCACGCCCCTCACCTCCTCCCCACGCCCCTCACCTCCTCCTCACGCCCTCACCTCCTCCCCATGCCCCCCACCTCCTCCTCCCCACGCCCCTCACCTCCTCCTCCCCACGCCCCTCACCTCCTCCTCCCCACGCCCCTCACCTCCTCCCCACACCCTCACCTCCTCCTCACACCCTCACCTCCTCCTCCCCACGCCCTCACCTCCTCCTCCCCACGCCCCTCACCTCCTCCTCCCCACACCCTCACCTCCTCCCCACACCCTCACCTCCTCCTCCCCACGCCCCCCACCTCCTCCTCCCCACGCCCCTCACCTCCTCCTCCCCACGCCCCTCACCTCCTCCTCCCCACACCCTCACCTCCTCCCCACACCCTCACCTCCTCCTCCCCACGCCCTCACCTCCTCCCCACGCCCTCACCTCCTCCTCCCCACGCCCTCACCTCCTCCTCCCCACGCCCTCACCTCCTCCTCCCCACGCCCTCACCTCCTTGCCGCTCTTCTGCACTTTCACCTCCATGTCGTACTTCTCCTCCTCGGCTGCATCGATCTTGGCGTGCAGCTGTTTGCAGAGCTCCTGGGGGCGGGCACAGTGGGTGGGCGGCTGTCCCCACACCGGACAGCCACGGTCGCCCACCCTGCCCTGACCCCGGCATGCCTCTCGCCAAGTGGGGAGACAGCAGCAGCAGGCCGGGCTGCGGAGTGGCGGGGTGGGTGTACCTGCACCTCGGCCATGGAGCCGGGGATGTGCAGCGGGGGGCAGTGCTCCGACAGGTAGTTCTGCTTCTCTGCCTCGCGGCGGCCCTCCTCCTTCTCCAGCTCCGTGGCTGCAATCTGCAGCATCACGCTCTGCGGGGCGAGGGTGGTGAGGGGCCGCGCCGCCCCTGCAGACCCGCCCGCAGCCCCCGGAGCCCACGCCTACCTTCAGGTGCTGTCTCCGGGCCGTGATGGCCCTGTTGCGCTTCTGCAGGGCGGGGAGAGGGCAGAGTCAGGGCCCGGCCTGGACGCCGCCCGCCCCGCACCCTCCATGCCCCCACAGGCCGGGCCCCTGCCCGCCAGGCCTCGCTGCAGACACGGTGCTTCCTGGTGGGTGGCACTTTGCCCAGGTGACGCAGTGAGGTGAAAGGACTGAGTCTGGGGCCACAGGGGCAGTGGGTGGGGACTGTGGGGTGAGGGCTGGGGACGCAGAAATCAGAAAGAAGAAGCCACTCGCTGTGACCAGGCCCCAGACGGCCACTTCCTCTTTCAGCCTGTCTTGGCAGACGGGTGGGACACTTTCATGGTGGGGGCTGGGCCATCTTTTCTGGGCCTCAGGGCTTTGAGGCTCTGACCTCTGACCTACGCATCCCCACTCTGTCTCCTGCCCCCCAAGCAGGTACTCACCTCATCACTGTCCCGGGAGGGAGGACAGGGCAGGGGGGAGAGAGAAGAGAGAGGTAAGCGCCATGGCCGAGGGACAGATGGGCTGTGTGGGGGGCTGCTGGGGGAGGGGCCGCGGGGACCCCGCCAGGGACCACTTACTCTCCCATCCTGAGGTCCTGAGCTGAGAGCCTGCGGGGAGAAAGGCAGAGGCGTCGGGCGCTGGGCGTGGATGCCACCCCGGGTGGCGAGAGGGCAACCAGCCCTGCCCTGCCCCCACCTCCGACCTCCTCAAGGGCACTCGATGTCTTGGAATTCCCCGGGGTGAGAAGTAAGAGGAGAAAGTGTTCCCAAAATGTCCCAGGCGGGGCCTGAGGAGCTGCAGCTGTCCCCAGGGGAGGGAGGGACCGGCCAGGGCAGGTGGCCGCAGCGACGCTGTTATTTTTATCTCTGCTCCTTTGGCTTCGGGCCTAAGTCCAGTAAGAACATCACTCCCCAGTTTGGCCTGGGGGCTCAGGTCCTAGGGTTGCTCGGCCCGAAAACTCCTTCCAGGGTCCCCAAAGGTGAGGCCTGGCCGTAAGGTGCTCGCCAGGACCCTGTGCCCCCAGCCGCCCCTGCGCCCACTTTTCTCTCCAGCCCAAAGAGGCCCCCAGAGAGGGCTCTGGCAGCAGCCCCCAGGCCCCCAGACCCCTTGCTGTGGGAAGCCCCCTGCGAGCGAGTGGAGCACAGCCCGTCCCCGGCCTCGGCGGCCGGGCTGGCCTCACCTAGAGCCCGGGCGGCAGTGCTGGGCGCAGGGTCGGTCGGCAGAGGCGAGATGGCCGGGTGGGCCCAGGGAGGGGTATAAATGGCCTCCCCCAGGCTGGGCCCCTGCTCAGAAAGGGCATGGAGCCCTCCTCAGACCAATGGGGGCACAGACAGCCGAGAGGCCTCCCCACCTGCCCGGCCGCGTGCCGCCGTCCAGGCCAAGAAGTCTTGGGGGGGGCGCGGTTGGGTTGCTCTATTTAGAGACCGGTGACGCGTCCGAGATGCCTCCCTGGTCCTTGCAAGGAGCCCGAGGACAGCTGTGAGGCTCCGGTCCTGGCCCCAAGGAGGCTCACGGCTCGGGGCTCAGAGGTCACTCCTCGAGGCCCGTCCAAGTTGGTGTCCAGCCTGTCTCCTGCCTTGGCTACCGAGCCTCGCTGTCCCTGGGCACGGCAGCAGGCTCTCCCTGCTGGGCCCTGCTATCGACTGTCCTCCTGTCAGCAAGCCCCTCTCGGGTCAGGCCCAGACCCCCCAAACACGGCCTCCCCGGCCTGCACAGCGTGAACCTGTCTTCCCCCACCCCTGGGAGCAGGATCGGGGGTGGGGCCGGCCTGCCCCGAGACCCCTCACCTGGGCAGCTCGGACACACGTCCTCGCACCCAGGGACAGCGGCACCGCCGGCCCGGGAACCTCGCTCTGACCCGCTGGGGCTCGGGCGCCTGGCTGCCAGGGCGGGCCCACCCCCACGGGTGCCCACCCTGGAGAGGCATCGGGCTGTGACTTGGCGCCTTCTCCCGGGGCTCTTGGCCCCAGCCCTGCCTGCTCCGAGGCCATGGGGCAGATCAGAGGAGACACGCGGTGCGGGAGCCCAGATGTGTGGGGACGGGGAGGCACATCCGGCCAGGGCTGCACCCCCCAAGGCCCTGAGCCGCTTCCGAAGGTGTGCAGTGCCCCCTGCTGTCCACACAGGGGAGGCCCCGCAGTGGCATCCGAAGCTGCTAGGGTCCCTCCCCCACACTGTGCCCTGCTGCAGCCCACCTCCCGCCTCTCCCGTGGGGGCCGGAGGGGTTAGGACTCCTGCGGGGTCCCCCTCCACCCAGGGGCCAGCACCGGTCAGACACCGGGTAACCTGGGTCTGGACAGGGGCTGTCATGCGGAGGACGGAGCCCCGGCCCTGCCACCATGTCCCCACGGGGCTGGAGCGGGACACGCACGGCAGGAGAAGGCGTTTATTGCAGCGGGTTCCCCAGGGCAGCATGGACAGCGCCCACGGCTCAGCCTGGGGAGACTGAGGCACAGGGTGCTTTCAGGAGTGAAGCAAGGGCAGGCGCGGGCGGGGCTGCGGGGCCAGCACAGTCCACCTCCCTGGCGGGCTGCAGGCGGTGCCATTGGGCCACGGGCCGCCGGGCGTGGGCCAGCATGTCTGCCCAGTGCTGCAGGGGCTGGCCCGAGGCGCGGGCACCGAGCAGCACCTTGCCCACGGGCTCGGCCCAGAGCTGCGGGCCGAGGGCCCAGATGGTCAGCACCAGGTGCATGCTCTGGGCAGGGGCAGGCGGGCAGGCCGGGCGGGAGAGGAAGGCTGTGGTCAGTTCGGGCCGACAGGGCCCCCCCCGCTGCCCTGCTCCCAGTGCCCACCTGGACCTGGCTGACGGGCAGGAGGAAGGTGAAGGCCTCGTTGAAGTAGGGGCTGGCAGAGCCCTTCCTGGCAGACGTCCTCCTCTTCTTCCACTTCCTCTGCTCCAACATGAGCTGGACCTTCACATAGGGCTCTGGGCAGGTGAGGCGGGACGGAGGATGTTCCAGGCCCGAGGGCCGAGCAGGGGCCCTGGCCCTCTGTCCCCCGGCTGGGCAGGGGCGGGTCTCACCTGTCAGCCCCGGACGCAGGCCCCGGGCCTCCAGCACCACCACGGACAGCCGGCCGGCGCCGGGCACGTACTGCAGAGGCAGGCACAGCTCCCCCAGAGGCTCGGGCTGCGGGCGGCAGGGGGGGCTCAGCCCAGCAGGGGCCGTGTCTGCCAAGCGGGACGTCAGGCCTCGGCCTCCCCGGTGGCACGTGGGGCAGGGTCCCTGCGGGCCCCACCTCAGGGCTGCAGGCTGGGCTGGGCCTGGCAGTCAGCAGCTCACCTCGGTGGTGCCGGGCGGGCCCAGCTGGTACCAGCGCTCCAGGACGTGCTGCAGGTCCACGGCGCCTAGGGGCAGGCTGAGCGCGCCCAGGGGCTGGTGCCCAGAGAAGCGCTTGAAGTCCAGCAGCTGCACCTGCAGGGTGGCCCCGGGCAGCTCTACCTGAGGGCAGCGTGTGAGCCGGGCGCACGCCTCGGCCCCGGCCCTGCCAGCAGCCCAGCCCAGACTCACGTGGAAGCAGCAGGTTTCATTGAACATGGGGCAGAGGACGCCTCGGTGCACTTTCGTCTCGTGCCAGCGCCCAGCCTGGGTGGAGATGCTGCACGGGCATAGGGGTCTGCCGTGCCCGCCGCCTTCAGGTCAGCCGCCTGCTTCAGGCACACCCTGATCTGGGAGCCAGTGGGTGGGCTCAGACCAGGGGCTCTTCCCCGGCAGCCCCCCGACACCCAGGGCACAGCACTTGCCCTTCACCGGTCACCCCTCCGGAAACCCGAGGAACCGCTGGGCCTGCGCGGTGGGCCCCTCACCTCCTGGCCTCCACAGTCGTACTCCAGAGACAGCTGTAGGTGCCCCCACTGCTGGGGCTCCCCGGGACTGGACCCCAGGTCATCCACATCCGGCTGCACCTGGGGTGGGTGGGGACATGGGTGACAGGTGCTGCTGGCTCCATGTCCCCTTCAGAGCCTGGGTTGGCAGCTCCATGAAGTGCCAGGCCACCAAAGGGCTCACAGCCTCAGCTTAGCTCTGTGAGACCGGCCAGATCTGCCCCAAGCATGGTGTCTCTTATACCACTACTTCTCAAGAACCTGCTGTGGCTCCCCACGGACAAACCTCTGTGTCTTTGCTGCCTCCCCTCCCCCTGCCTGCTTCCCCTGCCAGGAAGGCCCCTCCTGTGCCTGCCTCTGGGGAGGTCTGGCTGCCCCTGGGCTGAGCTCGCCCCGACCACCCTAAGCTGCCCTGAGCTCCCGAGTCTGGGCCTTGAGCTGCCCGCAAGCTCGGCCCTGGAGGCGCCTGTGCCTGCTCCTCACCGGGTGGGGCCCAGGCCCACGGCCTCCTTGTCTCTGGGCTCCTTCCTGCGGCGGGGGCGGCAGATGGCACAGAGGAGGCAGGAGGCAATGAGGACGGCAGCAGCAAGAGTGACGATAGCCAGTGCCCAGTGGGGCCCTGGGGACAGGGGCTGAGATGCATCTGTGGATGGAGCCCCTGCTTGGCCGTGCCCCCCTGGCTCCCCAGGGGTCCCGAAACTCACAGGGTGTCCTGGCAACTAGGTCCGGAATGAGCCCAGGCACCCCCGTGGTGCCAGCTGGGGCCAGGGTGCTGTGGGCGTCTGGTGGGCGCCCCATCTTCCCCTGCTGGCTTGGAGGAGATGGCCAGGGAGGCTGGGTCACCTGAGGGGACGACCCCAGGGTCCTGCCCGCTGCCCCATCTGCCGGGCAGGAGGCAGCCTGGGGTGGCCAGGGGTGGCCGGGGTGCACATTCAGAGTGGCAGGAAGCCGGCGGGAGGAGGCACCAGGCCTGGGCCGAAGCAGCAGCCCAGCAGCCAGGCCCTCGCTGCACGCGGAGCACCCCTCCCTCGTTGCGGGAAGCCCCCTTCTTCAGGAAGCCCCTCCCTCCCTGCCCCTCTCTCCTGGGGCAGGGACCTGGGGGTCCCACCTCATCGCTGGGGGTCTCCTCTCATTGGGGTTCCATCACATCACATCCCCGCCACACCCCAGGCCCACCACCGTTAGCCGCACAGGTGCAGCGTGTTCGCGGAGGGCCCAGCCCAGGCACCGCGTGGGAGCGTGAGGCTGGGCTCTGTGGGGGTGGGGGGTGCGCAGGTGGGGCGGCTACGGCTACGGGGCCGGGTGGCAGCGCCTCTAAGCAAGCCCAGGCCCAGCTGAAGATACGTTCCTGGCCGGGGCGCAAGGTCAGCAGCACCTGGGTACCAGGGCCAGGTGGGGGCAGGCAGGGCAGGGTAGAGCCAGGAGCACCCAGAACATTCCTCCAGACTGACTCAGGGCCGCCCAGACTTGCTACCTGCCTGCTGGGCCACCCTTTGACATACAGGCGGGGAGAGGGCGGGAGACTCACACCCTTCCTTCCTGGGTCCTGGGACAGGAGCTCACCTGGCCGGGCTGGCTCCTCCCACCCGCAGGCTGGAGGCCAGGTGCCTACCGGGGCTGGTGCCACACGGGGCGCACGGACCCTCTTCTCTGCCTCCTACTCCAGGAGTAGCGGCCAGGAGTCCCCATTCCTCCAACTGGGGGTCTCCCCGCTCTGCCCCCGAGAACCTGCGATCCTTCTTGCCACGTCTGGGGTCTTGGGAGCCCAGACCAGGGCCACATCCCCTCACCCCCGAGCCCCCAGTGTGGGGCAGAGCACGGAGAGAGAGAAAGGGACCCCTCCCCCACACAGCATCACTGCCCCTCACCCCCGTGGGCGGGGGAGGCAGCTGCAGCCCCAGAGCCAACCCATCCCCAGGGCTCAGCGGAGGGGGGCTGCAGCGCAGGGGGGGAGGGGGCTGCAGCGCAGGGGGGAGGGGGTGCCCAGGTCCCAGCAAACCTGCAGACCAGCCCGCCCACCCCGCGAGGGGCACCGTGCACGTTGTGCCGAGGTAGCACGGCAGTCCCTGTTCGTGGTAAGCAGACCGAGCCTGGCAGCCCCGTGATGGGGCTCCTGAGGCCGCATGGCCAGGAGCCCAGCCTGTCCCCGGGGCAGACGGGCCAGGCCTGGCGGTGCCACAGGTACAAAAGGGATGCGGAGGGCAGAGCCGGCTACCCAGGCTGCAGCCTGTGTGCAGGGCCCCCGCTCAGAGGCTGCGCACTGTCATTCTGCACGGGGCCCCGCAAATCACGTAGCTGCTCCTGGTCAGGGGCCCCCTTGGGTGAGACCCCTGCAGAGGGAGGGTGGGTGTCAGCAAAGCTGGATGCCCCAGGCAGCCCCTGCCCACTGGGGACGCTCCCAGGGGGCTGGCACCCCACCGTGGCTGGCAGAGCGCCCCTCGTGGCGGGTGACAGAACAGGCCGGTGGGACCTCTGAAGGTCCCGCAGGGTCCCTGGGGCCAGATTCAAACAGGCCACGGCTCCCCCCATGGGATTTAAAGTCAGCTTTTCCTTTCTGAAATGCCAGAGCCTGCCTGTGTCCTGGGACTAAGTAGCTTCATTCGAGATTTTTATGGTCGAGAACTCGGGGTCAGTTTTCCATGCAGAAGCTCCGTCTGTGTGTGTGCAAGCGTGCCTGTGCGTGTGCAAGCAAGCGTGCTGTGCCCTCCGCTCCTGCAGGCTAACAGGGCAGGGAGGAGAGGGGACCGCTGCGCGGCACTGCCGGTCAGTGGGACTCCTGAGCCAGCCTGGTGGGCAGTCCCCAGGGGACCACGGGGGCCTTGGAAGCTGGTCCTGGAGGGTCCCAGGACCTTGGGGACGCTGGACGCTGGCCCTGGGAATGCCAGGCCTGGGGAGGTGCCGGTGCCTCAGGACTTCCAGGTAAAGCTCGGCAGGCATGCGGCCACCAGGTGGCGCCATCTGCTCCGCGGGACTTACCAGCAGGTGAGTCCCGCCTCCAGCCTGCGGTTCGGGGAGGGTGCCGGGAGGGTGCCGGGAGGGTGCCCTGGTGACCCGGGCAGAGCAGACACCGAGACACAGCACTCAGGCCCGGAGAGGCTCTGGATTCCTGCCCACCCCAGGGGCGCTCAGCCCTCCTGCCCGGACAGCCTCGGCAGCTGCCACCCCTGGGGAAGCAGGCAGTCCCTCCTGCTGTCTAGCTTTGGTTGTGTCTCCCGTGGCCGTGCTGGGAAACCCGCTTGAGGGGTTAGCACTGTTGTCTCCCAGGGAAAGGAGACAGCGTCCTTGCTGACTCATGCCCCCGGCCAGCCACCCTGCGGCTTCTCAAATCCAGTTACCTCTCCCCTCCCGGCAGGGCGGCCGGGCCACAGGCAAGCTTTGCTCCAGCCGTTCCTCCCACCTAGAATGTCCCTCTGTGTCCCCAGCCTGCTCGCCCTTCAAGACCTGTGTGAGCCCCACCTTCTCCAGGGGCCCCCCTCATCCAAGCCCCATGCCTGCTGTGACACGTGTGCCGAATTCCAGCCTGGTTAACCCCCCAGTCCGAGCCCAGCTCCCCCCCTCGGGCTTCCTGGAGCCCACGCCTGGCACGTCTCGCGGGCTGGGGGCTCGCTCCCTCCTCGTCCGTCTCCCCGGGATTCTCCGTGCTTCAATGGGAGCGAGTTTCCGTGGCCCCTCCCTCTGGAAAAGCAAGGCTCCCCCAAGGATTTGGGGTGCAGCACGCTCACCTGATGCCCACACTGGGTGTGGCCACCACCAGGCCCTCCTCTCAGACCCTGGAGCCCAGAGGACAGCTCTGCCTCTGGGGACTGGGACGTTCTCCGTGGGGCCGGGGTGTGGGGGCGGGGCTTCGGGGAGCCCCACCTCGGGCGGAACCGCAGGCCCTCGAGGGCAGGGCACTCCCCTGGCAAAGAAGTTCCCCCGAGGGCCAGGGCTGGTGTCCGGCTCGGCCCACCTCCAGGGTTCTCTCGGGTGGGGGTGTCTTCGCCCTACTGAGCTCTGTAAGGAGAGGGTGGGCCCTTTCGGGCCGGCCTTTGTTGTGTGGGCGGCCAGACTGGCCAGGGTTTGAGTGGGTCGGGCACCCCTGGGAGGGTTTGGAGGACAGCAGCTTCCGGGGCTGCTGGCTCCAGCGCAACCCAGCACGAGCAGGAGGGACCGAGTGGCCGCTGCAGGCAGCTGCTGGCCCGACCTGCCCCAGAGGCGCTGGGGGCTCTCGCGGGGCCCACCTCTGCTCGCAGGGCACAGAGAACCTCCTCAGGCCCTCACACCTGGGCCTTGGCCTCCTGCTGGGCTGACCCGTCCCTCAGTGCTCATCCGGCGGCCCGGAAGTCCTCACTGCAGTCTCACTTCAGCGTCTCTTGCTTTAACTGGACCCGGAGCAGGGCCTGTAATCGTAGCTCCCTCGCGCTGCTCTGGCCAGTCACTCTGGTCCAATCGCCCTGGTCAAGTCCCTCCTCTGGGCCTGATTCCGAGCAGCCTTTCCGTGCCAGGGTGTCCCCTAACCCCTTATCTGCACCGGTTGGTCAGACGTGGGCTGGTTAATGCTTAACAGGAGAACCTGTCCCACCAGGGCCCGGCCACAGGGCTGGCCAGGCAGGACTGCCGGGAGACACAGCCCAGGCACCAGGATGTCTTCGTGCCCAGCAGGGGACAAGTGGGCATGCATGTGCATGTGTGTGCCGTGCTGGTCACCAAGGGCTCCTTCCGGTGTGTTCCATGGGCAGGACCTGCCCTGGCACAGTCTGGGGGCAACAGAGGGAGGGTGGCGGGGGGCTGCCAGGGCGTGTAGGCGAGCAGGAACACGTGGTGGGGGCTCTGTGCCCCGTGCGCTCTCCCCGCGGCTGTGTGGGGCTTTGTGCCTCCCCGGGACGTGGGCGTCTCCATGGCGAGACGGTGTCTGAGGTTCCCGGGCAGGAAGGAGAAAACCAAACAGAGCTGGCAGCCCGAGGCCAGCCGCTTGGGCCCCAAGACGGCGGCTTGGCAGCCGCCACCCCCACAGAGACCCTGGTGGGGCCCCTGGACGGGGAAGCTTCCTCTGAGGCCGCCCGGGGCATGTTTGAGGTTGGACCGCGCGGCAAACGCCGGCTCGGGGAGCCGTGAGCTGCTGGCACACACGGGAGACGTGCGGGGTCACCATGTGCTCTCCCCGCCCCCGCTGACCTGGCCGCTGCACCCGCCCGGTGGCAGCGTCCTTGCCCCACGCCCAGAGCACCTGAGCAGCCTCCTCCCCACACGCCAAGCCTGGGAGTCCGCTCCCCTTAGTCTGCATCCTGGGGCTCCGTTCTGTCGTCACCAGGGTGCCTGGACACCCACACCCCACTTGTTGGACCCTCTGAGCCCCCCGACATGTCGCACGCAGGCCGCGTTCCCTGTCCCTGCGGCATCTCCAGGCGTCTCACCCTGTGTCTTTCGTTCCTGTCACCCACCCTGCGCTGCCCAGGCAACCGGGGCTCTGCGCTGGGCCCCCACCCCGCTCATCCAATGTCTGGATCCCTCACCCCGTTTGTCCAAGTGTGTGAGTCCCTGAACCCGACTAGTCTGAGCATCTGGGTGACTGCACCCCACTAGCCTGAGTCTCCGGTCCTGTACCCACCGTCACCTTAGGGTCTCCAGCCTGGGTACCCTCCATCCTCTGAGCGCTTGCAGACTGTTTTTGGGGCTCTGGGTCCTGCACCCCATTGCTCGGAGGATCCGGGTGGCTTCTATCCTAGCTTGGCATTGCTGTAGCCCGAACTCAACTCACGGGAATGCCCGGATGGTGGAGAAACTGGGCACGTGGTGCCCCCCCCGTATGAGTACCGGGGTGACACGGACCCGGGCACCCAGGATCGGAATCCCTGGCCCTGCGGGACTCGGTGGCTCCTGTCCTGCTTCCGGAGGGCCGGCTGCCTGGTCTCCAGTGCTCTCAGCATGGGGGCGGCTGGGCCACCACACAGGTTTCTGGGTGATGCCTGTCCCGACTCCTCAGGGGGCCTGGGCAACGCTGCGTGTGCCTGCAGAGGTGCACCCTGGTCCTGCGGGTGGACAGTCGGACCCTTGTTCACCTGGGTTTCTGGACACACGTCCTCACTCCAAACGTGTGGCCCACTCGTGTGGTGCCAGGAGGGATGCCGCCCACCTCCCACGCATCTCAGGGTCCATCTCCCGCCTTGCAGTGTGAACCCCACTGGCCGAGAACCGGGGTCCCTGTGTCTGCATGACTGCACACGGCCGAGCGCCCTGACCCCACGTGGCCAGGTACCCGGGCAACGTGTGCTCTGCCTGAACGCCCAGACGTTCGTCTGAAGTCAGGGCCCCCAGCTTGTGCTCTCTCCTCTGTGCGGAACCACAGGTCCCCCTGAGTCTGAGTGTCGGGGTGTCCTGCTCCCCACTCATCAGGGTCCCTTACAGGGTGTGCCCCTAGCTGCCTGCACCCCACGCCTCACATAGGCCCGCGTCCCGGGTCGGGGGCCCCCGGGTGGCCAGCTCCAAGTTCCACCGCGTCTGGGCGCCCGAGCCCCTTCCCCCTTGTCGGGGCCTCCGTGCCCAGTCACGTGTGGCTCTGGGCAGCCTGCACCCATCCGCCCACGTCGCGGAGACAGGCCGCGCATTGTCGCCCTGAGCCAGCAACGGCTGCTGTGCAGCCAGCAGCGCATTCCGGGGTTTGGCCCGCAGCCAAGGCAAACCCTCGCGTTGCTGGTGCTAGCGCCAAGGTGGGCAGACCCAGGGGCTGACCGAGGCGAGGCAGTGTGGAGGGGAGGGGGGGACCCTCCGTTTCAGGGTGTGCGATCAAAGCCTTCCCTGTGCACACAGTGTCCTGGAGTGGGGGATGTGGGGGTGCGGGACCCAGCGCCCGACAGAGGTGTGTCCTGGACGGGCTGCCAGCAGGACCGACTGCGGGTGCAGGGTGGGAGGAATGTTCCAGACCCCTCCAGCACTGCCATTTCCTGCCCAGGCTTCCCAGCCACCCACCCGCTGGCCCCCGGCTGGGGAGGGTGGGCCCCCGGCTGTCAGACTCAGCATCAGCTCGGGGCAGGGTCCAGGCCAGAGCTGCGGGCGCCCCCTCGGGGTGCCACAGGCCTCTGCCCGGCCTGGCCAGGCCTGTGGCGCTGTGAGAGCCCTCGGGGAGACAGGCCTCTGGCGCCTGCACCCCTGCCCACTCCGGCTCTCGCCTGGCCACGTGCTCCCTGGGGGGGGTCACGCGGGGGCCCCTAGCTTTCCAGAAACACCTGTGTGAGTGAGGAGCCGGCCCCACACCCCAGGCCCAGGCGGTCGGGCGAGAGGGGCTGTGCCGGCCCCCTGCGAGGTGCGGAGGACTGGCTCGGCCTCTGTGTGTCGCATGTCTCTGGGTGTCTCTGGGGGGCAGGGCACTGGGCCCCACCCTGCGGGACCCCCCTCTTCAGACGTGGAACTCCAGGTCACCCCAAGGTTGGAGAGCCTTGGCCCACTGGGGACCGCAGTGCCACCCACGCTGTCAGGCCCCCTAGGCCCCCAGATCGGGGCAGTCCCGAGCGATTTGGCCTGCCGAGCGCACCTGGGCTTGCGGTGAGACCCACAAGGAGCCCCTTAAAACAGGTTGGGGGCTTTGGGGACAGCTGAGGCTCCCCACACCAGTCGGACAGGCTGGACCGAGCACTGTGGGCGCTGCCTCCGCTGTGCAAAGCCCCGCTCTGCGGGGACCCCTTGTTCAGGGACCCCGGGCAAAGGCCGTGATGACTTACAGCAGCCCAGTCGAGTGGCGGCTGGGCTCAGAGAACGAGGAGGGCGCGAGGGCCCACGCCACAGAGGGTCCCCCGCGGCTCCAGCTCCAGAGGGCCCCGCCCCAGGCCTGAGCGTCTGGGCCCCGAGGGCTGCCCCCGCCCCGTCCCTCGCTCAGACCTGGTGGTCTGCGGGTGGCCCTCCGGCCCTGCCCAGGGGGCCTCAGGTGGCTGAGCCCGGCTCCCCAGAGGGAGTGCAGGGCAGCTGGGGTCCCTGCCACCGCCCACAGGGCCTGCCACAGCCTCCCGGGTCCTCCCCAAGGGCACCACCGGCCCGGCAAGGGCTGGCCAGTGGTCAGGGAGCTCTGCCCGGGGTCGGGAGCAGGCTGGGCAGAGGTCAGATCAGCCGGGCTCCAGGCCACAGCTCCAGAGGTGGCCTGACCTGGGCTCTGCAGACCCCTGCTCCCACCCAGACCTGGCTCCGCCCACGTGTGCCCAGCCCAACGGCCCTGGCAGGTGCTCAGGCACCCCCTCCCGTGTGCAGGCCTCTCGCTGGCCCCTCATCCAGGCAGCAGCTCAGCCTCGTCCTCCCGGGGTGTCCTGGGACCCCTGACTGTCCAGAGCTTTCCTCCTGGGCCCCCACCACCGACGGGGACCCTCTTTCTGGATAAAAGTCTGCGTCCTGGCAGCCTGGTCTGTGCAGAAGCCTGAACTGGGGCCCGTCTGACCAGCCCTGCTGCCGCCCTCGGAGACGAGGCCGGGTGGCCGGGACCCCAGGAGGTCTGGGCCGTCTTGGGGTGAGCTTTAGCTTCCTGACCTCAGCTCTCCCCCCCTGCAGGCCCCAATCGGGGGTACAGGAGTCCCTCCCATCCGCAGCCATGGTAGGGGCTGACCCATCCAGAGTCACATGCTGAAGTCTGAACTCTCAGCACCTGCGAATGCAATTGCAGTTAAAGGTAGCATCTTTAGAGAGGCAGTCAAGTCAAAACGAGGTCAGCAGGGTAGGCCCTAATTCAACAGAGCTATGTCCTTCTAGCAAGAGATCAGGACACAGACGCCACACAGGGACGCGAGGACACGAGGAGAAGGCGCCGTGTGTGTGCAAGCCTCGGGGAGGCCTGGGAGGAACACGCCGTGCGCCACCCCGATCGCAGACTCCGGCTGCCAGACCGAGGGACAACAAAGGCCTGTGAGCCCCCATGTGTGGTGCAGTGGTCACTGCTCACACAAAGGCTCACTGTCCACGCTTCCCGCTCCCACTGCCCACGGCCAACCGTGGTCCGAAAATATCAGATAGAAAATTCCAGAAATAAACAGTTCCTAAGTTTTTCAGTTGCGCACTGTTCTGAATATCATGATGAAACCTCACACCGTCATACTCTCACCACGAGAAGGGTGAGGACAACGAGATGTTTTGAGAGAGAGACCACATCGCGCACCATTTGTTACAGTGTGAACTAAAACAATCCTAAGCCCCCCACCCACTGACCGGACCCCACTGGGCCAGGGGGACCCCAGAAAGACCTTAAAGTTGCTGGCCAGGAGGAGAAGGAAGGTCAGACGCCCCAGTCATGACTGTCAACGGAAAAGAAGCCACACTCTGTAAAATAATTTTAAAGAGATTTATTCTGAGCCAGCTTTGAGGACCCCAGCCCGAGCTACACCCAGGAAGCCTTGGGTGGACTCGCTGTGGCCGGGAACGGTTTGGTTTCACACACTGCAGGGAGACAGGGGTTACAGGTAAAGCCATAAACCAGTACAGTACATTGGTTTGGCCATCTCGAAGCGGGGGCTTGCAAGTCACAGGTGGGGTCAGGGACCCTTTAGTTGACAACTGGCTGAAAGAGCGCGGCTGGGTCTGAAGGCCCAGCAGTCGGCGGGCAGGAATGCATGAGCTGAGATAAGGGTCTTCCGCCTCTCCTGTGACGCTGTCCGGGAATGCGGTCGGGAAGTGAACGGCGTCATGTCGGGTTAACAAGACCTGTTTAGTGAGTTGTTATCATTTGCAGGTGAATCACCAGGGACCTCAGGAAGGAATCTGGGCAAAAGGAAAAGGGGAGAGTTCAGTCCTGTGCCCCTGCCTCTTGCAACAACAAGACACTAAATCATCCCCAGGCCCCAGGCCGTGCGGGGCGCAGCAGGGGCCACACCTGCAGGCGGTGCCCTGAGCAGGTCTCCCGCGCGTTGGTGACTGTTTTGAACGTCCCGGGCCTCTTCTCCGATCAACAGACATCCTTACCCTCATCTAAAACATTCCAACCCTGTAGGCAAAGCTTCAGGTCTCCAACCAAATCAAACCAAAGAATCTTTAAAGCCACCTGTGACCGCAGGCCTCCCTTCAAGACGTCCTGCTTCCTCGGGCCACAGCGACACACGCTGCCCACGCGCCGACCTGGGACACCACACGTCATCCGTGTCAGAACCACAGGTGTCGGAAACCCAACTGCACCGCGGCACCTTCCTCAGGACCTCGCGAATAAACCTCTTTAAATTATTGCACAGAGTTTGGGTTTTTCCCCATTAACAACAATATATTTTTATAATTGTTCTATTTTGTTGTTAGTTATTGCTGTTAATCTCTATGAATGTGCCTAATTCATAAACTAAACTTTATCACAGGTGAGTACACACAGGACGTAACACAGCGTTTGCTGGGGTCGGGGCTCTCCTGGTGGCTTCAGGCCCCCTGGGGACCCCGGCCACCAGGCTGATGCCCAGTGGGGGGAGCCACCGTGCGGGGACACGGGGCTTCCTTGCTTCCAGCTGCAGGGCCATTGGCAGGCACCGAGCCGGCTGCCCCCAGGATGCAGTCGTGGTTTAGGGTTAGGCAGGAAGGAGGCGGCACCACAGCAGCTTGACGACATTGGTAGAGGGTCTCTCTGGAGGTGCCGGTTCCCGCCCCAAGCGTCAGCAGGAGGGAGGGAGGAGGAATCCCAAAGCCCAGTGCACTGGCTGACGGCCCCCGACCCAGACTCAGTCCGGCCACCAAGCAGCTGCCCCCCCCCCAACCACCCCAGGGAACAGAACCCTCCTGGGGGCTTCAGCCCTTCCTTGCTGGGAGTTCGGCCTTCGGAGGCAGCAGCGGCCAGCGTGGCCCTGCTAAGTGGGGGCCGTGCGCTGGGGCCACACGCAGCTCCGTCCGGGCCGCTGTGGCCTGCGCACCTGGCGGGGCCTGGGCAGCCAATGGCAGGGCAGACACCGGCCAAGCCACTTGGTCCGTGTGGCGGCTTGTGGGTCTCTGGCGGGCATTAATGTGTGACACAGAGAGAGGTCTTCAACACGTCGTGCCACTCATGCTGGCCCCTCCACAGGCCTCTGACCTTCCTCCAGGCCCCGGCCGAGATAAGCAGCTCACGGGGCCTTGCCCAGGAATCCGTATATATCCTCACCTTGGCCACGTCTCCTTCCAAAGTGAGAGTCGGCTCTCAGCTCCCAGGGGGATGGTCGAGGTCCCCCGATGCCCCGCGAGGCCACCTGGCTGCGGAGGCCATGCGGCTGCCACCCTCCTTCAACACACTCCCAAGGATGGAGCCAATCCGCCAGGAGGCTAAGCTTGGCTTGTCGCCCCTCTTTCATCCGCTCACAAGGGACACCCTACGGCCACAGGCGCAGCTGGGGGAGGGGCCCAGGGCCAGTGACACAAGGTCTAGGCGGTTGCTTGGCAGTTCCAGGCAGGTAGTTGTTGCTGCAGCCACCTGTGCCCTCTGGTCCCGCCTGGGCCCGACCCAGGTTGCTACCGGCTGCTGCTGGGCTTGTCCAGCTTTGTGATTTGATGAGTCCAACAGAACCCCCATGGGTAGTTCTATCTCTCTCAGGGCTTGGTGACATGCCAGGAGCTGTCTCTCTTTTTTTTTTTTTTTTTTTTTTTTTGAGACAGAGTCTCACTCTGTTGCCTGGGCTAGAGTGAGTGCCGTGGCATCAGCCTCGCTCACAGCAACCTCAAACTCCTGGGCTCAAGTGATCCTCCTGCCTCAGCCTCCCAAGTAGCTGGGACTACAGGCGTGCACCACCATGCCTGGCTAATTTTTTCTATATATTTTTAGTTGTCCAGCTAATTTCTTTCTATTTTTAGTAGAGACGGGGTCTTGCTCTTGCTCAGGCTGGTCTGGAACTCCTGACCTCGAGCGATCCTCCTGCCTCAGCCTCCCAGAGTGCTGGGATTACAGGCGTGAGCCACCGCACCCGGCTGAAGAGGAGCTGTCTCTCAATAGGCATGAAATTCTCTGCTGCGGGGTGCAAGGCCTTGCTCCAGGACCCCAGGAAATTGCACCGCGATTCACCGCTGAGGCTGCCGTGAACTGCGCACGGCTTCTTCCCCGCCGGGGACACCGCACCTGCACCCTCCACACGCCCACCCCGCTCAGAGCTGGCAGCCTTCGGCGTCACCTGATGGGCCAGAGCAGAACTCCTGGGTGTGGAACGTGTTTCCCCCAGAGCCCAGCAGAGAGGGCGGCTGTCGGCCGGTCAGTCAAGCGGCCTATTCTGTTAGTGCCTGGGAGCACCAGGCCTCGGTGCTCCCCTTACCAAGAGGGGTTCGGGCCCCCGACAGCCCCGCCTTGATTGCTGCTCCCCTAGAGGACCGGCACTTACAGATGTCTTTCCTGCACTCTGGGAAGCAGCCGTGAAATTAAGCAGAGACATCTATTTACGGAGAAATCTTAACCATCCTCCCGATAACAGCGGTCCTTTTAGAAATTGTGGCTGAGATTCCAGAAAACAATAGCAGCCCCGGGAGGCTCAAAAAGGGAGGCGGAAACTCTGCTGACTCAACTCTCCTCCCGAGAACAACCAGAAAAACCAGGGGAAATTTTTTAAAAAAGAAAGACAGAAAGGAAAACCTTTTGAAGACACTGGAGGGCTTAGCAGGGCGGAGACTGCGTCTGTCGGAGACACAGCAGAGGAGGGGAAGCAAGACAGGGGAGCCCGGAACCTGGGCAGACCACGCCTTCCTTGTCACTTGCTGAAAGTGGGAGACCCTGGGCAGAACTTTCTGCCGTCCCTCCTGGCTGCAGGGACAAGACATGGTGCTCGCATGGGGGACGTGTGGGAGAGGTCCTGACGGGGCCCCAGGTTTGGTTGGGACCCGCAACGCTGCCCTCAGGAGGAGGGGAGAGCCGAGGGGACGTGTCCTTAGCGGGACTGACGCCAGCCCTGCGTCCCCCCAGTCCCTGACAGCTCTGTAGCAGCTCACGCCCAAGCCTCTCTGCAGGGCGACTGGGTCAGCAGAGCCTCAGCCGAGCACCTGCGTCGGCTCCGGCCCTTGAGGAGTGAGCGCGCTCATCAAAACACGAGAACGTAACAAACACAGGGAGAGACCAAGAAAAGATTCATCTCCTCTTGAATATAACTCTGATTGTTACGTTCAAGAAATTAGATAACAGACAGAGAAATCTGACACAAAACTAGAGATTATGAAAAAGAATCGAACAGAAATTCCAGAATTAAAAAAATACAAAAACCTCAATTCTGGTTAAGATGAACCTGATAGCAAATTAGGCACCACGTGAAAGAGAATTCGTGACCTGGAAGAAAGACAGAAGGATGAGAAATGCAGGAAGGAGCGTAGGTGACATGTGCGGCACAGGGAAACGTCCAGACTGTGACCGGAGTCCCAGAGGGGAGAGCGCGGAGCCTGGACAGTCTATCGAGCTGAGAGTTTTGCAAAACCAACTAAAGCACGAAGCCATGGATTAAAGCACCATTACAAACTCCAAACAGCATGAAGTTTAAAAAACTGATGGCTGGACAAATCACAGTGACCAATGACAATGAGGAAATCTTCGTAGGAGCCGAGAAGACAGACAAGTGACCCGAACGGAAGTGGCAGATGAGCTGTGAGGCAAATCGTGGTCGGAAGAAATGGAACGAGGCATCAAAGACTGAAACGCCATCTACCGACCTAGAATTCTATGCTCGCTGAAAATACTCTTCAAATCTAAAAGAAAAATATAGACATTTTTGACAAACAACAGACAGAATTTGTCAAGAGAAGACAACTGTCTTCAGGCGTCAGACAGTGGCATCAGCCGACTGTGGTCCCCAAGAGGAGACGCTCGTGCAGCGAGTTCTGTGTTCACTCCAGGGCTCTGAAAACCAGTGAGGAAACGGCAGACAATTTGACCAGAAATGGAAAAATGACCCAGACGAGCACTTCACAAAATAGCATATCCAAATTTCCAAGTAACATTTGATCAGGTGCTCATGTGTAGCTGGAGAAATGCAAATTACAACAACAATGATAATTTTATGGCAATAATTTTAAGGTCTGAAAATAATTCCAAGGTTGAGAAGGAGGTGAGCCTAGACCCTCACACATGGCTGGGCGTGTGTTTGCTTGTGCAACCGCCGTGGAAAATACCGTGGCTTGACGAAATTGCCATGTGTGCAGCTCAAACGTGGTCAAATACCAATAGTTTCATGTACATGAATATATGTGCACACACATGCATATCTTATACATGCATATACATACATGCATACACACCACACATCCTGGATATATGCATGTTTGTTTGCATCCTTCATAATGTTGTGTGTTTCTGCAATTCATTGATTTGCACTGCCATATAATATTCTGTTGAAGTAATATCCACATTTATTTATCTATGCTACCATGATGGATATCTGGATTGTTTACTAAGATTTTGGCACATACAGTGTTGACGTGATATCAAAACCAGTGCCCAGCAATGGCTAGTGGTTACCAGGTGAGCAGGGACATATGAGAGATCTCTGGAGTGTCAATACTATTCTTTTGACACTCTCTGGAGTGTCAATACTATTTTTACCTGAGTGGGGGTTACATGGATGTTTGCTTTACAGTAATTAATGCATATATGCTTTATGCATTCCTTGGTACATTTCAAAATAAATAAATCAATAAGTGGTTGAATAAAGGTACAGTTTCACACCCTCAATATTCTGAAGATGTCCATTATTCCCAAAATGATGTATAGATTATATGAGATCTC